>NW_018742271.1:0-599554 GCF_001683475.1 Chenopodium quinoa | reverse complement strand
ATATATATATAGGTTTTTCTATGTGTTGTGACTAGAACAGGTGAAGTAGACTTGGAAGTGGAAGAGTAGTGTTTCGGGGTTTTCTGATGTCCTACGGGAGAGTTACAATTCCGAGACTGGAACCGGACGCCTGTACCTGCAAAATAACGGAGACTCCTGGTGGTGGGAGCTCCGCCTCCAACGGTCAAGTTAGTACTTGATTAAGGAGTAATTAATGCGGAAATTAAAGTGATTGGGTCTCTCTAGGTGAGAGTGTTTAATGTAGGTAATCTGCTTTGTTAGCGAGATCAGCCGGTTATTACTGTGTGTAATTAATGTGTTTTTTCGTAATCCCCCTTAATGAGGATTAAGGGAGGTATTTATAACCTTGGGAAACGTGCCCATCCTAGGTTTAGGTTAACCTAGGGCTGATTGGGCTTCCCTCGGAAGTTGGGCCTGGGTGGCCGGTTTCTCCATTAGGCATGGAGTATGCCACATGTCATGACATAATAGGTCCAAGGTGGACGAATAAGCGCGTGCCACGTGGCAAGCCCTGACAGTTCCAACTGGGGGACACTTGGCAGGACCTGATTGGCCCACGTGGCGCATTCCGATTGGTGGGAGCAAAATCCCCTAATCATTTGCCCCTCACAGGTGGCACGTGACTGGTCACGTGTTACCTGTGACAGGTGTCGCACTGTAACAGGCGACGACCTTCTACAGGTGTCAGTCGGCGAAAGGCCGAGAGATTTTCCCGCCCAAATTTTGAATTCTGAAAGTGACCCTTCGCCTTCTCACTTCGCCTATATAAGGGAGGATTGTCTTGAGTCATTTTCACACTTGAGAACTTTGAGAGAGAACATTCGGACCCCTGAACTTGCTCTGACATTTTGGACCTTTTCTGCCTACCGCCTGTTCTGACAAGCCGACTGCACAGGATTTTCAGCACTTCATCAATCGTCACTCGTTCAGGTAACTGTCGGTTCTCTTACTCTTAATTTTCTTTTTATTTTTTGAAATGGCACCACGGAAGCACACGACACGACCTAGGTTAGTGATCAGCCGGTCACCGGGGACGGCTGAATCTAGGACTAGGAGTGCCGCCTGCCCTTTTCCGGACCCATCTTTGCCCTTTATACAAAGTCCGACTGTATCTGTGTCTATGCAGAGCAGGATGGCCAGAACGAAAAAGACTGCTAGGATCTCAAATTCAGACGGCTCCTCCCACAGGGTGCCGCTTAGTGAAACATCTGACCAGGCGCCAGATGTGGAAGTGAAACAAGGCGGCCTGAAAGCCGGCAATTCTGGGAGGAGTCATAGTGACCCCTTCCCATTTAACAGTTAACAATTCTGCTCCTTTTCAAAGAGAGGAGGCGGGCCCCTCCGGGAGAGGGGAGGAGTCGTCCTCTTCGGACTCGTCAGAGGACGATTCCGAGTCAAGCTCTTCTGGCCATGCTTCTTTGGACACAGAAGAGAAAAACAGCCGCCTGCAAGAGGCGAGACTTTCTCACGCAGTTGAGAAGGGGGACAATTGGGCGGAGCCATCCGCCTCTTACCGAGAGCAAAATACCCCCTACTACTGCACGGTACCTCGGGGCCGGATCACAGCCATGCAAGAGAAAGTGGAGAGCTTTATTGCAAACCACACCATGGGCCCCGACTTTCTAGTGTTTGTGCCGGATCCAGAAGACACAGTCGTCTGGCCGGCTGGTACCAGTTATGATAGCGCCTGCTTTGGCTGCTACGAGGCGGCCATCAAGGCAGGGCTGCGCTTCCCATTACATCCGGCTGTTCAGCGGATCTTGGATGGGTATGAGTTGGGGTTATGGCAGTTAGCCCCAAACTCCTGGGTCAACGTACTCGGCTATGTGGCCGGGTGCGAACTGCACGGGGTGGAGCCGAGCTTCGAGGCTTTCGCCCATATGAACTATCTCAGCCGGACCCCTAAGGCAGGCGGTACCGGCTGGTATCAATTGACAAGCCACAGGGGCTACCTCATGACGAGAGGTAAAGCAAACAAGTGGAAGGACTGGCGGAGCACCTTCCTCATCATTGAGAGTTCAGACACTGAGCTGAACAAGCGCTTCAATAGGTGGAACAGGAATCCGCCCCTTCTTGCAGGCGGCCGTAGCATGCCGCCTGTTCCCCCCAAGGCTAAGAAAGAGATCCTTGATAAAGGACTCTTTAAAGTAGAGTCGAGGGTCGACTCTACTTCAGGGGTACGAGAGCAAGTACCCCTGCACTGCGTCCCGAGCTTCAAATGGCTCTACGACGAGTACTTTTTGGCCGCCTGTGGCCTCAGCAGTCGGTGCTCAAGAGGTAGTCGGCCTGTCGAATACTCTGTTGTTCCATACATTTCTTGTTATGACTTTTATTAACTTTGCTGTTTGTTTTTGCAGCTGACGCCATGAGCAAAATCACCGCCTCCAAGACTGCGGCGGCCATGTTGCGGGCCTCCATCATGCAACAAGCTTCAACCGACTCCCCCAAGAAGGGGGCACCCTTGGTGAGCTCCGAACCTTTCACCCTCTTTTTGGAGTTGTGTTTATGCATATACTGACTTTTTTTTTTCTTTTTTTAGACGGGTGCTCCAAGAGCTTCATCTTCCCAACAGCCGGACCCCAAGGCCCGGAGGACGACTGTTGCGAGCTCTCCTGGTTCTGCCAGGAAACATGTGGCGGCTGAGAAACAGCCGGACCACTTCTTCTAAAACTCCAAACTGGGCCGCCTAGAAGTATGAAGTTGTCCTTGTAAATTTTAGACTCGCTCCCTTTTTTACTAGGTCTAATCCGTTTTGTTTATGCTTGATGCAGCGGCCCTCAGGAGCCTGACTTGGTAGAGATGGCCAAGTCTATGATCAGGGCAGTTCCTCAGCTGAAAGGGAGGCGGTCAGGGTGTCGGCACCCTTGACCTAGACGGGATTGCAGGGTCCTTGCTGAGGTATACTTAGCATATTTTGAGTATTTGAATTTCTGGACGCCTGTTTTCTTTTTTGTTTGGAAACTGACGCCTGTTTCTTTTTACTTAGGCCCTCTCCGAGTGAACGGCCTTCGCAAGCCGCTTGACCGGAAGAACAAAGAGGTAAAGGCAGCAAAACTATGGCCGCCTCCAACTGTGATAAGGCAATGTTTCAAATTGCCCAAAATGAAGTTCTGACCATTGATATTCTTTATTATCAGGCGCAGGCTACCGCCGCTGTTCGGGCTCAGTTAGAGCGGCCCAGAAGAGGAATGGCGAGCTGAGGCGACCATCACCAATCTCAAGGCCGAGCTGAAACCTCTTCGCCTAAAGATGTACTCATACGAAGCCTTGGAGAAATCCTTGGCCAACGTAAAGGAACGCCTGGTGACCCAAGAGAAGAGTCTTACCCAGGAGCTCTCGGAAAAGGCCGAGCAAGAGAAGAAAGAGCTGGTCCGGGAGATGATGAAGACTCCGCTCAATCCACGCATGACTTGGGCCGCCTCTTCCCTAATGTCCGACTTTGCCTCATGGAAAAAAACGTACCGCCAGTGTTCTGATACATATAATCAAGAGATCCTGGCGGCTGCTGAGGAAGAGGCGTTGGAGGAAGCGTTGGAGGAGGAGGAGCCGGTAGTGGCGCTTGTGCCGCTTGGGGGTAATGCATCAAAAAAGGATGCAGCTGAAGCCGAGTCCAGCAAGAAGAGTGCTGACCAGGCGGCAGCTGCTAATATTGAAGATCTGCCCCCTTCTTAAGCTTTATGTATTCTTTCCACGGCCTGCGTGCCGTTTGTTTTGTATTTACCCGGCCAGGGGGCCGGGGCTTTGAATATTTTGCCGGTCTTTAATGACCGGCTTCTTTTTAATGAATTTTTGTTTTGCCTCAAATTTGTCTAAGTATTCCATATTCTAATATCCAATTGTTCACTAGACCGACTGTTTTACATGGCCGATAGTTGCAGACAGGTACGGATAGTTAGTCACGCCGCCTATGCCCCTGGACGACTGGTTGTCTGTTTCCAGGATAGACGATCAGTCGGCCATTTATCCAATCGGTATTCGAACTATTTTAAGGTCTGGATCCTTTTTAGGCAGGCGGTCCTGTCATTTGTAAATTTAACCAAGTAGGAAAGTGGTCTGACCAAGTAAACATGAGTGTTACCTAGTCGCCAAGGAACTGAGTAGTAGAGATAACAAGCGGCGGGTACCGGTTGTTCCCTTTATTCGCCAATGTTTGTTGGCTTTTAACTCATTTGTTAACCTAGCAGGAGTAGTGGTTGAGAGCCCCTGTTTGCTAAAAACAGGCGGACGACTCATACCTTTTAGGCTCCATACTAAGTTTGAGGGAGTGACTATAAGTTAACATAGGAGTTACTTAGTCTCCGTCACACTCTAGATTGAGTAGTAGAGGTACCAGGCGGCGGAGGCCGGCTGATCCCCTTGATTCGCCAATGTTTGTTGGCTATTAACTCAATAGGTTACCTAGTAGGAATAGGGGTTTGAGTGCCCCTGTTTGCCAAAAACAGGCGGTCTACTCAAACCTTTTAGGTTCCATACCAAATTTGAGGGAGTGACTATGAGTTAACGTTGGAGTTACTCAGTCGCCGTCACTCTTGCTTGAGAAGTAGAGGTACCAGGCGGCGGAGGCCGGCTAGACCCCTTGATTCGCCAATGTTTGTTGGCTATTAACTCAAGAGGTACCCCCTGCATTTATCCCAAGTAATACAGGCGGTCATCTGACTCAGATGTCAACTGCTACCACTGGTTTGGTTAGTGATAGAGTTATCCTTGTCTCAAAAACGGCTACGTGGTTGCCCTTGGGGACAGTCGTATAGGTGCCGTGTAATTAGTTTATAGAGCAATGTTCCACCCAAAAGGGAGCTGCTCTCTGCGACGAATTTCATCCGGAGGGATGCCGCCGGACGCCTGCTATGATGTTGGGACAGGTCGTATTAGTCTTGAAGATTTGATCAGTTGGCTTGGCGCCTGGTCTGATCATTCGGCCTGTGGCCTTGGTTAGTTCTTGGTGAACGTAGGTGCTAAGTAAGAGGAGGGTAGCCGCCTGTTAGGAACAGGGTCGGCAGGCCCTAATCTTTTTTAGCTAAGTATAAGGGGGGTGGGTTGTGTGTTTGGAACCAGTCGGCCCTCTTCTATGGAGAGTAGCCGACTATATGTCCAGACGCATGCCCATATGGTGAGAAAATGGAGAGTAGCCTGTAAAGGTACAGACGGCATGCCCCTCTGAAGATAGAGTGAAAAACTCAATGGAGAGTAGCCGACTGTAAAGGTACAGACGGCATGCCCCTCTGAAAATAGAGTAAAATACTCAATGGAGAGTAGCCGACTGTAAAGGTACAGACGGCATGCCCCTCTTAAGTAAGAATAAAAATTAAACATGGAGAGTAGCCGACTATTTGTTAGTAGGCGTGCCCCTCTTAGTACAAAATTGAATAGTAAGTATGCAAACTTTTATTAAGTAGCTCTTGACTATTTACATCATTCAAAAGAAATATTTCTTAAGATTATCTACATTCCAAGTTCGAGGCAACGGTTGTCCGTCTGGTGTTTCCAGACGGTAGGTACCGTCCCTGACTTCCTCACAGATTCGGTAGGGTCCTTCCCAGTTGGGAGTTAGTTTGCCAGACTCATTAGCCCTACCAACTGCTTCCATTTTTCTAAGTACAAAGTCCCCTACTTTGAGTGGACGCCTGTGTACTTTTTTGTTGTATGATCTAGTCATTCTCAGGCGATAGATTTCATGGCGCAAGACAGCATTGCCCCTCTTTTCAGGAAGTGAGTCTAATGCCAGGCGCATGGCTTCCCAGTTTGCCTCTTCGTCATATAGCATTACTCGAAGAGTCGGCTCGTAGTGTTCTATTGGAAGAACAGCTTCCGCACCGTAAGTTAGGAGGAATGGAGTTTCTCCAGTCGCCCCTTTTTCAGTCGTCCTAATGGCCCAGAGAACATGTGGTAGTTCATCCGCCCATAGGCCGCCTGCTCGTTCAATCTTTTTCTTGAGACCGTCCGAGATGATTTTATTAAAGGCTTCTACCTGGCCGTTTGCTTGTGGACGGCCGACAGATGCAAAGTAGTTTGCAATTCCTTGGTCACCCAACCAGCTTTTGAGAACAGGCGTCTCAAATTGGGGACCATTATCAAAAACCATAGACATGGGAACCCCGAACCGAGTGATGACATTTTTCCAAATGAATGAAATTACATCTTTCGTCTTGATTCCCTTTACAGCCTCCGCCTCTACCCATTTAGTGAAGTAGTCAACGGCAACAAGTATGTACCTCCTTCCGCCTGTAGCAGGCGTATATGGACCCAGAATGTCCATGCCCACTTAGCAGTGGGCTATGAATGGTAGTGAGGTCAGTAGCCGGACGGTGAATTAGTTTGCCAAACCTTTGGCACTTGTCACATTTTTTCACCATCTCCATTGCATCTGCTTCCAAAGTAGGCCAAAAGTAGCCCTGCCGCCTTGCCCTTTGAGCAAGCGTCCTACCGCCTATATGAGAAGCACAGTAACCAGAGTGAAGATCGTCTAGTATCTCTCGTCCCTTTTCTGGAGTAACAACACTTTAAGAAGGTTGAAGTACCCCTTTTGTGAAGTTCTCCCTTTATCATTCAAAACAGGTGGCTCGTTTTTTCAGTGCTGCCGCCTGTTGAGATCATCCGCAGTGTACCGTTTGTCAGATATGCCCTGATTGAATCCATCCAGTTGAGCTTCTGTCTAGGATCCAATAGGGTTTTCCTCGATGCTTCTCTTCTCCATTACTTCCCAAAAAACAGTTCGAGGAGTATCAGAGGAGGCGGATGATGCTAAATTTTGACAGTGCATCCGCCTGGTTGTTTTCTGATCTCGGCACTTGGATCAGATGGAAATCCTCAAGGGAGCCGACTGCTTGTCGGACCGCCTGTAAATACTTGATCATGGCCAGATGGGTTGCTTCGTATTCGCCATTGTACTGACTCACTATCAATTGTGAATCGGAACAGGCGTCTATTTTTCTTGCCCCTGCCGCCTTGCCACATGCGGATCCCAGCTAGTAAAGCTTCATATTCTGCCTCATGTTTGAAGCCTGAAAACTGAAGCGTTAGAGCATACTCGTACCTGTCGCCCTCTGGCGACTGACATATGACGCCTGCTCCACAACCATTTGAAGTAGAGCTTCCGTCCACATATACCTTCCATACTTGGTCTGGAACTTGAGAGTCAGGAGGACGAGTCATCTCTACAATAAAGTCAGCAAAGGCTTGCCCCTTCACTGCTTTTCTAGGCTCGAAAGTAACTTCGAGCTCTGTATTCTATGGCCCATTTGATCATTCGGCCTGACGACTCCATGATGGTAAGTGGCCGCTTGATAGGTTGGTCTGTATACACGACGACTGCATGTGCCAAAAAGTAGGGCTTCAATTTTTTAACAGCCATGAAGAGTGCAAGACCAAATTTCTCCACTAGGGGATACCTCAACTCGGCATTTTTCAGTACGTGACTGACAAAGTAGACCGGGAGCTGACAGCCGTCTCTTTCAGCAAGGAGAACAGCGCTTAACGCATGATCAGAGACGGCCAGGTACATGTAGAGTACTTCTTTGGGCAAAGGGCTGACCAGCCTCGGCAAGGAATGCAAGTGAACTTTCAATTTTTGGAAGGCGGCCTCAGCATCCGCCCCCATTCAAACCTTGCCTTTTTCTTAATTGCCTGGAAAAAGTATAGGCATTTGTCGCCTGATCGGCTTAGAAATCTTCCCAAGGCCGCCAGACAACCTGTTAACTTCTGAACTCTCGGATGGTACGAGGCGACTGCATGTCAATGACCGCCTGCACCTTCTCAGGGTTCGCCTCTATTCCTCTCTGATTGATAAGGAATCCGAGAAATTTCCCAAACTCAACTCCAAATACACATTTCTTGGGATTGAGCATGACATGGTGCCGCCTGAGTGTGGCGAAAGTTTCTCGGAGGTCCGACAGATGATCTTTCTGAAGTTTAGTCTTGACAATCATATCATCAATGTATGCCTCGACGTTTCTCCCAATCTGATCAAAGAACACAGTGTTTATCATTCGCTGGAAGGTAGCCGGGGCATTCTTAAGACCAAACGACATGACCGTGTAACAGTATAACCCCTGATCAGTGACGAAGGCGTCTTCTCCTGATCTTTCTTCCACAAAGGAATTGATGGAAACCAGAATAGGCGTCCATAAAGCTCATCAAAGCATGGCCGGCTGTTGAGTCGACCAGGTTATCAATTTTAGGCAAAGGGTAACTGTCTTTGGGGCACGCCTTGTTTAAGTCTGTGTAGTCTACACACATTCGCCAGGTGCCTTTCGGCTTTTTAACAAGCACCACATTTGCAACCCAGTCTGGAAGTAACATTGCCGAATGAACCCTGCATCAAGTAATTTTTTAACTTCGCGGCTGCCGCCTGACTTCTTCTCTTCACCATGGTTCCGCTTCTTTTGCCGTACCGGCTTCTTTTTCGGATCCACGGCCAGTTTATGTACCGCCAGATCAGGACTAATGCCTGGCATTTCATGGACTTCGAATGCAAAGATGTCCTTGTATTCTTTCAATAGTTTGTGAAAAACGTCACCCAAGGTCTCTCAGAGCAGTCGTCCCAACTTTGACTGTTCGGTCAGGACGTGAGTCGTCTAAGATCATGTCCGCATGCTCACAGCCGGCTGAGGCGGAACTCATCCGACCGCTCCTCTGCCAATGATTGCTATTTTCTTTCTTTTCTTGCGGCCCCTGTCTGGGATGCCTTTCTCTTCTTGCGCCTGCTTCTTGAACAGGCGCACTCTCCTTGACATTGTCAAGGTCTGTTTTTTCACCGCTTGACCCAGTGGCCATAACAGTGGGCTTGACATCCGAGAGATAGCACTCTCGGGCCATCCTCTGATCTCCCCTTAGGGAGCCGACTGTTCCATTATCCCTCTCAAACTTGAGCAACATAAGAGATGGGATTATAACAGCCTTGGAATTATTCAGGGTTGGTCGACCCAGAATCATGTTGTAGGCTGAGAGTTCTTCTACTACCAGGAACCGGACTACCATGTGTCGTCCTTCCCTTTTTCGCCCAGGCGGATGGGTAAATCCACTCGTCCCAGTGGGTGGACGACTCCTCCTCCAAACCCTACTAAAGGGTGGGAGGCCGGCTGTATGCAATCAGTCTGATATTTTAGTTTCGACAGACATTTGCTACTGATGAGATCTGAGGAGCTTCCGGTATCTATGAGGATTCGGCCAACTCTCTGGTTGGCCACTTTACATTCAATAACGATAGGGTCGTCATGCGGCCCTCTTACCCCTCCTAGATCTTCTTCAGTGATGACAATCTCAGGAAATGAATATTTGGACGGCCGTTCTTGGTGAACGGAATTTACATCTAACCGCCTGATATTGTCTTTGTGCCCTAATAGTGGGGCCGCCTCCTGAGAAGCCGCCTGCAATGGTGTAGACGACTGCATCATCTGTATCGGAGCTGTCGGCCTGTTGATTCTTTTTGGCGACTGCTTTTTTGAGGAAGTGTTCCCGTAGATTTCTTGACATAAGTGTCAAGATCACCTTGCTCAGCCAGGCGGTCCAGATACCGCATGAGACTGATGCAGTCATTGGTGTGATGACCAACATCATCATGATAAGCACAGAATTTATCTTGGTTCCGGTTGTTTGCAGAACCCTTCATGGGGACCGGCTTCTCAATTGAGATCCGTCCCTTGATTTCTTTTAGGATAAAGTGGTTATCTTTGTTAAACGCATACTTTGGGGAGTATGGTTTGAATTCTTTTTTCTTTTTCTGGGCCGGCTGTTTAGAGGAATCAGCCGCCCAGACCTCTTTTCTCTTCTCATCTTTGTTTGACGACTGTTTCTGTCGTCCTTCTCTTTTGTCGAACCTTTTCCCGTCCGACTGTTTTACCGTACAAAGATCAGTCGCCTGTATATAGGCTTCTGCTTCAATCAAGGCCTCTTGAAGAGTCGCCACCCTCTTTCGAACCAAATCAAATTTGAAGGTAGACCCGTCTTTGAGACCTCTGAAAAAGTCAGTATAGCTACCTCATCCTGTAACCCTTGAATCTGTATTCTCATCAGGTTAAACCGCCTGATGTAAGAACGAAGGCCCCTCCTTCTCGCCCTGCTGAATTGTTCCTAAATCAAGGGTCGTTTTCTTCGCAGGGATGTTCATGGCGAAGTTGGAGGTGAATAAGTAAGCAAGCGTCCTGAAGCTATTTACACAACCAGTCGGCAGGTTGCCGAACCATTGTTGTGCGATTCCTTTGAGAGTCGCTGGGAAACACTTGCACCAAGTGGGATCATCCAACCCTTGAAGGTACATCAGGTTGGTGAATGCCATCAGATGGTCTTCTGGGTTAGTAGTGCCGTCATAGGCGCCTACTAATACATTTTTCACTTTGGCCGGCTGAGCGGCTTCATTAATTTCCTTGGAGAAAGCCGACGGCTGTTCACCAAGTCTAAGCAACCGTAGCTGCCAGTCCATAGGTTGGACGTTTTTTGCTGCAGGTCCACCAAACGGAGGTGGCTGCAAAAAATACTGTTGTTGCGGCACAAATGGTAAGTTTGGTACCGCCTGGTCGCTATGAAAGCCGGACTGACGGGAGGTGCCGCCTGACTGACTCTCATGATACGACTGGGTATGCCTCATCGAGGCATTTCGCAGACTGTCTTGAAAGTTTGAAGTAGAGGCCGACTCTGACAATCGGTCACTCTTCTTCTGCTCTAGCAGTAGCCGAGCGTCTGTGAATGTTTGCTTCGACCCGTCCGCCTGAATATGACGAAAAGGTTTCCTATTTCCTGTAGGAAAACGGAATTTTGAGAAATCAAGGGCAGGTGGCTCCCGCTTCCTAGATTTAGGATGAGGAGTCGCCTCTCGCCCTTGAACTGGCTTCCTCTTCAGTGAAGTGGAGGGTTTCTTAGCCGACTGCTCCTTGACTGGAGCAGGCGGCTTCTTGTTGATCAACTCTTGAATCTCTCCCTTGAAGTTCCTCATGAAGGTCATGAGTTCGTTCCTTGTGATGGGAGCAGACCCATCAGTCGGCTGTTGCCGAACAGGCGGTGCGCCTGCTGGCTCACTTCCAGTTTGAAGATGTTCTCGTTCCCTCCTTTCGGTATGACGGGTACGTCGGGCCCTTAGGGTCCCGTCTGAAGTTGTGTGAGCTTCAACTTCAAATTCACTCTCGGTATCATGGTCCGACTGAACTTGAGGGTCGTCTAGGGGACGCCTCTCTTCAGGAGTCGGTACAGACTTGGATGCCATCTCAGAAGTACTCTCCCCACAGACGGCGCCAAATGTTTCGGGGTTTTCTGATGTCCTGCGGGAGAGTTACAATTCCGAGACTGGAACCGGACGCCTGTACCTGCAAAATAACGGAGACTCCTGGTGGTGGGAGCTCCGCCTCCAACGGTCAAGTTAGTACTTGATTAAGGAGTAATTAATGCGGAAATTAAAGTGATTGGGTCTCTCTAGGTGAGAGTGTTTAATGTAGGTAATCTGCTTTGTTAGCGAGATTAGCCGGTTATTACTGTGTGTAATTAATGTGTTTTTTCGTAATCCCCTTAATGAGGATTAAGGGAGGTATTTATAACCTTGGGAAACATGCCCATCCTAGGTTTAGGTTAACCTAGGGCTGATTGGGCTTCCCTCGGAAGTTGGGCCTGGGTGGCCGGTTTCTCCATTAGGCATGGAGTATGCCACATGTCATGACATAATAGGTCCAAGGTGGACGAATAAGCGCGTGCCACGTGGCAAGCCCTGACAGTTCCAACTGGGGGACACTTGGCAGGACCTGATTGGCCCACGTGGCGCATTCCGATTGGTGGGAGAAAAATCCCCTAATCAAGTAGCATAATCTAAGAAGACATGAAGAGATTCCAAAGAAAAGTTAAACAAGATAGAAGAAGAGTTCTCTAACAAGAACTATCTAAGTTCCCTAATAGGAACGTTCCCTAGCAGGAACTTGAAGACAGCAAGTTAAAGTGTTGACTTGGTCTGCGTTGAAGACAGCAAATTCTGGAAGAACTTGGCCTGCGAAGTTCCAGTTCAGAACTAGAGTACAAGTGACAGCAGGAACTTAGTCCTGGACTGTGTGAAACCCAAGTATCCTAGGTAGACAGAATATTGGCGTAACAAATTTAGTTAGTTAAGATTTTATCTTTTAGATTTGCTGTAAATACGATAAATAGGATTATGCGCGAGACTTATTAGAAGCGTGGCAAAAAGCTTGGCAAGCTTAATTAAAATTGGAAAGTTTAAAAAAGATAAGTTTTTGAGAAAAGATTGATAGGCTTATCGCGTACCTAACAAAAATAACCTAACTATTCCTTCTAACTGTGTAGTAGGGCAAGTAAGGATCGAATCCCAAGAGACTATGGTTCATTCAATTAATCAGACTCAATTAATCACTAAGCACGTGACCAATCAATAATGGATGATAATAATCAACTAATTTATTAAATAACACAATTAACTAGAGGAAATATTAATCAATAAACTAAAGCATCCAAGATCAAGCATCACCACGATTATGATTGATAAACTAATAAATCTACCCCCAATATATAAATCAATTGACAAGAAGAAAAGCAATCCCTAATAATAATACCAAAGGTCTCTTCCGAGTTATCAATGGCTTCCCAAATTAACTATCAAGCCTACTTCCGTGGAATCAAGCGAATAAGGGACATTAAACACCATGCCTAGATTCCTAATTATTCAATCATCTACTTCCGTGATGATCTTCAAACCCTTAATTGAAATAACCTAATCCCGTTAATACCCAACTTCCGTTGCAATAAGAACAAAGGGATGATAACAATACTAATTATCCCTAATCTAGTATTGGCATAAACACAATCAATTAAGCATGTCAATTGGGATTATTATTGGGGAATTTAAAGATCTACTTTATACATCAATCATAATCGGGCTTAGCAAGATCCCGGATTAAGGAAACTACTCACAAATCATAATTAAATCAAAAACAAGATCTAATAGAGAACACATAATTAAAGAACTATAAAATAAATAAAAGAGATGGAAAGTAAGAAATACCAAATACTTCAATTGATGATCTTGAATTCTTGAGGAACAATTAATAAAACTAGGATTAAAGATTGAAATTGCTTAAGAAAATAAAACTAGGGTTCTTGAGAGTTTTCTAGGGCTTAAGGAGAAAACTAATGAAAAACTAACTGTCTAAAAGTTAATTACAAAAGGGTATTTATACCCCCAAAAGATAATATTTCGGAAAAATAAGAAAATACGCGTTCTTGAGCTTTGCCCGGTCTGACCGGGCGGACCTCGCCCGATCGGGCGGAGGAAGGCTGCGTAAAATACGACAGTTTTCCTTCTTTGCCCGGTCTGACCGGGCGAACCTCGCCCGGTCGGGCGCGCGTAACACGTTTCCAAAATTGCATCTCATAACTTGATTTCTTCATCGCCCGGTCTGACCGGGCGAAGCCTGCCCGATCGGGCGCGCGTTGCACCGTTCAGAATTGGGCTTCTTCCTGTGAACTCCTCATTGCCCGGTCTGCCCGGGCAAGCCATGCCCGGTCGGGCATTCCACATAAATTGCAGTTCTTGGCTATCAACTCTTCCGAATCTACTAAAAACACGTCCAATTGCCTAGAAACGCTTCATATTCCTGAAAAGCTTACTAAAACAATCGAATACACTAAAGAAGAGATTGTTAGCAAGAAATAGCTCCGTAGAGCTCAAAACCATGTAAAATCATGCAATCAAACCGGGGAAAACCATTGTATAAAAACACGTATATCAAATTCCCCCAAGCTAAACCTTTGCTTGTCCCTAAGCAAAGCAATGAATAAATAAATCAATACTTCACCCCAAAAGTAACTCAAATCAATAAATACGATTAAAGGTAAACTCGACAGTTATGCATCAAAGTCAACCAATCAAATCCATCTAACTACTCATCCTGTCTGACAATGGTCAAATAGAGCAAACCACAAGAGCATATAGAATTCAAGACTAGTGTTCACACACTCAACTCTCATTTATGTGGCGAGTAAAAGATATACTCGGTCGCTCTCCATCCAACTCCTTTAAATGTGAACAATGCCCTCCCAAGCTCACGCACTCGTGTGTTTTAAGAAAACAAGCACTCAACCTAGCAGTCGACTCGAAATATATCAAATCATTCTTTGCATTGGAAAACAACTAATTTCACATTCACACAACTCTATGCACAAAGGTCAGAAGGTCTTCAAAGCTTGTAATGTAAGGCTAGGGTAAAAGGTGGGAAATATTTGGGAAAATGTAAGAGTAAAGCTATGCTTAAGGGAGCCAAAATCCTAATAAATAAAACCAAGGTCAAAACAAATTAATGACCAAATCATCTCCAACACAACTCAGCTCTACCAAAAATTCACCAAACATCCCAATTATATTAAAAATTTCCAACACTTAAAATTTCACTCATATATACAAAATATAAAATTATAGAACTTGAGTAAACAAACAAACTTTGAACTCTCTTTTTTTTTCTTGAGCAGCCTTCAATTAGAACACTTGAACATTGAAACAATTTTTTTTTCCTTTGCTCTTTCTTTTTCTTTTCTCTCACATTGGAATTTTTTTTTTTTTTTCTTTGCACAATAAATTTTCAATTTTTTTTTCTTTTTTTCAATCCACAACAATAAGAACAAATAAGAAACTTCTCAAATCCACCCAAAATTGTGCAAATTACATGCACACTACAACTCCCTCGCCTCACTCACTATTAGCTCCCCCAAGCTAAGCTTGGGACTAGTAACCAATGGGGCTTAAATAGGCTTGTAATGTGGCAAAATAAACAATAAAAGGGCACAAGCAACAACATGGGTAGCAAGAAGGGAACAAATGTATCTAATATCGTCTGAAGGCCACCTAGAGGAACAAATGCCTTCGTCCTCCTCAATGTGCATATTAATGAGTCATGCAAACATTACTCAAAGTTATAAACCAATACTCAACTTCATTGACATACCAGGAACTAACACACATTCCTAACCAAATCAACTAGTCAAGCACTATATTCACAAGTAGTTGGGCAAAATTGACTCATGGTAAGACATCCAAGCAATCAAACATCAAATCATGGCTAACCTATCCACAATACTCGTCATCATATACCAAGAATTAAAACAATTTTCATGAATGGGGCACAGGGAAGCATGATTTATTATTCATTGGATCGTATTTTTGTATTTTTTTTTTTTTTTAAGAAGAAAACAACTAAAATAACTACACTAAAATAAAACAAGAAAGATAAGAGAGATAAGGAGAGAGAATACCAACATGTACGAAGTAACTCCCCCAAGCTAAACGCGGCAATGGCCTCATTGCAGCTTAAGGAGAGCATAGCAATCTCGACGGCTCCTCAAAAGGAAGCGGAGGGGCCATCATCATCACCACCAACATCATCATCATCAACATCATCATCATCAACATCATCATCATCAACACCATCATCCTCGACACCAGCTGTGCCACTGCCACCTGCCATATCTCCCGCACCGGGAAAGTGATACCAAGAAGGATGGGGACCATCCCTCGGGATATACCCTTGCCTTTCGGCGCGAGAGCTCGATGAACCGCTGCTTTTGGTTTGGGAATTCCGGAACGAAAACCACGTGTGGGTACCCGGTTACACTTTCCAAGTCCAATTGTGGTTGTTGTTGGGGTGTGCTTCTCGTTCTTTTCCTTTGAGACATCTTCAAAAGCTCGAAATTATGTGAGTGGTGAGATAGCCTGGGGTTTTCTTGAGGTTGAACAAAGAGGAGGGACGGAGTTGCAGAAATATTTTGCAAAAAAAAAAAAAAAAAAAAAAAAAAAAAAAAAAAAAAAAAAAAAAAAAAAAAAAAAAAAAAAAAAAATTGGGTTTGTATGGTGAATTTGAGGGATTTGATTGTTGAATCTTGATGAAATTGGATGGGAGATGAAGTTAGGGTTTTAGAATTGGGGATTTTTAGAGAGAGAAAGAGTAGAGGGTATGAGAGTTTGAGGAATGGGAATGAGAGAAGATGCTGAAATCCTAATATAAACCCGCAGGATTCCATCGCGCCCGATCGGGCGCTCTTTGCCCGGTCTGACCGGGCGAAGAAGACTGGACTTCAATTCCTTTTTTTTTTTTTTTTTTTTTTTTTTTTTTTTTTCAGATTCTGCTACTCGCGCCCGATCGGGCGGGCTTTGCCCGGTCTGATCGGGCGGAGAGAAGCTTAGCTTCATACTCTTCTTTTTGGCTCTCTGTTTCTCGCGCCCGATCGGGCGGAATTTGCCCGGTCTGACCGGGCGAAGAGCAAAAACGCGATAACTCGATCTTTGACTGCTCTCTTGACATCCCACTTCGTGCTTAGCTTGATACTCTCTGTAAAACAGCATAACACAGACATAAACTGAAAGATAAAGTATAAAATATTAAGGAAAATAGAAAAAAGAATCGGGTTGCCTCCCGCAAGCGCTTGTTTAGAAGGTCATTAGCTTGACCGTATTCATCCTCATTGAGTTTGTGGCGGGGAAGAGAATGTGATATCTGACTTCTCTTCAATAGGATCTCCCGCTCGATAGTGCTTCACCCTTTGTCCGTTGACTTTGAAGGTGCCCCCGGTGTTGTTCCATAATTCAATGGTGCCATAAGGATATGCTTTGTAGACCGTGAAAGGGCCCGACCATCTTGACCTGAGTTTCCCTGGAAATAGTTTCAACCTTGAATTGAATAGAAGGACTTGATCTCCTTCTTTGAATTCTCTTCTTATGAGGCCCTTGTCGTGCCACCTTTTTGTTTTCTCCTTATAAAGCTTTGAACTCTCATAGGCTTCGAGGCGGAGCTCATCTAGCTCATTCAACTGCAATAGCCTCTTCTCTCCCGCGGCCTTAGCGTCAAAGTTCAGGCTTTTGATGGCCCAAAATGCTCGATGTTCTAGCTCGACGGGTAAGTGACAAGCTTTTCCGTATACAAGTCTGTACGGGGTTGTACCTATTGGAGTTTTGTAAGCTGTTCGGTAAGCCCAAAGTGCATCATCAATTTTGTCAGCCCAATCCTTTCTCGTTCTTGCAACTGTTTTCTCTAGGATGGACTTTATCTCTCGATTTGATACCTCTACTTGGCCACTGGTTTGGGGGTGATAGCCAATTCCAAGTTTGTGCTGCACTCCATATTTCTTCAACATTGCTTCGAATCGGCTCTCCATGAAGTGTGTTCCCCTGTCACTAATCAACACACGTGGGATACCAAATCTATTGAAAATGTTTTTCTTGAAGAATTTACTTACCACACGGGCATCATTGCTTGGTGTAGCAATGGCCTCAACCCATTTTGACACGTAGTCAACGGCTACCAAAATGTATCGATTCCCCTTAGAGGAAGAGAAAGGGCCCATGAAATCTATCCCCCACACATCAAACAACTCGACCTCGAGTATGTTGTTGAGTGGCATTTCGTTCCTCTTGGAAATATTTCCCGTTCGTTGACAACGGTCACAGGCCTTGACATAGGAGTACACATCCTTAAACATAGTGGGCCAGTAAAATCCGCATTGTAGGATCTTTGCAGTTGTTTTCGAGGGGCCTGCATGTCCACCACAAGGTAAGTCATGGCAATGAGAAATTATATTGCTTACCTCACTTTCGGGAATGCACCGTCTGATCACTGCATCGGCACATAGTTTGTACAAGAAAGGGTCTTCCCAAAAGTGTCGGTGTGCCTCATAAAGGAATTTCTTCCTTTGTTGATAGGAGTAACCGTGAGGCATTGTACCTGTAGAAAGATAGTTAGCTAAATCAGCATACCAAGGAGATTCAACCTGTAAAAGAGCTAACAAACGCTCAACGGGAAAAGAGTCATCAAATGGGAGGTTATCCTCATCCTCCTCATCAAGGAGGAGGCGAGAGAGATGGTCTGCGACGACATTCTCTGTCCCCTTCGTATCTCTGATCTCTATATCATAATCCTGCAATTGGAGGATCCATCTAATCAACCGCGGCTTGGCATTGCTCTTGCTCATCAGATATTTCAATGCCGCATGATCTGTATGGATAATCACTTTCGACCCAACTAAATAAGAATGAAACTTATCTATTGCATATATGACAGCTAGCATCTCTTTTTCAGTAGTTGCATAATTCATTTGAGCAGGGCTAAGAGTTTTACTAGAGTAATATATAGCATGCAATTTCTTATCCTTTCGTTGCCCCAGGACGGCCCCTATCGCATAATCACTAGCATCGCACATGATTTCAAAGGGTAGGGCCCAATCCGGGGGTTGTATAACAGGAGCAGAGGTTAAGGCTTCCTTCAACCTGTTAAAAGCTTCAAGACAAGCATCATTAAAATCAAATTGGGCGTCCTTAGCTAACAGTTCAGTTAAGGGTCTAGCAATTTTTGAAAAATCCTTGATAAACCTGCGATAAAAACCTGCATGGCCAAGGAAACTTCGTACTCCTTTCACAGAATTTGGAGGGGGAAGTTTCTGTATTACCTCTACTTTGGCTTTGTCCACCTCAATCCCTTTGTTTGAAACTACATGGCCTAAAACGATTCCCTGTTGTACCATAAAATGGCACTTCTCCCAGTTCAATATCAGATTGACATCCTGGCATCTATGGAGCACCTTTGTTAGATTTTCAAGACAAATATCGAAAGATGAACCATAAACAGAAAAATCATCCATAAAAACTTCCATAGAATTTTCTATGAGACCTGAGAAAATAGCCATCATACACCGTTGGAACGTGGCTGGGGCATTACACAGTCCAAATGGCATTCTGCGATATGCGAAGGTGCCATATGGACATGTGAATGTAGTCTTTTCCTGATCACAAGGGCGGATGGGGATTTGAAAAAAACCGGAATATCCATCCAAGTAACAGAAAAAGGAATGGTTAGCCAATCGTTCGAGCATTTGATCAATGAAAGGCAAGGGGAAATGATCTTTACGGGTGGCTTTATTTAATTTTCTGTAATCAATGCACATCCGCCACCCTGTAACAGTTCTTGTGGCAACAGGCTCGCCTTTGTCATTCTTGACAACTGTCATACCTCCTTTCTTTGGTACTACTTGTACAGGACTAACCCACTTACTATCTGAGATAGGGTAGATTATTCCTGCAGCAAGCAATTTGAGAACCTCTTTCTTGACTACCTCCATCATAGTTGGGTTTAGTCTTCTTTGAGGTTCTCTAGAGGAGGCATGATCGTCCTCAAGAATGATCTTATGCATACAAAAAGAGGGATTAATACCCTTGATATCATCAATGGTATACCCAATAACATTTCTATATTTTCTTAAAACAGCGAGAAGTTTCTCTAATTCAATGTTATTAAGCTCAGCATTAACAATAACAGGGTATGTATTTTTGGGACCAAGATATGCATATTTAAGATTAGATGGAAGGGGTTTCAACTCTACCTCGGGAGGCGTTGAACTCTCCCCAACACTCGATGTACTAAGGACTTCCTTGACTGGAGCGATGATTGGATTAGCTTTTGCGTCTTCTAGTAGCCTCGTGTACTCCCTTACTTCCCAATCTTCATCATGGATACTTCCTATCAACACCGTTTCAAGAGCATCTTCCTTTTTGATCAGGGGAAGTTGTTCTTGTTGTAGATCATCGAGGACATCCACTTGACAAATAGTCTCACCCATAGACGGATTTCCCATAGCATTCAGTAATGAATACTCCATTTTCTCATCCCCTACTTCAAATGTTATTTTCCCATTCTTCATGTCAATAATTGCACCTGCAGTAGCTAAGAATGGTCTACCAAGAATAATAGGGACATGGGCATCTTCTTCCATTTCCATAACAACAAAATCACATGGAATAAAGAATTTACCAACTCGCAATGGAACATCTTCAAGTATACCGAGGGGAAATTTAACTGACCTGTCTGCAAGTTGCAGAGATATCCTTGTAGGCTTTAG
The DNA here is from genome assembly GCF_001683475.1 of Chenopodium quinoa. NCBI lineage: Eukaryota > Viridiplantae > Streptophyta > Magnoliopsida > Caryophyllales > Amaranthaceae > Chenopodium > Chenopodium quinoa. The sequence continues at coordinate 579,673 of NW_018742271.1, read as the reverse complement.
CTCACCCATTTGAAGCTTTTCGCAGATGGAGAGCGGCATAAGGCTTACACTTGCACCAAGATCGCATAGCGCTCTATTGATCTCTATATCTCCCAGCTTCACTGGGATTGAATAGCTGCCTGGATCACCTAGTTTCTTAGGAAGAGTGTTTTGCAGAATGGCACTACATTCTGCAGTTAGAGAAACAGTAGCATTCTCTGCAAGCTTTTTCTTGTTAGATAGCATGTCTTTCAAAAACTTTGCATAAGAAGGCATTTCAGAAATTGCATCCAAGAACGGTATATTAATGTGAAGTTTCTTAAGGATGTCTAGAAATTTACCGTACTTTTTCTCTAACTTAGCCTGGGCTAACCTCTGTGGAAAAGGGACGCTTGGAATGTATTCCCGTGGCTTTTCTTGAACATCATTCCTTGGAATTGGGCTGTCTGGATCTCGCGCCCGGTCGGGCAGTGATTGCCCGGTCTGACCGGGCGAAGAAGAGCTGCTTATGTTCTTTTGTTTGTCTGGAATTTCTTCGTGCGCCCGATCGGGCGGACTTTGCCCGGTCTGACCGGGCGAAGAAGAAATTCGCACATTCCCCTGTTTTTCGTCGACTGCTTCTCGCGCCCGATCGGGCGGACCTTGCCCGGTCTGACCGGGCGAAGAAGAATTTTGCAAAATCCCCTGTTTTTCGTCGACTGCTTCAATATCTATCGTTGATGGTTCCCTTACGGGAAGGCCTTCCAACTGTTTTCCACTCCTTAAAATTACAGCATTCATGTGCCCCTTTTGTGGTTGCTCTGTTTGGCCAGGAAACGTACCCGGTGTTTTTGAAGATTGGCCGACTTGATGAGCAAGTTGGCTTATTTGATTTTCCATGAGCTTATTCTGGGCTTGTAACTGTTGGATGGAATTATTTGTGGTGTTGATGAAGTTCTCCATCATTAGTTCGAGATTGGATTTTTGAGGGGGTGGTTGCATGGGTTGCATGGGTTGTTGTACTAGGGGTGGTCTTGGTTGGAAACCAGGTGGATTATAATTGTTGTTTCGAGGTGGGGGCGGAGGTGGATTTTGCTGAGCTTGGGTGTTTTTGTATGAGAAGTTTGGGTGATTCTTCCAACCTTCATTATAAGTATTAGAATGGGGATCGTATGGTCTTTTAGGGTTGGAATTGTAGAAGGCATTGGCTTCCTCAATTGATACCTCATTCGAATTTCGTGGGCAATTAGGTGCGATGTGACCTTGAGTATTACACATTTGACAAGTTTCTAGCACATTATTGGAAGATCCAGTTTGTAGTCTATCGAACTTGCTTGAAAGTGCCTGCACAGAACTAGTTAAAAGAGTTAGAGCATCAACATCTAATTTACCTCCTTTCTTGACATTATTTCGGCCGCCTGGGTGATAGTTGTCATTGGCTGACATCTTCTCAACCAGCTCCTTTGCTTCGGTTGGATTTTTAGTTAGAAGGGAGCCTCCAGATGCGGCGTCGATATAGATCCGGAACTCATGGGTTAGACCATTATAGAATGTTTGGATTAACATCCATTCAGGTATGCCATGATGGGGGCACTGTCTCTGTAACCTCTTGAATCTCCTCCATGCGTCATATAAGGATTCTTCATCTGATTGCCTGAAAGTGGATAGCTCGTTCCTTAATCTTGCAGTCTTTTCTTGTCCCAAGAACTTGACCAGAAAAGCTTTTACTAGTTTATCCCATGTATCAAAGGAACCAGAACCCTCATCTCTTAACCATTCCTTCGCCCTATCCCGTAATGAGAATGGAAAAAGGCGAAGTCTAAGAGCATCATCTGTAACACCATTCAGCTTCATAGTGTCACACTTTTCCAAGAAACCATCTATATGATTCACTGGGCAATCAAGAGGTGTGCCAGCAAATGAATCATTGGATATGAATTGAATAAATTGCGGTTTCAATTCAAAATTCTGAGCGGTGATAGGTGGTCTAATAATGCTAGAAAGGAGTCCGGTTGTTGTGTCAGGGATACCGTACTCCAAAAGAGACTTTGTTGCTTGGTCTTCCATATTTCTGTTACCTGCTCTTCTTCTACCTCTTCGTCTTCTTGCAGTCGCTTCAATTTCTGAATCGAGAGGCACTAAGTCGTCTGACCCTGAGTGACGTGTTTGCATACAACAAAGAACTAGGCAAAGAACATCAAAAACACAGGAGACAATAGCCGAAGCAACAAACAACGCTTAGTATAAACGAATCACGAAAAATCAATATGAAACCGTTAGTCCCCGGCAACGGCGCCAAAATTTGATAGGCTTATCGCGTACCTAACAAAAATAACCTAACTATTCCTTCTAACTGTGTAGTAGGGCAAGTAAGGATCGAATCCCAAGAGACTATGGTTCATTCAATTAATCAGACTCAATTAATCACTAAGCACGTGACCAATCAATAATGGATGATAATAATCAACTAATTTATTAAATAACACAATTAACTAGAGGAAATATTAATCAATAAACTAAAGCATCCAAGATCAAGCATCACCACGATTATGATTGATAAACTAATAAATCTACCCCCAATATATAAATCAATTGACAAGAAGAAAAGCAATCCCTAATAATAATACCAAAGGTCTCTTCCGAGTTATCAATGGCTTCCCAAATTAACTATCAAGCCTACTTCCGTGGAATCAAGCGAATAAGGGACATTAAACACCATGCCTAGATTCCTAATTATTCAATCATCTACTTCCGTGATGATCTTCAAACCCTTAATTGAAATAACCTAATCCCGTTAATACCCAACTTCCGTTGCAATAAGAACAAAGGGATGATAACAATACTAATTATCCCTAATCTAGTATTGGCATAAACACAATCAATTAAGCATGTCAATTGGGATTATTATTGGGGAATTTAAAGATCTACTTTATACATCAATCATAATCGGGCTTAGCAAGATCCCGGATTAAGGAAACTACTCACAAATCATAATTAAATCAAAAACAAGATCTAATAGAGAACACATAATTAAAGAACTATAAAATAAATAAAAGAGATGGAAAGTAAGAAATACCAAATACTTCAATTGATGATCTTGAATTCTTGAGGAACAATTAATAAAACTAGGATTAAAGATTGAAATTGCTTAAGAAAATAAAACTAGGGTTCTTGAGAGTTTTCTAGGGCTTAAGGAGAAAACTAATGAAAAACTAACTGTCTAAAAGTTAATTACAAAAAGGGTATTTATACCCCCAAAAGATAATATTTCGGAAAAATAAGAAAATACGCGTTCTTGAGCTTTGCCCGGTCTGACCGGGCGGACCTCGCCCGATCGGGCGGAGGAAGGCTGCGTAAAATACGACAGTTTTCCTTCTTTGCCCGGTCTGACCGGGCGAACCTCGCCCGGTCGGGCGCGCGTAACACGTTTCCAAAATTGCATCTCATAACTTGATTTCTTCATCGCCCGGTCTGACCGGGCGAAGCCTGCCCGATCGGGCGCGCGTTGCACCGTTCAGAATTGGGCTTCTTCCTGTGAACTCCTCATTGCCCGGTCTGCCCGGGCAAGCCATGCCCGGTCGGGCATTCCACATAAATTGCAGTTCTTGGCTATCAACTCTACCGAATCTACTAAAAACACGTCCAATTGCCTAGAAACGCTTCATATTCCTGAAAAGCTTACTAAAACAATCGAATACACTAAAGAAGAGATTGTTAGCAAGAAATAGCTCCGTAGAGCTCAAAACCATGTAAAATCATGCAATCAAACCGGGGAAAACCATTGTATAAAACACGTATATCAGGCACGTCCGTGCCAAACTCTGCACGTCCGTGCACTCGAAGACAGAACAGATTGCCAATCTGCCAGGAATCTGCACGTCCGTGCCAAAATCTGCACGTCCGTGCAGATTCAGCCTGCTCAGCAATACGACGGTTTCTCTAAAAAAAAATAAAAAAATAAAATAAAAAAATTATAATAGCAAAGACCCCCCCCCCATACTCACAATTCTCACTCCTCTTTCACACTCAAATTCTCCTTCCTCCTCCATACTCCATACTTCATACTACTCCTTCAAACTCCATACTTCCTATTTCTCACCCTTCAAACTCCATTTTTCACTTAAATCCCAACTCTAAACTACAAATTTCACTCCTCTTTCAACATTCTTCACAAATTACTACCCCTTTTCACCATCAAAACCCCAAAGTACCAAAATTTTCTCAAACCCTAACTTTCAAAATTGATTTGGGGGTTTCTTGAATTTTGATTCTTTAAGCAAATTGGGTGAACAAGGACCATCAATCAACAACAAGGAGTACTAGAAAGGTTCATTTGCGGGTTCTACACCCACGATATTCTCGGTATAATCTTTCTAATCTCAAGTTCTTCCCTTGTAGTTTAAATGCTTGTTGGTTGATTTTATGAGTAGTAATAGTTGAAATTGTTGACATTTTGTTAAGTAATTGTGATTGTAGATAGTTTAGTAGTATAAAAAAAAAAAAAAAAAAATTTGCGTGAATTGAGAGCATTGAAATTTTGGTTGGTGATAGGTTTGTGTGAGTATGGATGCTTTTGGTGTTGGATTGTTGATTTGTTGTTGGTAAATTGTGCACATTGACAATTTTGGTGTTTGATTGTTTGAATTGATAAGATCATTGTTGGTAATTTTCAATTTTTGGGCTTGTTCTTGTTGTGTGTTGGTTAGGTGGAAGACTTAGAGCCTTGTGTGTTCAAATACTTGTTCATTAGGTGTTGTGCTTGCTTGAAGTGTTCTAAAAAAATTTTGATCATGTCAAGAAGAAACCAACCAAGAAACACCTCATCCGCTAGGCTTAGAAACCCTCCACCACCATCAACCGTCGAACCACCACAAGTAGACACCCTAGGTATTGTCTTTAATAATTCGGATTTCATGGACAACTACCTAAGAATTAGTAGGAGAAGAATTCGGCCAACGAAATTTTACAACCATGAAGTAGCCGAAGCCTTAGGTGTAGAGAATGATGTGAGGCAACTTTTTTTTTCAAACTGGTGTCCCAAATTGGTTAGAAATGCATGCTAACACCTATAAACGGCTTACCTTAGAATTCCTCTCCTCACTATATGTCCACCGAGATAACCGCAACAACCCCCGTTACCTGACCTTCCAATTGATGAACACCCATCACAAGATGACCATAGAACAAGTGAACCAAGCATTTGGGTGGCCAACGGATGGCAAATTCGGACCTAAGGATAAGCCTTCCCGAAAGCATAACCCGGGATCTTTTTGGAGGAAAATCACCGGCCTATTTACTAGAGACCCTAGGACCGACAAGGCCACGGCCATAGTGCACCCCGCCTTTAGACTATCCCAGCGCCTAATAGCTAATACTATTTTTGCTAGGGGAGATAGTTCGGGTGTAGTTTCTAACCGTGAGTTGCTTTTTCTTTGGCACTTGAGTGAGGGTGACGAGAGGTTGAACTTAGGGGCTTGGCTTGTAGACCACCTAGATGATGTATCCTCGGGGAGTGGAGTGATAACAATTGGGGGGATGATCACTATTATTGCTGCTTTTCTCGATCTTAATTTTGCAGATTTGGAAATCATTCCCGGCCCAACGACACTCGACATCCGCTCCCTCAAGGCTATGCATTGGTTGGAGGAAGATGAAGAGGGTAGGACCTACACGTGGATGGTAAGTAGGCGCCCCTATGCAACTTTGCCAAATCCGGAAGCCACGGTTATTTACAACCCCGAGAATTGGGTCTTTGAGCCGGATTTTGAGTGGATTCCGGGTGGAGAAGATGACCAACCCCAAGGCGGTGAGGAACAATTCCAACAACAACAGCAACAACATCATCAACAATTTCAACAACATCAACATCATCAACAATTTCAACAACATCAACATCATCAACAATTTCAGCAACAACAATTTCATCAACAACACGAGTTCCAACAAAGGGACCAAGAGGGTTACCAAGATCAAGGTGTGGGTGAAAATAACCCATACCTCTCTTTTGAGCAGCAAGTAGCCAACATGAATGCGAATTTTGCCCGCATGACCACCGAATTCGAGACCTTAAGGAAATCAAACGAAGATATGAGGACTTCTTTTGACAACATGAGAACAAGTTTCGAAGGTCTTAGATCGGAGTTGGGCGATTTCCGCACTATGTACTGGCATCTCTACCCAGGGGGCTCAAGCTCCCAAGGGGGCCCGAACCAATGAGTTAGTTTCTTCCTTCCCTTCTCTTTGTGCTTGCATTGCTTTAACATTGGGGACAATGTTTATGATAGCTTGGGGGGGAGTGTTCTCTCATGTGTCATTGGTTCGTGTTGTGTTTTCGTGTTTCCATGATTGAGTTTGCATGTTGGTTTTTCCCATTCTCTTCTTCCCTAACATCCAAATCCTTTAAATCCAATTTGCTCCCTTTGAAATCCAATACCCTAAATCCAAATTTATTATCTTGTGAATACCTCTCTTATCTTTTCATTTAGATGTATAGTTTTTTTTTATTATTATTATTTTTATGCTTAGTTTAGCTAGCCTAATGCTGTAATTTTTCATTTCTTACTCAAAAAAAAAAAAAAAATTGATAGGCCGTCGTCGAGCCTACCAAAGATAATAATTCCTATCTTGGTCTCACTAACAATAGTAAGGGTAAGAAAGGGTCGAACCCAAGAAAGGCGTTGAATCAACCACCGAGTACTACCGTTTAAATAAGCTAAACGAATTCTAAATTGGGTTGGTTTTGAGTAACTTCTTCTAACACAATTCAACTAAGCTAAGAGGAGGTTAACAATATTTAGAGGAATCTAGGGCTTGGGTTATACCACTCAACTTCATCACAAATCACAGTTAGCATGCAACAATCAAGGCAAATTAATGGGATAAATTAAGGGAAGTCATCTAAAGCACCCAACTACTCTCTCAAGCTAGAGGGATTACTTGAATCATGAATACAACCTACTCTCGTGGTTACATAGCATAAAACAAGTGTTAAAGCATAATCACGATGACATAAACATTCCCTTGACCGGTAATCCCTATTCTCATGGCATTTCGGGTCAATCAAGCATAAGGGAGCTAACTCAAGTTCATCTCTCGATCCTTCGTTGAGAAAGCTTGGATAAATAGTTCTAGCAATGGCCATATACAAGAACTAAGCAATTAAACCACTTAAGCTCAACTAATTAACATCCCACAACAACCAAATTAGCACATGCAACAAGTAATTAGCGACTACGTTGAGGGTTTTGCCCAAACCCTAGAATTTAGACTACTCACAATCCATGGGGGTTAAAGCAATTAAAGATTTCAAGAAATTCATGAACAAGTTCAAACTAAGGATTAAGCTAATTAACAATCCAAAACATGCAAGAACTAGAAAATAATTAACAACAAAGTAAAGAGAAGTAGAAAAGATGAGTAAGAAATGGTTACTATGAAGCTTCAAGGTGAGCAACAATGGTGGATTTTGTCTTCTACAATGATTGAATTTGAATAATTCCAAGCTAATAATTGAGAACTAACTAATGATTTGAGAATTTAATGTTCTAAGACTACAAACTAAGAGGAAAGCTCTAAAAAACTGCATCCCCCGTACAAATGAGCTCTAAAGGGGTATTTATATGACCCCCAAATAAAAAGGACGGAGAAAACAAGGAAGAAGTTCGACTGCAGGTCTGCACGGACGTGCCAGATTCGGCACGGACGTGCAAGCATAAGCACGGTCGTGCCAGATTCGGCACGGACGTGCAGAGGGGGCAGAATTGAGGCAGAACGTACTGCTAAGAATCGAGCAGTTCCGCACGGACGTGCAGATATTGGCACGGACGTGCAGCTACATCTGCACGGACGTGCTTAATTTGGCACGTCCGTGCAGGCCTTGGCAGAATGTTCTGAGTTTCTGGAGCACTCCTGCACGGACGTGCAACCACTTTTTAGCCAATACTAAACTCAGAACAGTTCGAATAGTGGCCGGTTTAACTACCGGGCTGAATGTCTCATCACAGTCCACACCAATTTCTTGCGACCTGCCATCACATACAAAACCAGCTTTGTGCCTTTCAAAGTCACCATTAGACTTGTATTTATGTTTAAATAGCCACATACAATTAACAACATTCACCCCCGCAGTTCTAGGCACCAAATCCCATGTCCCTGTTTTGGTCATTTAAAGGTTGTTTATATGATTTTGGAAGAGGTGATTTAATGTAAGGGGGTCCCGATTTTTGTACGGGGAGGTTGCAATATTTCGGGTTTGGCTTAAATATGCCCCGCTGACTGCGGGTTATAGGTGGGGACGGAGGTGGTGGCCGAGTAGGTTGTAGGGGAGGAATGCCACGCATAGGTGGTGGGGAATAGGTAGGTGGCGAGGATGGGCTGGTTGTGTTTGGAGATAAGGGGGAGCTAAGGTGGGGCGGACTGAGCTGGCCCAAAAGTGGGGAAGGGGGCTCACTGATTGGGCCACTGAGGATCCAGCGCGCGCTGGCCCAGTAGGCAAGGGAGAGGGGTGAGCTGGCGGGTTTGGGCCAGGGGAGGGAGATGGGGAAGTTGGGCCAGGTGAGGGCTGACGAGGTTGGGCCAGAGGAGTGAGAGGGTTGGGTTGATGAGGAGCTGGGCCTGCTGGTTGTAGTTTATTTCGGAGGTAGGGATGAGAAAGAAGAGGGGATTGGTCATCAAACCCAAGGAACTCATAATCCTTTAATTTGAAAGGAGCTAAATTTTTATATGGAAAGGTAGACTCGTCGAAAACCACATGACGAGAAATAATAATTTTATTAGTTGAAAGATCAAGACACTTGTAACCACGATGATTAGAGGGGTATCCTAAAACTACACAAGGGGTAGATTTAGGAGCAAGCTTGTGAGGAGCCGTGGCGGCCAAGTTTGGGAAACATAGACGTCCAAAAACCCGAAGATGATCATAAGATGGGTTAGTGCGGAAGAGAGCCTGTGCCGGGGTCAAGTTATTTAAGGACTTGGTTGGCAAAATATTTAAGAGATATGTAGCGGACTCTAAGGCATGAACCCAATAAGAGGGGGGTAGGGATGCATGGAATAGTAAAGTGCGATTGACATTGTTAATAGTGCGGATCATTCTTTCAGCTTTACCATTTTGGGAAGAAGTGTGAGGGCATGAGAATCTGAAAATCATACCATTTTCTATATAAATTTTTTTAAAAGGGTCATTGTCGAATTCTCGACCATGGTCACTTTGAAAGGATTTTATAGGCCGTTCAAACTGAGTTAAAACATATTGTCTAAATATGAGAAAGCTTTGGTAGGCTTGAGATTTAGATGCTAAAGGAATAGCCCAAACATAATGAGTAAAATCATCAAGAAGCACTAGGTAATATTTGTGACCATTACTACTACGAATAGGAGATGTCCACAAATCGGCATGTATAATATCAAAAGCACAATAAGTATTACTATTCGAAAGAGAAAAGGGAAGTCTAACATGTTTCCCTAATTGACAAGAAATGCAAACATTGGAGTCTAGCTCCTTATTATAACTAATAAAATTATTATTTTTAAGGTAGCTTATAGAAGCTGTTCCCGGGTGTCCTAGGCGCTCGTGCCAAGTGGTAGGAGCGACAGTGGTGAGGGACGTGGCAAGGCATGTGCTTGGATCAGTATTAGTGATAGGATAAAGATCCCCCGAACAATTGCATCTGGTGATTACCCTCCCCGTTCGAAGGTCCTTCACAGAAAAACCATTAGGATCAAATTCAATAGAAACTGAATTGTCAGAGGTAAATTTACGGACTGAAATAAGGTTTTTAATAATTTGAGGGGCAAGGAGGACATCTTTAAGGGCAAGAGATTTATTTGGGAATTTATAATGACCATAACCAGTAATTGAAATGCGATGACCATTTCCTACTAAAATATGATTATTAGTGCTTAATTGAAACAAGGGAAGAAGATTACCGGAAGTATGGGTCATGTGAGAAGTAGCTCCCGAATCCATATACCATCCATTATCCAGTGGGAACAATCCAGGTGTTGAGTAAGCACTACCGAGCTCCGTTGGGGTCATGGGCTGACCGTACATAGGAGAACCACTGTAATAAGCCTGCTGATGTTGAGTTTGAGCACTGGGCCTATGCTGAACATGGCCCATAATTGGAAAGGGGGCTGGTGGAGTTGCCCATTCAGGCCACGAATACCGTTGATTGGGCCAAGTGCCCTGTTGGGCCCAACCTTAACCAATCGGTCCAGAAGGTTGCTGAGAAGTAGGGGCTAGCGAGGGTTGGGATTGTTGCTGCTGTCCACCCCGAGCTTGGCCTCCTTGGCCACCACGCGCCTGGCTGCGCCCCCTGCCGCTACCGGCCTTACCCCCGCCGCGCCCACGACCTCCGCCACCACGTCCTCCGCCGGGTGCAGCTGGTTGTTGTTGGGCGGATTCAGATGATGCGGAGCTTTGTTGCTGTGCGACAAAGGATGAAGGGGGGTTGCTGTGATCGGTGTTTCGCCGCGATTCTTCGAGAAGAAGACGAGAACGGGCCGTATTAAAAGAGGGTGGTGGGTCAGTTTGGGCAATCATAGTTGCAACGGTGTCTTAATCCGTTTTATTAAGACCGGCGACGAGACGGAGCACCAATTTCTGATCAGAGATGGGCTGGTCGACGTTCGCTAATTGGTCAGAACGCGGTGGCGTTAGGGTAGGCGTCAAGAAGAATTGCGTTCAGTTGAGTTTTAAGGTACACCGCCCGCGTACTCTTGTTATCCTGAAATATGTCCTTGATACGGTCCCAAGTCTGTTGAGCAGTAGACTTACGACCAAGAATAGTCTCAAGAAGATCCTTCGATATGGTGCCGTAGATCCATTGTTTGACGATCGCGTCAAGTCGATTCCATAAAGTTTCAGAAATATTGGAAGGACGAGGTGTTTTGGGGTCAATGTGATCTAGAACTTCATATGCACAAACATGATTTTCAAACAATTCTACCCAGCTTGAATATTGAACCTTATCATAGTCTAGGGTTAGTGGGATTGAATTCTTGATGTTCGTTACTGTGAGGGCAGGATGAAACTCAAGGGATGAAGGTGGCGGTGGTGACGAATTGTCGTCATCCTTAGCCATTGATGTGAGGCGGTGATCGAATCAGGGAAAAAGTGGAAGCAGAAAAATTAAAAAATTGGATCTAAAACCTAAAGTTGTGATACCATGTTGGATATCGGGAAAACTCCTCAATCTGGAGTGTGTACCATTGATCAAATATATAGAGTTTACAACTCTAGGATAAGGACTCCTAGATATGATAAACATACAAAATATACATTAAATATATTCTATACTTGTGACAAATATTATCCTAAATATAATATCTATCATGATAGAGTATAAAACATATTTCTGGGCCTCAATCATAAGCTTAAGCTTTTGGTTGAGTTGGTCCACTAACATGGTATCGGAGCCAGTGTGACACAAAGGTCACAGGTTCGAATCTCATCCGCCCCTCCTTCAAAGTGGAATTGATTCGCACCAGGTATGGTTGGGCCTGTGTTGCATCCACATTTCAAGTCCAAAGGGCCTTTCATGTGAGGGGGAGTGATAGAGTATAAAACATATTTCTGGGCCTCAACCATAAGCTTAAGCTTTTGGTTGAGTTGGTCCACTAACAAACTCCTCATACACTACATCTCTCTCGGCATCTGAGCAATTTTTAACGCATGTCTGCAATATACGTGATGAGATATGAGAGCCAGCAATTTTTGGTATTTTACCCTTCATTTTCTGCAATGCCTCAAAAACGAACTTTGATCTCTCTTCTTTGGAAATATTACGACGCCTCATCTTCTCCCATAATAGTGCTAGCTCTTGTTCAAGGGTAATATCATACATATATTTTTCGATAACACATATCTCTAACAGTAACCTAACGATGAAGACTCTAGGAAATTTCAAGGAAAGTCAAAGAAGATAGGAGAAGAATTCTCCTACAAGAACTAATCGAGTTTCCTAACAGGAACATGGAGGTAACAAGTTGAGAACTTCAACTTGGTCTGCATTGAAGACATCTAGTTTCACAACAACTTGGCCTGCGAAGTTCCAGTTGAGACCTGGAAATCAAGTGACATCAGGAACTTAATCCTGGACTGCGTGAATCCCAAGAATCCTATAATACAATATATTGACGAGGCAATTTAGTTTTGTTAAGTTTTTACTCTTTAAGAGTTGCTGACTTGCTGTAAATATGTTTGGCAGGTTTACACATGAGATTTATTAGAAACATGACAAAAGCTTGACAAGCTTAAAATAGGAAAGTTCAAAAAGATAAATTTTTATGAAAATATTTTTTTTGAAGATTTTATTTCATAAAAATTGATTGTATCAAAATATATTATTCTTTTGATAAGATTATCTTTGATAAGTTTTTCTAAAAAGATTTTCTTCTAAAAGATTTACATAAAACCATGTTTTGAGATTTTGGTAAAATAACAAAATTACCTTTTAAAAACCCTACTTTCTATAAGAGCTAGTCTTGTATAAATTGTAGAAATCTCATTTCACATTTTCTTGTGAGTTAATGCGTGAAGAATTCGATGTATGCTTAATTGTATAAGTTTTCCAATTCAAGTTCATACTTTGTCATATTAGTTTCGGATTTCATGTGCAGCTTTCCTTTCATATACTAGAGGTCAATTGTTTGTACCGGTTGGGTTCTTAGGTGTGTGAGTTATATATTTGCATACAGTTTTGTAAGCTTCAAGGTTGAAGTTGAGTGTGAGATTACTCAGGGAGTACGAGTGAATCTAAGTCAGGGACTTAGGTAGGGTAGAATAGGTTTTGTTGTGTAGCAAGTTCATTCTGTAACTTGTGAGTAAAGGTCTGAGTATAATAGGTTGTAACTCGTGTGTTTGCCCTATTATAGTGGATTGGTTTGATTTTGGAAATTCCTTAGAGGGTCGAGATTTTACTTCCACTTAGGCCTTGGAAGGTTTCCTCGTAAAATTATGTGTGCATTGCAAGTTCCTTTACATCTCGTTTTATATTCCGCAAAGTAGTCACTAGGAACTCACATACAATTCACCCCCCTCTTGTAGGTTTCGTCTCAACTAACATTGTCATATTGAATCAATTTGAATTATGTCAGTTTAGTTCAAGTCATGTACGGATAATTAAGTTATACATAAAGTATTTGTATAATTAATTTTTTTTTTTAATGTTAGAGCAATACACAGTCAATTCCCCAGATAAACAAAATTTGTTTATCTAGGGGTATAGTTGTCTTTTCAAGTACCAGTGTAGGGGTATATGCGTCTTTTCATGTACTACTTGAGGGGTACATGTGTAATTTCCTCACCAAACAGTAAAAGTAAAAAGCAAACAGTAATTGGACAGCTTACCAAAAGTACTGAATAAATAACCCTGCTTTTTCAATATATTTATAAAAATGTCATCAGATTAACAAAAATTCGTTTATCTGAAAGGTTAACTTGTATTTTCATTTAATGTTATTCATTTCATATTTATTTTTAGGCACTTGAGTTAAAATTGAATAGTATAATTTTAGGATTAATGTAAACTTCAAATTTTCGATGAAGTACTTTAGGTATGATACGTATTATTAATAATGATTCTTAATTATTCTGCCTTGTGTGGAACTACTTTACTAGCTTGTACACCCGGATCCCAGGTACACCCGGATCCGGCCACCTGGGAATATATAACAAATTTTGAATATATAGGAAAATACTATATGGAGAAAGAGTTTCTTCCTTGCAATTCAAATAGACGTGACGTAAAAAAAAAAATTAATTTTTTTTTTGCAAACTCTATTTACAATCGGACATTTTCTTTTGTGAAGCATCGAACACATCCTTATATTAATTCTATGTACGTGTAAAAAAAAGAGGTAGCCTTTCGTCTAATCGATCAATTAGGACCCCAACAATTTAAGTACATAACATTTCTAAGGGATTCATCCGAATGCTTCAACTTCTCATCCTTGCTATTCATAACAATGTTATGGGATTTAACACTTGAGGTTGAAGCTCTCTTAGCATGATCACTTGTAAATGATCGGATGCTTTTCGTGGCATGTTGTTGAATTGATTTCATAATAGGGTAATTCCACCTCGAACAATTTTGATCCTTTACGGCCTCAAATGTAGCAATGCTTGATGCTACTACCCATGTTCTTGTGTTGTTCATCTTCTATAAAATTCGATCCTAAAGATAAAACGACACGAGCAAGTCGAAAAAACGAAATTGGTCCTTTGTTTCTCAAAAAATACTAATGTATAGTATATTATGATCAATAACTTGAAGGTGAGGGATAAATATGTAAAATTTCAAGGTTTTAATGGGGCTAGTATTTTGTATGCTTGGTTGAATGATAATATTGATTGATGAAAAAATATGTTACACTTTGTTTGTGTATTTATAGATTTGGGGATTTTATGATCTCCTATATAATTGGGTGCACATGGAAATGGAGATGAGTCATGTTAATGAAATTTTGGAGTGATACAGTTGATCAACGTGTCTTTCTCCCAACGGTAGTGGCATTTAGTAAAGGATTAACGATCAATGTTGAACCCACGTAACGAACCCATGTTTGATACGTGTTGCTCAAATTTTGAGAAATAATATAGTTTGTATTTTTTATGTGAAACTTTGTTTTAGTAAATCAGAATCTTTCCGTTAGTTTAGTAAACCTGGCCTTATGAAGACAAAGCAAAGGAATCTATATTTTCACTAAGTTTTAATAAATTTCAATCCGATCTAATAAGTTTCAATAATATAATAAATTTTTATCAACTCGATTGAATAAATTTCAATCATATCGAACAAGCTTAGATAAGTTTAGTTTAATTAAGTTCAAATTCAATCAAAGAGGTGAAGTGCCGTTAGTAAGGTTTCAACCTTGAGCATTTAAATTCAAGGGAAAATCCTTGCCAAATGAGCTTGCATGATAACACTAATTGGGTGCACGTTCTAAAGAATGAGGATGCGTGGATCATCTTATAATACAGAGTAATAAGGAGTAACATTACTTGACTAATTAACATGTTCATCTGCCAATGGTGGCATTTTAATTAACTGCCAATAAAAGTAAAGATTCTGAACTCACGAGCAAGGCTGAACACACGTAACCAACCCATGATATGGTAGATCGTTCATAATGTTACTCTACTTTAGAGCCCTCTTTAGGTCGTCCAAAATGTTAATCTACTTTAGATCCCTCTACTTTTTTATGTGTATGATTTACTGAGTATTAAACTATTAATCAATTAATCAATCAATCATCAATATATTATACTAAAAAAATATTATACTAAAAAACAAGCAAATCAATGTAAGACTGACACATGTCACTTTATGATTTGCTTGTCTTATAATAGTTAAAAAAACAGTAATTTAAAGAAACCTTAGAACAATAATTTTGGTTAAATTTATTGTATAGATCATTTTGATTCAGAATTTTGTTAATAAAATTTGATAGAATCTAAACTATTTGGGAATGAGTTAATTTATGGCAACTTATATTTAATGAATTTATGCTAATATGCTAACAATTTTTGAAATGATTGATTCAAATATAACCTATATATATACTACGTATATAATTTTATTATAGTTATAATACAAAGTATCTTTTTTCATATTATATATAATTAATTTTGGAAAAATAATATTTGTCATCAACTTCGCCATTATATGTAATATTTTTCTTAATTATACTACAATTATTCACGTTATGTATTTTTTACGGAGTACCTTTTTCACTTTAACCTTTTAATTGATAATTATTCTATTTCATTATCTTCGTCTTTTTAGTTTATTTTAGGGTTGTTTTCGGGCTAATGCATGACAAGTATTATTAGGAGTCTGAAAATGATATTTTTTTGAACAAATAGACATGATGAGTACCATGTGCTAGGGTTGTACTTCAGTGAACCTATTCTAAAATTTATATGAACATACTAATGTTCAACATATTTTTTAAAAAATACTAACCTTCTATCCCTGCTTCTTATTACTTGCAACAAAGAGGTATAATTTATGGGATATAAAAATATTTTTTAGTTATAACTAATAAAAACCGGAGTTAGTATTAGTTTTTAAAAGTCAAACTTAAAGTTTTGTGTGTAGTAAAACCTATATAAAACCTTTATCATAGGAAAAAAAAAGTTTTATTAGGGTGTTCATAATTAATTTAAATCTTCCACTAGACTAAAACTTACAATTAGGAAAAAATTAACCATATATATATATATATTAATATATATATATATATTAATTTAATCTAGTGTGTATATATATATATATATATATATAGAAATGGGATCATATGAGACCACATCCCTTATGTGAGAACCTAGTATATGTTAGGACATATTACAAACGTTGGATCAATTGCATCCAATGGCTACCATTTATCCCGGTCAAACATAATTTCAAAAAAAAAAAAAAAAAAAAATCAGCGTTTTCTCTCTCCTCCTTCAATTTCTCAGTTCTCAGTTCTATCTGCTCTCTTTCTCTCTGCTATTTGCTCTAATTCTTCATCAATTTTTCTTCAAACTTCATCAATTCTTCGTCAAGGTAAGTTTCGCTTATGTTTTAATTTGCGTTCGATTTTCTTGGATTAATTTTTTCAATTTGTGTTCGGTTTTTTTGGCTTAAATTTGTTCAATTTGTGTTCGATTTTTTTAGCTTAGTTTATCACTTTGTGTTCAATTTTTTCAATTTCATCATCAAAATTTTATGAATTTTGTGTTTGTGTTGATAATTTTGATGATATTTTTCTGATTTTGTGTTTTTGTGGACATTTAAGTCCGTTTTTGCTCAATTATTTCATGTAATTATGTTTATTTTTTGGACATGTAATGTTTTGATGTTTGCTAGTTACTTGTTAAATAATACAGTGTAAATGTTTTGTGTTTTAAGGTAATAATATTGAGTTCTAATTTAGGGAATGTAATGTGCACACCAAGTGTTTGATAAAAGTCTCTCTATCTTGGGATTTTTGGCTAGATATATGAGAAGCACTTTTTCCTATTGTTATTTCACATTTTTCTCATATTAATTAGGTTGTGATTGCTAGTTTTCCAGCGACTCTGTCATGCACTTAAAAAAGAGGATGAGGGGTAGATATGCCATTCTCGTTGCAACATAGAAATTCTGCTCATTGCTAATGCTCTCAATGGCCTGGTGATATAATACTCTATACCTTCTTAAATTATGGGATAGCTGGTGCAGCGTGGGCAACTGCAGCATCACAAGTGGGTTAACTGGATATAATCTTTGTTTATGTATCAATGTTGTTTAGCCCATTCAATCGTTTCATCATTCCATTGTCTACATGTTTGTATTTACCATTTTTTAAAATTGTGGGAATGATCTTTCAGATTGTTGCAGCTTATGTGATGATTGGTGGTTTGAATAGAAAAGGTTACAATGTGTATTCCTTTTCAGTTCCATCACTTGCTGAACTGCAAGAGATAACTGGGATTGTTGCCCCCGTCTTTGTAACCATGGTTTCTAAGGTTTACCATTATAGTAACTTCACATCTAATCCTAGCATTTTTTTAATCCTAATTAATTTATGTAAGCTATCCTATATCTGTCAGGTGGGCTTCTACGATCTACTTATATATTTTGCTACGTCTATGGGTTCACATGTAGTGGCTACTCATTAGGTAAGCTAAACCTGCCTAAGGTTCAGGGATTTCCAATTAATTTATGTGATGATTGATGGTTTGAATAGAAATACTTGTTAATTTAATGAATGATTAAAGAAATGTTTGCTCATTTGACAAATGAGCAACTAACTATTTGCTCATTTGACAAATGAGCAACTAACTATTTGCTCATTTGACAAATAAGCAACTAAGTTTTTGCTCATATGTTAGGTTAGCAACTAAAGTATTTGCTCATTTGACAAATGAGCAACTAACTATTTGCTCATTTGATAAATGAGCAAAAAATTGATTGTCCATTTTCCAAATTAAATGATCAAAGAAATGTTTACTTATTTTACAAACAAGTAACTAATTATTTGCTTATTTAACAAATGAGCAAACAAATGGTTGCTCATTTTACAAACAATTACAGGTTATAGATTTGCAAAACAATTCTTTGCTCATTTGTCAAATGAGCAATTAATTTTTTCTCATTTGTCAAATGAGCAAAAAAAATTCAATGCTCATTTGTCAAATGAGCAAACTATTTAATGCTCATTTGTCAAATGAGCAAATGATTCTTGGTCATTTTGTCAAATTAATGCTCATTTGTGAGTGTGTTTGAAAGTTTTAAATACGTTAGTCTACTAGCTCAAGGGTAGAGCATTGTGCAAATGCACAAAAGATGTGGGTTCGAATCCCACGTAGGTTCGTTTATGTAATGTGGAGACACAAGTTTGTATGAGAGTTTAATTGTAACAAAGTTGATATAGTTATAAATCATTTCAAACCATTTTTTTTCTCATATAATTTAGTACGAATTTGATTTTTTTTTTTTAATTAATTTTGTTTATAGAGATAACCTATGTAGGAATTGAACCTACATCCCCTATGCATTTGCATAGTGCTCTACCATTTGAGCTAATAGGTTTATCATATGTTTTAAATCATTTTCTATGTTAAAAATTTTTAATCAGCTCATTTGATAAATCAACAAAGAATTGTTTGCTCATTTGATAAAATGAACAAAGAATTGTTTGCTCATTTGACAAATGAGCAACTATCCATATGATATCCATAAGACTATGATTCCAAATTAGCTTAGGCCATATACATACTCCAACTAGACATTAACTGAATGAGAGCCAGGAAAATTAAAACCAACTAGGTGTTTGTTCTTGTAGTTGTAACTGATGTTTGCCCCTTAGCTGGAATTTTGGCAGCCATAAAGCGCAACTCGTTGGCGATTTCTGTGAAGTTCGGCCTCTGTAGTGGGTCTACAACCCAGCATCTCCCCATCAGTGATCTCCACTCTGGGTCACAATTCACGGGAACAGGTGGTCTCAAGGTGTTGCTCACAATTCCTCCTATTTACATGTTGCAAAACAAAATGGAGTCAATATACCTACATTATCCTCAAAACCCAAAACCCTTTCCAGACATAACTTTTCACAACGGAAAAGAATCTATGACCTAGGCAAATTTTATTTTCTCTAGAAAACTTTAAAATTGCAAACCGGGCACCAAACTAAATGAGGCTTGGATGTCATTAGTTTCTACAGTCATCTACCGAAACCAAATAAGTATTACAGCAATAGCAATTTTGGTACAATACCAAACTTCAGTCAATGCCATTTTTTGCCATGTTTCTCAATTGCAAGTGCTTAGCTGCTTAGGGTTGAAGTTATTGCCATTCTAACAGAAAGAGTTACACTCTGCACATCCACCCCGCATCCAAAAAAAAATAAAAAAATCGTTGTGACATAGCTCAGAGAAAAGATTTTAAGGAATTACCAATAATAGCCCCATAGTGCAGGTCAACATATGGCTCTTCTCTAGTGAGAAGCTCGCACAAAACAATACCAAAAGAGAACACGTCAACCTAGCAATATGACAGATTAAAAAAGTCAGCACTAGTCTACTGCTGTCAGAAATTATGTTATAGAAACCATAAACTTGGATTTAGAAAAATGACAACCTTCTCAGAGACTAGACTGCTGCTGCCACTCAGAAGCTCAGGTGCCATCCAAGGAAGGGTACCTCGCACTCCCCCTGACATTAATGTTTGACATTTCACTTTGGATAGACCTAAATCCCCGACCTGCTACCAAAGAAGGAGTCAAATATCACTTCATAGTACTAAATCATAATCTCATCCAAGTTCAACATAAAGCATTCGGTACATCAAATTTTCCCATCCTGTAAAATCTTTCATCCTTCCCACTCCCCCACCTCCTTTACTTCTCTATCATCCCAGTAGATAAAAAATAATGACGCACCAATGAGGCAATGTCATGGTGCAGTCATAGCCCTCGAGTATTATGACCCAAGAGGTCATGTATTGATTTTTAGTTTCCTGGGAGAATGATCAAAGTTAAAATACACCGTTCCCCGAAGCAGCTTTAGTTTTTACCTATAGAAATTGTTGGCAGAGTAAAGTCAATATGATTGAGTGTTCGGTGGCACCACCAACTCAACCACAACAATTGCACCAAGTCCTACCCCCCCCCCCCCCACACCACCAACCTAACCACAAAGACTAGAAGGTTATATTTCACATTCTGACACGATGATGGGTCAAGATATTTGAAGTCTAAATGTTAACCATACCCAAAAAAAAAATTGCTCTCAGTAATGTACAGGGTGATGGAGATAAAAGACTAAAATCACAAATGTGAGGCAGAATTCACATATCTTTTTAAACTGAGTTTTCTATGAATTTCTTTAATGAATGATTAAAGAAATGTTTGCTCATTTGGCAAATGAGCAACTAACTATTTGCTCATTTGACAAATGAACAACTAAGTTTTTGCTCATTTGTTAAATTAGCAACTAAGTATTTGCTCATTTGACAAATGAGCAACTAATTATTTGCTCATTTGACAAATGAGCAACTAACTATTTGCTCATTTGCTAAA
Source organism: Chenopodium quinoa (assembly GCF_001683475.1). NCBI lineage: Eukaryota > Viridiplantae > Streptophyta > Magnoliopsida > Caryophyllales > Amaranthaceae > Chenopodium > Chenopodium quinoa. The sequence continues at coordinate 559,165 of NW_018742271.1, read as the reverse complement.
TGAGTAAAAAATAAATTGCTCATTTCCCAAATGATCAAAAATTTGATTGCTCATTTCCCAAATGATCAAAGAAATGTTTGCTTATTTTACAAATGAGTAACTAATTATTTGCTTATTTAATGCTGCACAGAGAAAATAAATATCAAGGTCTCAGTCATCTGACACACACACTAGATGCAACAGATTGAAGAAGAAAACTATGAAGTATTTAACAAATGTAAAAGTTTATGTTTGAGACTATATATTTTCAAACACTGAATATCTGTTTAACAGTAATGCAGTCCCCATAAAGCAACATTGCAGCAGTTGTAATCTCAACCGTCAGACAGTTATTAGAGTAGCAAACAATAAATCAGCATCAATATCAGAAAGCACAAAGTAAATGTTAAGTAAATTGGAAGGTGAGGCTGCTCTAAATGCAGTTACTTGTTAAAAGGAGACAAATAGCCTATATATGATATATTACTTGTCAAAATAACGCAGTACAACGCAGCAACATCAAGCATAAAGCATATCTATAGAACCAAATTTACATCAAATGATCAATTTTATTTACTCACTTTTCTACTCACAAAAAGCACTGGGATAAGTAAAGTATTTTTCATAACATCCTATTTCGGACATAAAGCCTCACTGAATTCTTACCTATCTTCGACATTTCCCCAATCAGATGCCAAACTAACAGCATATCCTCGATCATACAATGGCAAGCAATCATTATTCACAGATAATGACTCTTTCCGTTGTCTTTTCTGGACATGGCCATCCATTGTAAATGACTAGCATCCAAAAGAAAATATATGTTAGGTGAAACCTTATATAAAAAGTCAATTATAGACCAGGCAGATGCAGAAGAAGGGGGGTTGGGGGGGGGTGTTGATGTAGAAAATCATCAAAATCAGAAGAAAGCCAACAAGCAAAATAGTATAGCATGCATTTTCTAAAATGTTAGGAACCAAGCTGCACCACACAACCTCATAATTATCTTATCTACTAGTATTTGAGAGACACTGCTTTCTTGTAGAAGAGAACAACCTACCATTCTCCTTGTCATAAATCACCATACCATAATAAGGCAAAGAGAGCCTCAGCAACTCAAAGAAGAACAAGAAGAATTTCTAAGATACAGATTGAGTATTCCTATCAAATTATATTTCTAAGATATTTGAGAAATGAAATAGTTCACCATCCAGATATATAGGTAAACGAGTGTGGAATTCACCACTTATAATGAAAGATCAGTATTTGACACTAAATCATCAGTACCAACCAGCAATTTGACATAGATCTTCATGCGAGGCAAATTGACAAATCACGAAAAAAACAAATTGATGAATCGAAAAAAAAATCGAACTACTTAAATCGAACAAAGAAATCTGCAGAAAATAATTAAAAAAAACGCATAGAATCGCACAAATCAGGAAAAAATCAATAAAAATAAAATTGATGAAATTGGCATATAAAATCGCACAAAATTGAACAAAAAATCAGATTATGAAATTGCACAGGAAGTCGAAAAAAAATCAAACAAAAATTAAACAGGAAACGCACAGGAAATTGAACAAAAACCAGAAATTAACACGCAATTGAAAAATATTTTGTAAATTTTGATGCTAAGATTAAACTAAGATTGTTGAATTTACAAAATTTACAAAACTAAGAGAATTACAAACCTCAATAATTTATGGAAATTGATACTCGTGAACAAGAAGAGGAGAGAGAAATTGTCGAGTTTAAAATTTTAATTAGACGCCATTGATAAAACCTTGAAGCTTCGTGGTGGAGAAAGAGCAGAGCAGATTTTGAGTGGCGGAGAGAGAGCAGAGCAGAAATTGAAGCTTCGAAACAGTTAAGCATGGTTGTTAGGGAAGGTTTATATCATTAATCTCAGCTGTTGGATTTATTACAATCTAATGGTTGAGATTTGTCCTCATATAAGGGATAGGTTCTCACATAGAGGGTGGTTCTCACCGGATCCCGACCCTATATATATATATATATATATATATATATATATATATATATATATATATATATATATATATATATATATATATTTGTGTGTATGTTCATTGTAAGTAAAACCTATGTAAAGCCTTTACTCACAGGAAAAAAAATATTATATCATGATGTTTATTACTCTTCCACTAGATTGAAACCCACAATTTGGAAAAATTAAAAATAAATTAGAAATGAGAATAACTTATTTTTTTTTAAGGGATTGTAAAATATTACTATAATGATGAATGTTTGTATATACGGGAACGTAGTATTTACATTGTCATTTCCTAATTTATCCATTGATCATTATTGTGAGTCTTTATTTGTGTGTATATACAATGATGAATGTTAAATTTGTTACTATTAGTGAGTCCATTATTGATTGAAATTAATTATGATGACATGTTGAATATAGATCGCACTTTTATTCAAAGTTGGTTATTCGATCGTCTAAGCCAATTATCCATCATGTTATCAATATGTAAAAACATTATATAACTGAAAACCACAATATTCAATTTTTTTTATTCAAAAAATAAACTCAATGTGCATGTATGCAATGTAACTATTACCTCGTACCTCCTAGGGACAAAAGACCTGTCAGATTCATCTACACATGAAAAATATAATTCAATAATGTACTCAATAGCTCTACGCAAGCCTCGCATGGGTTTGTGATAGGCTGGCCAGCCAAGGGCAAGGCCGCCAGGCGCCAGCTGGTGTGCCTTGGATCCCAAGGCTTGGGCCGGCCAGCTAAGCTTGCTTGTTATTGGTTGTCTTGGTTTGCTTGGGGATCAAGAAGTGACTAGTGGTCCTCCTTGTGATCTTCACCTAACTCTTCTTATTATCGGATATGCAAGTGTTGCTGGACTATTTGTTCAAGCTATATAGAATTAAATTAATTGCTAGAATTTTCTCTTTATGAAAAGTCCCACATTGAAAGATTTCAAGGGGATAGGAGATGCCAAAGTCTATAAATACCCAAGCTTTCCTTGGGAATTGAATTGCAACAGTTGGACTCGAAAAAGGCATCTTTGACATAAACCGTGAGAAAACTTTTAGATTACGTAGTTCTCTTGTAGCCGTAATTATTTATGCATGTGGTCCGAGCCGAGGTTTGGTTTCCGCACGGTGTTTGGAACACTGTAAAACCCAATATATGAATTAGATTTTCTTTTCAAAAATGTTTAAGTTGACTATAATCAAACCATACCACAACCTCTAGTTTTATAGCCTCTTCTTCTTCTTCTTCTTCTTCTTCTTCTTCTTCTTCTTCTTCTTCTTCTTCAGATTCCGAATCTCCCAAAGGATACTATCATAACTTTAAACCTTTGAACCACACTTGAAGCTGGAATCAAACTTCTGGTTTCCAATTCGAGCATCTTCTTGAATCCTCTCACCATCTAGCTAGGCCATCTCATCTTCATCAACTTCTGAATCATTTGTATGTTGAGCCTTTAGAGCTAAGATTATTGTTTTTGGAAGTTCAACATTAGTTCCGAAATAAAGTTCATGAGTCATCAGAGATCCAGTTGTTCCATGTTGAACTTGGTGAAATCCTTGGTTTCTTGCAGTGCAGTCACCTTGAATCTCCAGGGTTCATCTTGAGGAAGACTCCTTAATGCCTTTCCAGCCTGTTCATCTATAGGAATATGTCTACCAAGGAACCTAACTACTCATTGATTATATCATTATATCTAGTAAACATTTATTCAATGGTTTCCTTAGCTATTATTTCAAATCTTTTATATTTAGACATTAATATATCAATTTTAGAGCATTTCACTTCATTTATACCTTCATGAGTGACTTCAAGTAAATCCCATATTTGCAACAATTTAATAGCTAAAGCATTCAATTCAAAATTTTGAAAATCTTCCTTATTATCAAATTCAGATAAAGGTTTAGAGACTACCTCGTTCTTCTCATTAGTTTTGGTTACTTCAAAATCGCCATATTTAATAACATTTCGAACCTAGTAATTTTTAGCCTTGATGAAGATCTTCATCCTATTCTTCCAGTAAGTGTAAAACATTCCGTTAAACATCGGTGGACATTAGGTGGAATACCCTAGTTCAAGCTTCTCTTAATGATTCATCTTTCCTCATGAACTTACTAAAAAAAAGTTACTTATTATATGTGAGAACCTACTCTAATACCAATTGTTAGTTGAGACGAACTACTACAAGAGAGGCGAGGTGGATTGTAGTGAGTTCCTAAGTGACTTTTTTTCGGAAATTAAAACAAACTAAATAGGAACTTGCTGCAAAGCACAACAATATTTACGAGGAAACCTTCCAGGGCCCAACTGGAAGTAAAACCTCGACCCTCTCAAGGGACTTCAAACCAAACCAATCCACCATAATAGGGCAACACACCTAGTTACAACCTATTACTCACAAACCTTTATCCACAAGTTCCAAACTGAACTTGCTACACGAGGAAACCCTAAACTACCCAACTTAATCCCCAGACTCAAATTCACTCGACTCCCAAAGCACTCAAAACTCAGCTTCAAAATAGAAACCTACCCACTGTATGCAATATAAAAACACTTACCCAAGTCCCATTTCAATACAAACACTTGACTCTAATATGAGATTGAAAAGCTACACATGAAACCCGAAACTAATATAATAAAGCTTTAACTTTGGCAAACTTACTCTTAAGAACTCTTGAGATTTTCACGCATAAACTCACTATTTTTTCTAAGAATATGAACAACTCTATTTATAAGAAGTATTCATAAGCCAAGTAGGGTTTTCCAAAAGATAAACATTTAAAACCGCCGTTTAATAAAACCCAATATGAAATGAATATTTTTATGAAAATCTATAAGAAAATCGAACAAAGATATAATTTAGAAAAAAAAATTAATATTTTGTAAATCAAATTTTATAAGATAAAATCTCTCAAAGATCTTTTCCAAAAATTAAATATTATCTTTTATAATACTTCCGATTGTACTTAGCTTGCCAAGCTTTATAACGTTTCTAATAGATCTCATGCATAATTAACCAACACATATTTACAGTAATCCTAGCAAAAATGAACTTAACAAAACCTTAATAAAAGACTTTTAAGTTTATTACTGAATTGCCCTCAAGCTTCGTAAAGTATATAGGAACTTAGGTTCTTTGCAGACCGGGATTGAATTCCTGTTGTTTTCTTCTCTCTAGCATTTTGCTGGAACTTGTTGTCTTCAACGCAGTCCAAGCTAGCCTTCTTAGCTTGCTGTCAATCATCTACTGATTTCATGCTTTATTGTAGCAGACTTGAACATGCTTTTATCTGTATCACCAGGCTGAAGTGGCACTCTAGTTCCGCAAGATGCAAGGAAATTAATGAGTTAAATATGAAGAGTTACAAATATGAATGAAGAGTAGTATAAATATGAGAAAAAGTATCACAGTATATGCTTACATTCAATAGAAAAATGAGGGATGTGTTGTATCTTGGACCAATCTTCTTCGTTCGACGATTGGTACCTCTCCTTCAAGCCTTGACAATTCTTTATAGTAAGTGTAGTTAGGGAAGTGAGGTCAAGGATGGCTTGTGGTAATACTGTTAATCTGTGGCATTCAACGATTAGAAGGGATTGAAGAGACGTTAAGTGTTGGATCCCCTGTGGGAGGTTCGCCAGTTTAGGAAGATTGTGCAAATGCAGGTTGCAGAGCTTGGTAAGTGATTTCCAAGGCGTATCGTCTTCTACATGTTCGATTTCCGGTAAATCCCCGAGTCTAAGAATCCGGAGAGAAGTAAGATGCTGGAACCCCACTCCAGTTAGACTCTTTAGATACTTCCATTCTCGAATTTCAAACCTCTCAAGGGAGGACAGGCGGCTCCAAAATGAATCCCCATCTATTACCTCTGACAAACTATTCAGTGTCCATGAGATGTCTAGTCTTATAAGTAGCATATCAGGTCTCCATTGGTCAAACTGAGTAAAAAATTGATTGTGGTGGTTGCTTCGATAACCACTCAAAGAAACCAATTTCAGTATTTTCAACTTAGCACTCAGAGGAACGGAGGTTAAATGGGTCCCAAATATGCGCATCGAGGAGAGATGATTAAAATGATGTGATACTGGGTGTAACTTTTGTGGAGTGGAGCAGTCTCTATGCCATGCCTTAATATCACGTAAACCTGTTATAAGAAGTGTCTCAAGGACCCGAAAGAATTCAGATTGTTCATCCGTACTCTCTTCTATGTACTTCAAATCACGTAATCCCTCGAGTTTAAGGACTTTAAGATAACGCAGTCGACCCAACAAAGGGATATGCTGCAAATTACAGCTTACAAGGGAGAACTTGATAAGGTTGGGAAGGGATTTCTCCAAGTCCGATGATGATTCCCAATTAGGAAATATATCGTCGCGATACTCACACAATTGGAAGCTCTTAATATCAGGATGGGGCTGAAGGGCTTCAAGCAATTCCTTTGTACCTCTTAATACAGAAAGTTCTTTGAGATATTTCATACCCTTGACATATTTGGAGCCTGGGGGTGGGGGGAAATAACAACTATCCATATTAAGACTAATTTCAAGACTTCCCCTGACGTTTGTAAGAGCTTCCAAGTCTTATAGCTTGCCTTTAAAAGTGTACCCTGAGGGATTGTATTTTGCAACAAACATTGATAGCCTATGAAGGCAGGTTAAATTGTTCAACCCAATTGGCATATGAGTCAAATTGTAGCAACCCAATATATCCAATTCCCTAAGATGTACGAGTTTACTCAAGTCCTCTGGCAGCTCTGTTAACATCGTACAATTCTTTAGTTGTAATGTCTGCAAGTTCAGTAGCAAGCAAACCTGTTTAGGGAGATGCTCTAAACGTTCATCATTTGATAAGTCAAGATGTCGCCAATGATACAGTTTACTTATTGTTTTAGGCAAGGCTTTAATACTCATTTGACATAAGGTCAAAGCCCGCAAGTACTTTGCCTTGGATAGTAATATTGTTTCAGTGTCCAATGAAAGGTTAAAAGTACCTTTCTTCTTCCCTGATAAAAATATTGTATGCAGGTGTCTCATCTGATCCACAGAGGCCGTAAAGCTTTGGACGTCAATATTGCCTAAAGACAAGTACCTAGCGTTTATCTTCAACTGGCTTACATTAGAATCTACTACTAGTATGTCTTCTTCGGCTACTAGTTTAGCTACATCATCCATTAGATCGTGAATCTTGCATGAAGTAATCTCACCCAATTCATCTATTTCAATATCATCAAAGAAACACCTTCGCAACAAAATCATAAAATACTCCTCTCCAGCATCTTCAACACTATAACCAGGTTTTGGCTCTATGAAACCGTGTGCCATCCACATACTAATCAAAGTATTCTTGTCTATCCTATAATCCTTAGGGAATATAGCACAATAACTGAAACAGCGCTTTAATGGTGCTGTAAGTTTGTCATAACTATACTTAAGCACTTTGAATATGCCATCCTCACTGTCCTCCTTCATGATTTTGTCTAGGTCTGTGTCTCTAAAAGACATCCATTTCCTTTCACCTTCACCGTTAAGAAGGCTTCCAACGGTCGTTATAACAAGGGGAACTTTGGCACACTTTGTTAGAATTTCTCTCCCAATTTCAACCAGCCTCTTGTTCATCCGGTCCTCATTTGTAAATGCCCATTCCTCAAACAATTCCCATGAACAGCTATCGGATAGACTCTCAAGTTCATATATTACGTCCCCCATGTGTTTAGCAACTGTCTTAGAGCGTGTAGTGACTATTATTCTACTTCCCTTTTCCCCTGTCAATAAAAAGTCCCTTAGTTCCTTCAAATTCGCATAAGTATCATTCCACACATCATCTAAAACAAGCAAGAACTTTTTACTCAATATGTGCTGTTCAACTTGACAGCATAGTGCTTCTATCTCAAGGTGGTCATAGTTCTTAGGCTCTACCGACTGCAACAATTTCCGGAGAATCGTTTCAAAATCAAAATGATCAGAAATACAAACCCACAATCTAAATGGAAACTTGGTTCTGATCTCCGTATCATTGTAAACGTATTGAGCAAGAGTGGTTTTCCCTAATCCCCCAATCCCAACAATTGAAATAAAATAAAAATCCTGAATAACACGTAACAAGTCAGACACTTTTTTCTTGTCCTCATCTCTTCCAATAACCTTCTTTCCAAGTAACGAAGAGGGACTAGCCTTCATTTTGTTTGGAATTATCGTTCTATTCCCTGAACTACTCTGTGATGGAGAGGCAAAGTCATGACGAATCTTAGCAATGTCATTTAAACTCTCCATAAGTTTTCTGACCTCATGGGACATAGTAGAAGCAAAATCCAGTTGGTTAAAGGAAGAAAAGAAAAGGAATACCTCCTTGCTCAGTTTACCACCAGGCTTACGTTGTTTGCGGTAAGCTATGGTAGCAGCCTCATCGAACAAGATATTTGCTTCTTTAACAGCATCCGTGAGATTCTTGAGCCAGTGTCGGTCCTTGTGTTGCATTGAGTGCCTCTGGTCTTGCTCTTCAGCATCCAGGAGAACCATATTTATGGTTTTTATGGCTATTTCTATTTTTTCAAGCTCTGTTTGGTATTTCCAATGAGACATTATTTCTTTCACCATGGTAGATTCTGCCAGTTTTAAACAAGTGTCCACTATTTTGAGAACTATTGCAACATCCATCTCTCTCTCTCTGTTTTTTTTTTTTTTTTTTTTTTAGGGGTTGAAGGAACAAAAAAAGGGAAGGAAAAAAAAAAAAAGAAAAAAAGAAACCGTATTTAGGTGTTCTTATTTGTATTGTGGAATGCACCAAGAAAAAAGCAATGTTTGGTATATTTTCTGTGATTTTGCTCTGCTAAACTAATGCCAATAAATAGACATAAATGAAAGAAAAGATCAACAGCTTACAAAGTTACAATATTGCAAATTGTCCACCAAACTCTATTTAATCGTTCACATTAACATTTAAATTATTATGCAACCAGTTGTGGAGTATATAAAGAACACTTCCATTTTCCAATCATTAAATTAATTTGGTTGACCTTAGGCAGCCCCGTGTGAATGCGTGGTTGCTTCCTTAGTCCTTAAATTAAGAAGTCAAAAGTCTTTACATGCATGATTGCAGAATGTAGGTCATCTTGATTAATTCAATGTGGTTGTTATGAGAAAGAAGTCAAAGTCTTTGGATAAATTACTTCCACCATTTTTTAGATGGAGTATCACTTTTTAAATTTCTATACGAAGTAAATGAAAATTTCAATTTGGGTGCATTACTTTCCTTTTTAATTAATAAACTAGTTATTGGCCCGGACGATGCCCCGGGTCATTATAAATTTATTACTATAATCGAACTATATATATATATTTTGGCTTGTTTGTCATTGAGAGCTTAAGTGGTGGTTTATTTATTAATTTATTTAATATGATAGCTTAACTAGTTTGTTATTTGTATGAGTTGGTTTGATTATAAGAATAATTTTTTTACATTAAAATCATAAAAATATTATAAATCAAATCTTTACAAATTTAATGTCAAAATATATACTACTCCATAATGCACAAAAATATTTTACCCTATGATTACAATTTTATGAGTTAATGCACAAAATAAAAATGGAGTAATATTTTAATTTCTTACTAACTTTATTATTATGTAATTATTAAGGAGTTACATTCCAAGGGAAATTATCATGTATATGAAGAGTTTATCAATTAAACTTAACATTAAGGGCCTGTTCATATTTACCGAACTGAGCTGAAGAGCTCAACTGAACTGAACTGAAAAAATTAAAATACATAAAACTGAACTGAACTGAACTGAATTGAACTGATTAGAGCTGAACTGAACTGAAAATAAGTAAATATGAACAGGCCCTAATACATGAAAGTTAATGTTTCTTTCAAAAAAAAAAATATACATGAAAGTTAATGCATAGAGTTTTTCAATAATTAATGCTATGGCATGATTTGGCGACAACACATCATATGCCAAATGGAAAAATTGTTGACACATGCCATGAGTTTTAATATATATATTGATATTGATTTACAGTATTTCTCTCTCTATCTCAAAGTATGTGCAATCAAAAGTGATGCATGAACAAGAACTATGTGGTATTTTTAGACTTTCTCTCTAGCAAACCCTCACCGCTTCCCACCGCTTCCCTTGCTCAAGCCCTTGCTCGTCGGTGATCGGCTCGTTGTTCACAGCCATCGCCGGCGAGCCAAACCCTTCAGTTTTTGTTAGTTTTTTTTTTCCCTTTTACAGTGGTCATCGAGTGAAGAATCAGGAAAATTTTGCTAAATTATTGGTTGTTCCTCTTCCTCTCTGGTGGTTGTCAATTTTTGTGTATCGTCTAGTGATTTCTGATCAACAAAACAAGGATCGTGGCTATTCTTAACGCCGCCATCGAAAGGAATTTCGTTAATTGTTTCCCGACGGTAAAGGTGATGTTGAGATTAGGGTTTCTCGCTTGGTCCAAGGTTAGGTTTAGTGACGTGGTTCTTGCGTTGTTCGTGACGATAGTTACGGGTATTAGGACGGTTCTGCTAGTGAGGTTTATTTCGGACTCTCTCGCTTCTTCATGTTGATTTACAAATCTTGTATGTGTGCGTTTTGTTCTAGTTAGATGTGGTATGATGTTGGTCTTGAGCTTTCTTAGTTTAATTATGTTGTTGTGTAGGTTTCTTTTGTTGGTTTGGTTGTTGTTTTTTAATAGTTCTCTTCCTCTGCTTAGTCATGAGTTAGAGTTCTATAGGATAGTCCTAGTTATGGAGGTCTTCGAAGAGTTTCCTTTGTCTTTGTCACCTGGTTGCATTTTAGGGATTGTATGGTTAAGCAATTGTATGGTTAAGCAATCCCTTGCTAGTTAGGTTGGTGATCCTTTGGAATGAATGTTCGGGGTGTGACTATGTTTCCCCGAGAGTAACAAGATTTTGGGTAGGGGGTGTTTCCATTTTGGTTTTGTGATTCCCTTCTCCAGGAATATAGGTGGTTTTCCTAGCTCTGTAGTCCAGGGGCCGAGTTATATTTGCAGTTGGATGGTTCGCCCTGCATTTGGAATTTGGAATAGGTTTGTTTGATGTTCTTGTTGCTACGTTGTTGTGGGATGATTCGGGCATTCATACAATTGTTATCATCCCTTTGTTGTTGGTATTTGTGATGACTAAGTCAGTCATCAAAATCTTGAAGGAGGCTCCCCATCTTTAGTGTTTGGGGTAAGCAAAGTCCTCTATTTTCTTGCACTCTCTGTTGGAAGAGTAGCAAGAAGAGAACTGCATTTGGATGCACGGTTTCTCATGGTAAAGTTGTTAAAGTATACAACTCTATTGGGTTTGTTCCTAGACTCCTAGGATGTTGCTTTGCTTTTCGTACCCTGGAAGTGGAATGGTGTCAAAGGTCCTTTTTCAGCAACAAGGTGCAATCAATTCCTAGTTATTTGGTCTCTCAACTATTATCATCTTGAAGGTCCTTCTGTGTCAGTTTCAGGTCTCTTTACTGGGTTTACTCGATGTTCTCTGTCCACCTCGAATATTTCAGTTAGTTTGGCTTTTCTTGGTTCACTTCTTGGTTGTGGTACGTTTCTCTTGGTTGACCGGGCTCTGCAGTAATAGGTTTGCTGCAAGACTTTTCAAGTTTTTTCGGTTCCTCCGATTGTCCTCCAATGGTAAGTGGAAGGCCCTGTGCTGGGGTTGGTTTAGGTGTAATTTTAGCTTGCTTCCACAAGGCTGTCCTTTTGTTGTGTTGTTTTTTTGGCTTTTTTTAGCTCTCTTAGGTAGTAATATTGCTTTATTTATATAGTTCTTTTTGTCAAAAAAAAAAAAAAAAAAAGAAGTGATGCATGAAGAAAAAACAAGGAGATAGTAGTTCAATGCTGTCTCTTGATAGAAATAATTATAAAAAAAAAAAAAATAAAAAAAAAAATAAAAAAAAAACAAGAAAAGCCTTATGTCACGATTGAGTTGACATTATTAGTCTATATATATCACGATTGAGTTGCTAGTTGCCACAATTTTAAGTTCAAAAATCTGTCAAAAAAAAGTTCAAAAATCAACAACTATAACCAATTGGCAATTGCACAATATTGTATGCAGGGAATTGTACAAGTCGTCATGGATAACTGGGAATCTGGAATTTATTGTAATTGTTAGCCTTCATGTCTCAATCTCTAAATAAGAACGTATGTACAAGTGTACAACTAAACTTATTACTCCTTATAATTTACTAGTTGTAGACTTGTAGGAGTAAAAATAAAAAAAATAAAATAAAATAAAGTCAAAAACGCTTTCAATACATATTTTTACAAATAAATTTATGATAATTACAATTTTTTTTTTTTTTTTTTTTTTTACAAGTGTAAGTTATATCCACTTGATCATTATCTTCAAGATTGTTTTCTAAGTAACATCAATAGGTTGTCTAGTTTGTTGAATTTTAATCTAGTTGATTGGTTATATAGTTATCTTTAAGAACTTGTGTTTCAGATACTTATTACTCGATCTTAACAAATTCAAATCAAATCATAGCATTCATATTAGATCAAAAACTTTTAATTATTATTTACTTGTTGCTAAATATTGTAAATTATGTATTTAAAAAAATTACGAAAATTATGTATTTTCAAAGTACATGATGAGTCGAATCTAACAAGATGTAATTTGACTAAAAATTCTAAGGTACAACATCCTGTACCTTGGTACAGACAAAAAGTGCGAAAAGAACATGTAGTTGTTTTGTATCGAATATACCGTTGTTTTTTAAAGAAAATATATCAATTATGTAAAGAACATCTAATTTTATGGTTTTTTTTTTTGGTATGTATATATCTAAAGAACATCTATAATATTAATAAAGAACATGAAGATATAACTTGTCAAAAAAAAATGAAGATATAAGGTAATGAACATTATTTATATATATCTACCATAATTTTAAGACAAAATTCAATTAACATTTAACAATAAGCAATCAACATTATATCACAAATAAAAGTTCATTACACTAACAATCAAAGAACATGGACATATGTTCTGTTCACTCTTTTTAGGTGCAGATATGTTCTTTTTTTACTTTAAGTATATGTTCTTTACATTATAACAATATGTTCTTTTTTCTACAGTTATATGTTCTTTACATTTGTATAATATGTTCTTTTTGCAAAACGGTGGTACGATGCAAGTAGGGGTGAAAGTTCGGTTTGCGGTATAGATTATAGCCAAAACCAAATCCAATCCGAATTAGTTCGATTTCAGAATTCTTAATCCAAATTCAAATCGAATTACAATTCGATCCAATCCAATCTAAACCGAATTAATTCGGTTTTTCAAATTAGAATTCAATCCAAACCTTTGTTCCCTTCTTTTGCAACATTCAAACTCGAAACTCGAACTTCACCAAAAACATTCCTACAATCATTTCTTGTTAACTACTTTCTTTGTGAGAGAGTAAGATATTGAGAAAGGAGAATTGAGAATTAAATTTTTTTTAAAGTTAATATATGAAAGGGGAAAGTGGTTGGATAATTTGAAAAAGAAAATGGGCTTAAAGTATTGGGTTGAAATTCAGTTTGTAATTCGGTTTCCGGTTTTTTTAAACTCCAAACCGAATCCAATCCGTAATCCATATTTTTTAATATTTCCAATCCGATCCAATCCGAATTCAAACAAAATCCAAACCGAATTACTAATTCGATTTGGTTTTCGGTTCGGTTTTAATCCGAATTATTTTCACCCCAAGATGCAAGGTACACATGCCTGTAGGAACCACACACTGCAATTTGATAATGTTTTTCTTTATAGATAGTATTAAAATGTGGTAAAAGTTTTATCAAATTAATAAATCAGATCAGACCAGACTATATACTTAAGAATTAAGATTCATATTCAACCCTATTAAAATCATATTAGATCCTTTTTTTTTTTTTTTTTTTAGGAAAACAATTCTCCTTATTTTAGATGAAGAGAACAAGTTCTAAAAGTACTAACGACTACTCACTCGTCTTATACAAAGTGCCCCATTAGTTGCAAACATTAGAGTAAAATGGATGTGAGTTAAGAAAGGGATCAAATTTTTTTTTTTAAAAAAAAAAGGCGGTGGGAAGCATGTGAAAGGGGAGAAAGTCCCACATTTCCATTACTCAATCCCAAATATACCTCTTTTTTTTTTGCCCCTTTCCCTCCCCTTTGCCTTGCCCCTCTCTCTCTCTCTCCATACCACAATAATGTTTTTTCTTTTCCTCTTCATCTTCTTCCTCCCTTAAATCCTTTTCCCACCTCCATGGAAAGCTCCCATTGTCGGCCAAACCTCCGCCCACCACACCTCCACCTCCGACAGAAAGGAACCCACTCCACCAGCCACCCAGAAACACGCAACCACCTCTGTTAGAAATCACCGAAAACCACCCAAAAAACATAACCCAAAAAAGGAATAGTGAGCAATGTTATGGAGTACTTCCGGCTGATTTTCATGGTTTTCAAACATAGACAAGTTCCTTGTCAGAGACACAAACTTATGGCTCTGGCCATTAAAAACGATGATTTATATGCTGAGATTGACGCATTTTTGTTTGTCGGTGCTCTGTTATTATTGATTTGAATGCTGCAATTATTTGTTTGTATATTGTTATTAAGAGGAGAGAGACTACTTTTTTACAGCATGGCAAGTAATACACAAAATTACATTTTTGCTCCTGGTATAGGCCCAACGAGCCCATGCCCATACCTGGTAGTGGTCTATCACTACTCTAACTCTTAACTCTTTCTTTCCTTCCTATCCTGATTTCTTCCTTTAAATGACTTTAAAAATTAAGAGACGTGATGGGCCGCTAGCAGGTATGGTCCATACCAAGGGGTGAAAACAGTATACCGACCATACCAGGTATGGGTCTATACTTGCTCAAAAATTATAGGTTGTATTTAATCTCTCTCTCTCTCTTTCTCTCTCGTTATGCTCACCCCTATTTGCTCACACTGTTTCTTCTTCCCTTTAGCTTTTCCTTTCTCTTACTCGTCTTTTATGAATCATATCCTTAATAAAACTCCAAAAAGTATCCCCCCTTTTTCCTTTATTTCCCCAAACTCTCTCTTCCATTTCAGCATTGCACAAATATGGAGTATAACACTACTACACTTTACTTCTTCTACTGATGCAGTCAGGTTATGGTGTTTTCTATTGTGATTTCCCTGCCCTAAGCCTGTTGGGGTTCAAGAAATGATGGTTATAATAATATGCAACCAAGGGCTGCTGCCCCAGCCCTACCTAATCCAGCCAAAGTAAGATGTGTGCCAAAATCAGAGAATAGTGATGCTCATTTGCAGGTCCATTTAACCCGGTGATGCATGCGTTAACTCAACAAAAATTAGGTTTCATACTACTCTCAAGTCTCAATGCCATGAACACATTTTACCGGACCATGAGTCAGGACCCCTTTCCAAAGCAAAGTCTCCCAGATAGGTGTCCTCGCCAGCCTGAATTCAATTATACACGTTCCTCTTTTCACATCTTAGATGCTATGAATATGTACTTCTGGTTAACTGAATAAATCAAAGAATACTTTCCTACCTCGTATTTAAACATGACATTATTTGATCAAAATATGAGGCAAACTTGATTTTAGATCAAACTCTAATGTGCAAGCACAATTTAAATGATAAACGACACCTGGTGTGATTTCAGAACTTGGCTAATTAAGGTTAAGCTCAAGATTTTGCTTCCTTAATCTATATTCACAAGGTGCTGTCAGGTGCTAAACAACAACATTTCCCTCCAACCAAATTCTGTAGTGTTATTCTCATCATTGTTTTTGTTAAAGTAAAATTATGCAGACAAATTCAGTGTTTTTTGTTTCATTCATGCATTTTGTTCGAAAAAAAAAAAACGCCATCACTCAAGCTCAGCAAAACACGACATAGTGAAATGTGGAGAATATGGCCCTTTGATAAAATTACATATACAGAAAACTAACCACTGTTCCGTTATCCAGTCGTTTTTGCAGCAGCAATGTAATCTTTCATCATATCCAGATTACTTTCTTTCTCCACCTTAACTTCTTCTTGAGGTTGGTAAATCTGATTTTCACAAGAATTGTTTCACAAAATTAGACTGATAAAACAATTGGGAATCCAGCATTGCATTTCAGCAGATCACAATCATCATTGCAAGTAACTACAGAGTAATAAACAAATCACAAAAATAATGCAAAAATGAACCGACAATTTGTATGATTATATTCTATATACTTGTATGATTAATTTACTGATCTAACATTATATTTAGATACAACCACTAAATTAAACGAGAACAATTGCTCAAAATACCGTGAAATTGTGACATAATTAGTGAAATCAAGGTCTAAATAAAATGCGAAATTCACAAACTAATTGATCAAATTCAACCAATTTTCGAGTACAATAAGGTTTATAGGATAATCTACTACACATTTAAGAGAGAGAAGATTAAATATATTGATTCAATTAATCAATGCTAAACCCTAGATTTCGACGAAACAATTTCGAACCGGCTAATAATTGCACAGAAAATTCAAGTAAAAGCATACAGAAAACGGATCAAATTTATTACCTTAAGTAAAAGCATCGGTTTTGCCTTTGGTGATGTGAATTTTGGGAATACAGCAGAAAATCCTTGCTGAAATCATCTGTATTCTTCCCATCATCAATTAAACTAACAGGTAAAAACACAAAATAAATTCAAGTAATATATTCAATTAGTATATTTTCTCGGAAATAAGGAGCAACAAATGTCGTTGTAGTATAGTGGTAAGTATTACCGCCTGTCACGCGGGTGACCCTGGTTCGATCCCCGGCAACGGCGATTTTTTTTTTCCGCTCCATTTTACCATTTACGTGGACGTAGTACTGTACAAAATCACATTATTGTACTCCCTCACTACTTCTAATTCAAAATTAATTGTCACGTTATTTATATGGATCATAGAGGTAGTATGTAAGTTGAAACTAATTATTGTGAATTACTAGCCAAAAATTATTAGAAAACCTACGTCACATGGTACACAAGTTTAAGGTGATAATCGTTTTAAGAATTGTTTTTTTTTTTTTTCGCTCCATTTTACCATTTACGTGGACGTAGTACTGTACAAAATCACGTTATTGTACTCCCTGACTACTTCTAATTCAAAATTAATTGTCACGTTATTTATATGGATCATAGAGGTAGTATGTAAGTTGAAACTAATTATTGTGAATTACTAGCCAAAAATTATTAGAAAACCTACGTCACATGGTATACATGTTTAAGGTGATAATCGTTTTAAGAATTGTTTACTTCGTACGAGCTCTACATAATGGTTGATGGTTCATTTGGAATTGGTTGAATATTTATGTAGTAAGAGATTAGGGTGAACTATATTTAGTTACAAACCTAATCAAGTCAAATTAAATTTACCAACATAGAATCCTGAAACTTAAGGAGCTATGAGAGATAATAAGCGTAGGCTATAAATCTGACTGTTCTCTGTGTTTATCGCGGAGCTAAAAGAGCCATCAATAAACAAGATTACCCACCCTAACACCTCCTACGACTGCTGAATTTAATTGACAAATGAGCTACCTGTATCTAGAGATGGCAATGGATCGGATTCGGATCGGGTGGAGCTTCACCCGCATCCATCCATTACTCTAATCGCTCCATCCTCTTCACCCATCATCCGCTTCACCCATCATCCATATCCATCCGTCCATCATCCGCGGATGAAACGGGTGGAGCGGATGACTAATGGATGAGTATTAAAGTTGAAAAAAAACTCACATCACTTTAATTTTCGGTTATTTGTACAATAGTTTTATTAATTTTATTAATTAAAAAGGAAACAATAACAATATATTGTTTGAAAAATTAATTTGCAACAAAAAAATACATATAATTTTCTTGCACATTTCAGATTTTATTATTAAAATTCTCAGATTAAAAAATTAATATATGTTAAACGGGTGGGTGGATGATTAGCGGGTGAAAAAAGTATCATCCATATCCGATCCGATCCATCATCCGCTTCATCCGTCACCCGCTTTTCATCCATTTAATTCGGGTTTTCATCCATTTACTTATTGCGGGTGGAGCGAGTTAGTGGATATCCACTTAATATTGACATCCCTACCTGTATCAATGATTTGCTTGGAACAAAATTCTCTGTTTCCTGACATTTCTTGATGAGAGGAATCTAATGAGCAATTATGCACAGAAAACAGAACAATTTAACATACAAGCCTACAAAGTGAAGGTCCTGAATCAAATGAAAGCCAAACTTTGACAACTGTGGAGGAAAAAAGAGCACGAGATCAAGGGAGAAGCTGTAAAAGATGTAAGGCAGAGTTGAGCCAGCTAACACAGAATTACGTGTTTCACCTGTTGAGGCTTCTGAAAGATGTGCGTATAGGGTAAGAATTCTAAGAAAGACATCGCCTAGACTTTACCTGGAAAAAAAAAAAAAAAAAGCTAGAGATGGGCCTCTGTACTAGAGACATCTTCAACAGATTTCTATAACAGCAGATTCACATAAGATGGACCGATTATACTACTAATACATAGCAGACCTGCTTTCAACTGTAACATTTTGTTGGCCTTTTTGTTTAAGTAGAAACTATCTTCGAGAAAACTAACAAAGAGATGTTAAGTATGAAAAACTCAAAAAAAAAAATGATTTCTTTGTTGGTTTATGTTAGGATTGAATGTCTCTGACAAATCATGCAGTTAACTGTGTAAATGTGTAATGGCATCTTGCCATCTTTGCTGGCTAAGGGAAGTTTAATCATATCTTTTAAACATATGGAACTAAAATATTTCTGCACAATCTTTAACAACTCATTCAAACAGCATATACAAACAAAAATAACCATCTCAAGAAAACAATTTGTATAAATTAAAAAAAAAAATGTTTATCCAACTCAACATTCCATACAACATTTGATCAGGCAAAGTACAGACTTTGAACAATGAAGTTAGACAAGGCCTATATATTTTGAAGGGTGGGGAACAAAAATTCATTGTCAAACATTAGCTCCAAGAACTGCAGTTTAGCAGATATAGCCAAAGAGAGGAACTTCATAAATCCACAGTTATCTGCTTACTTTGATCACAGTAATCCAAAACTTGTTTCAAGGATCGCTGCAAAGTATTCAAATTTGTTTCAGAGATTGCGGCAATGAATTCAAATTTGTTTCAAAGATTGCTGCAAAGTATTCAAACATTGGTTAAATAAACTGCTCAGAAACAAATCATTTAGGCAAGCCAAACTGTGAGCCTTAAAACCACCTATTGAAGATCTATTGAAAGCCAAACTATTCCTCAAAAAAGAAAAGAAAGCCAAACCAACATAAAATGAATTCTTAAGCATCAAAAAGATATCAAGGGTTTCCAGATTTTCATAATTATTGCCACCCAAATGAACAGTAACATCAAGGCACATATGACATATACCAGTAAACATTGACAGCAGAATCATACAGAAACAGGCAGGAACAAAAGGAGATTTTCAGAACCATCATCACCCAAATGATTTGAAGAGACAAATACTACTCCGTATTAAAAAGCATTCTTAAAAAAGTTTATGCGAAGATTTGATCATGTGACCTAAAGTAAATGAGTAAATTTATCAAAGCATTAACCATTAAACCAAGCAACATTTGGGTGGTGACAAAACAATGCTAACATCTACACTCTAAAACAACTACACAAACTTTGTGAGTTTGTAAATATGTATACTTTACAGCATACTCCATCTTATATTAAAATCACAATGTCACAAGCTTGAAATTTGCAGGCTAGCTAATTGAACTTAAATTAATAGTCAGGAATTACCTCCTCTGACTCATCTCACAGGTTTAACTCTTTGACTTGTTCTTAGAACTGGATGGCACTTTTCCATAAGCAACAAGCCTTGATTCAGGCAGCTTTTTCTCCTTCATCCGGCGCCTCCTCCTGGCTGCTCGAGACAACTGGCTCTCATCAACACTCGGCTCCTCACTTTGTGCTTTCCCAGCATCTACAGATTCCTTCTCATTATTCGTTTCACGAACATCACCCTTATCCCTTCTCTTTCTCTTCTTCTGGTTCATCTTATCATTCACAACTTTCTCGAAGAACATCTTCTTCTGAATTTGAGGCACCTTCCACTCCTTCTCCCTATAAGTCGCAAGCTTCTTCAACGAAACGTACTGATTCAACTCCTGCTCATCCAACATCAAAATATCGGCTGCACTCAATCCATATTTCGAGGGCTTAACTTCCCTGTACTTAAACCGGGTTTTCAAATCTCCGATACTATCCTCATAATCAAGCTTATAAAGTTCCTCTTCAAGCTTCTTATCAAGAGCTTCCTTAATGGCAGGCTTCTTCCTCTTCCTCTTCTTCTTACCCTCATCTACTTGTTCATCATCATCTTCTCCTCCATCAACATCACTTCCATCCTCGGCTATACTCTTCAACCTTTCCCTTTCAGCAAAAAACCCGTCATTCGATTTAGTCACATCCCAATCCTCAGGCAATCCAAGCAACTCATCTTCCTTCTTAAAATCCGGCTTCTCCAAATCACTCTCACTCTCACTCCCGAACTCAGGATCAACATCCTCTTCCTCATAATACCTATCCCCAAATGCAGCATTCATCTTCTTATCGAACTTCTCAGGATCGAAATCTTCCTCCAAATCATCCTCATCTAAAGGAATATCCTTATCAATACCCGCAATCTCCTTAATCTTACTAAGCTTCTCCTGAATCTCCTTCCTCTTCAAATTCTTCAACCTCTTAACCTCCTCCTGCCTCTCAATCTCAGCTTGTGCCAGCCTCTCCTTCTTCCTCTCCCTCTGATTCTTCCTCGCATTCGTCTCCTTCCTCACCGAACCATCCACTATCCGTGAATGTCCCAAAACTCGATCACTGGCATTCTCCTCAAACCGAAAATTAAACCCCTTCTCATACTCCTCCTGCTTCTCAATTGCCTCCTCATCATCTGATAACTCGGCTAATTCATCCAAATTCACCTTACTCTTCCCTTTATCACTATCAATCCACAACTTCTCCTTCAAATAATTCTTCAAAAACACATCATTCTCACCCAATGTATCGTCCTCTCCAAAATACTCATCCAATTTCTTATTCAACTCCTCATCATCCTCCCCTTCCTCCTCCTCCTCCTCATCCCTCTTTTTCTCCCACAACAACTCGCCTTCGTCTTCGCCCCCGCCTTCGCCTTCTGCCTCCGCCATTGCTTTCAACACCTCCTTCCTCAAATCCTTCTGCTCCTCATTATAACTCTTCACCCTCCCAACTTCTCTCTCCTCCTCCTCCTCATACTCAGGACCTCGCTCAATCAATTGCTCAGCAATCACATCCTTCAAATACTTCGGCTTCTTCTTCTTCTTCTCTCTCCTCCCTTCACCTTCATCTTCATCTTCTTCATCACTGCTACTCTCAAACAACTTCGAATCCTGCTGCTTCAAACTCGGATCTTTATTCCTAACCTTCATCAATGCTTCCAGTAACTTCCTCTCCTCTTTCGCTGCTTTCACAACATCAACAACTTCCGATTCAGAATCAGTGTCAGACTCAGAATCAGACCCAGAATCAGGAACAAGTCCCTTCTTCTCCATCTCTTCCAATTTCTGCAATTCCTCTCTCTTCTTGTTATGCTCATATCGCTTCGCGAATTCCTTGTCTACCTCAATCTTCGATATCTTCTCAACATCATCGTCATCAACATCATCGAACAATTTCTTCATTTTCGATTTTTCGATGATTTAGGGTTTCTGATTTTGTTGGAGCTTCAATTGTGGGTGCAATTGGCGGTTTTAGGGATGAACTAGGGTTTTTCCAGAATTTTTTTGGGGGTTTTAGGTTTGCACTTTGCAGCCTTAAATTGAAAAGGAAAACGAGGGTATTTTGGACATTTCATATTTTTAAATATAAAATAGTGTAAAAGAAAAGGAAAATAAAAATTCAAGCTATTTATAATTTCTTCCCCAAATTAATTGTGGTCGGAAATTTATTTGAATCTCCGGCGAATCAGAGAATGCCGACGATTCTTTTGCACCGCCATATCGCCGTCGCAAATTTTCAACTCCTTTTCAATTAATCATGTCCAGGTAAAATCTCTTTCTTTCACTTTTTAATTTTCAAATTTTAATTCGATTTTTTTTTTCTGCAATTGGGCTGAATTTGATTAATGTTTGAAGAAAGCATTGAATTGAATTGATTTGATTTTGCAATGTATTAACTGGAGATGGTAGTGATAGAATTTGAAAAAAAAAAAAGCGATCTGTTTAATTGTATTTTTGTTACTCACTGGACTAGGATTGATTGTCGCGTTGATAGTGTAATTTGAACTGCTTGAAGTAATGTGATAACTAAATTCGGAGTTGTTTATCGTACTTTGAGCTCGATTAATTGATTCACTGTTGCTATTTAGATTATACATGCGAAATTGAGGTTTTTGGGAATTTTGGGATTGTGAGGTGTAACAATGTGGTGATCTTCTATTTTTGTTAGAAAATATGTTTTTCCAAGATATTAGGGTTATTGAACGGGATATTATTTTGAATTTGGAATACTACTAATATGATTTGTTTCAGCTACGAATATTATTTTGAATATGATTTGTTTCAAAAGAATGCCTCTTTTTAGGATGTTGCCTGTAGGGTATAAATTGGATGAATGTCTCAAGTTTAGGTGCCCCGTAATGTGTTACTTTATCCCGGCTGTTAGGGTGAGGGTCGGAAGGGTAAATCTATATGGATTTCCTCTATGACTGTAAAGAAGCTGATTTCGTTGGACCCTTGACTCTTTGGTACAAGTGACAAGCATCTGAGATGATTGATATTCGACTATTTGTCCATTAGCAAACAATAATGAAAGTTGTCTAATTATGACTTTTGCAACTCTGTTGAAATATATCGTGAAAACAATTGCAATGTATCCTATATCTATGGAGATATAAACTCTTGCTCATGAGTGGAGACTATGTGGGTTTAAGGTTGGATCTATAACGCAAGGAATACTAGGGGAAGATGTTGACCTTTGAGGGACAATTCAGTGGCTCATTTTCTCTGACTATCTTATGCTGTCAAATGTAACAGTTATAAAAGCTGTCTAATGATGTCTCTTTCAACTCTGTTGAAGATGTAAATCATTGTGATGTTTAAGGGAGATAATCTCTTGCCCACCTAGAGGAGCGATGAGTGGCAACAGGTGGTTTAGGGTTGCAGTGAATATGTTGTGAACTGAGGTAGCTTGGACAGATTTAGTGATGTTGAATTAGAGTAGAAAATTGCTAACTAATACGAAGTATAAATGAACTGAAATTCACATAAATGAAGATGATAAACACAAGCTTTCGAGTGGCTTGTTTCACTCCTAATGGCTAACTTAAATTAAAACAACAATCCAGTATTCTGGATGCCTTTCTCTCTCCCTACTCTCCTTTACAGGGTTTCTTATTCTTGTTTCCTGGTTGAAGACACAATTGACCCCACTTTATTTTGATAATTGTGGAAATTTTCTTAAAGGATTTGTAATTTTTTTTACAAGATTTGTTATTAATTTAGCTATTTGAACCCACTAAATTTTTAATATTTATCTTAACCCCAATAGGCATATTTTCTAGATCACCACTGTCATTTCTAACTAACTTTTTGCCTTTTTCCTCAAGCTTCAACTGTACTCATCATAAGGCTAGTTCATTGTAGAATACTAGGGGGGAGAAGAAGGATATATGCCTTCTTTAGTTCTTTGGATGGAAATTGTCACCTATTGAAAGAAATTTGAGTTGATAGTTTCACATATTGTATGGCTTTGGAAGCAGTCAGAAGGGAAAAAATTTTAAATGCTGTATTGTCTATTCCTTCTGCCCTCTTTAGGTTGTTTCCATATCATGACTTGAGTCGGTAGCATTAATTACACCTAATAATCTACTCTTTCCGTCTTCATATTTTGTCCCTCTGGCTATTTTGGTTTTCTGTGAGATATTGTTCAATTCTGAAAGTAGCTGTCAAAGATTATGTAAACTTCTTAAGCCCTCCTTGATTATAATAGATTTATAAGAGCTTTTTACTTACTACCGAAATATTGTACTTCGTATTAGTTAGGATAATTTTGGAAGAAGATAAGTATGTACAACTATGTTGACTCAATTATTAAGTACTAAATTACTAATATTCCATAGTATGACGTATGAGAGAAATGTGGTGATGAAGTCAAAATAAATTACCCTATTATTCTAGAAGAGGGTAGGGAGATTAAGTAACTTCCATTTGAGGGTTATCTATTACCCTATTTATTTTACTTATTATCTACCCCCATAACAGTTTCCAATAACTGATAATGCCCCTAATTTGATACCCTTAATTCCAGGCACACTCTTAGAAGTTAGATTTCCATTGGGAAAAAAAAAATGTTGGGTTGGGTTGAGTAACATAAAAAAATGTGACAGATGTTGCAAACTTCCTATAAATCTTGTCATAACATATAACACATAGAAAACATAAAATGTGATAGATGTTGCAAACTTCCTACAAATCTTGTCATGACATTTAACAAATACAAATCTTGTCATAATTAGATTAATGCTAATTCATAATGCTTCTACGCCTATATTAAAAATTAATACAGCAACAAAACCTTAGTCCCAAAACTGTTATAAAAATTAATATTTTTTTTTTAAAAAAAAAAATAAAGGAAAAAATCATTCTCAGGTTTGCCATTCATGACCAAAGATTTTGGATCTAGACTTCTATGGTATGTGGAGTATAAACCCTATAAAAAATGCCTCCTGGAAACAAAGAAGTTTGCAAATTACATGAACACCAGTTACACTTCTTTGCTTTTGTGGCACCAGCCTCCAGAATGTAACCGTTGTATACCTTGCAATCTAGTGATAAGGCATAAAATTCATGGCTTTTTTTTTATTTTAAATAGACCCAATGATCTATCAGATGGTGGATCTTTTTCTTATTATTTGAGCGTCACCTAGTTATGGCATGAATTTTTCTGGTGGACTCTTTGATTGCAGATGTTTGGCTGCTGGGAGAGTTAGAAGTATCATTCGCACTTTTCTGCAAGAGCAGAAATGTAGCAGTAGCAAGTTGGACCCCTATTCCCAGTACAATTTTGTGAGAAAAAGCTATGCTTCACATAATTTATCTGAAGCAAAATATCTTTTTACCAACAATGGAAAACGGAAAATGCATAGTTTCTCAGCAAGCTATATATTGTCAAATGAAGCAAAAGTTGCTTGGAGAAAGCTTTTATCTATGGAGACTAATGGGGGACAAGCTCTTTCTCATATTAACAAAGCTGCTGCTGCTGTATGTTTAGCTTTGAGCCGTTATCAACTACTTGCTCCTAGTATGCTTGCTTTAATAGCTGGGAAGTTTTCAGGTGGACAATCTAAGTGCACTCATGCAGACAGCTTAGCAGCAACCAGCACTCTGTATGATCATGCGCAAAATGGACATGTTTACTTGGCATCCTTTGCATTTTCTCTGGTAGAGGCTATTATTATATTTCTTAGGGCAATCTATCTAGCAATCATATTTTCACCTTGTGTAGTTATGGCTCCTTTCGCCAATTCTCTTGGTGTAGAGTTTAGAAAATCCTGGCTTAGTATTCTTCGCCGCACCCTTGAAATGGCTGGTCCAGCATTTATAAAATGGGGACAATGGGCTGCTACAAGGCCCGACCTTTTCCCTCAGGATATTTGCACAGAACTCGCACAGCTGCATTCCCAAGCACCAGCACATAGCTTTGCCTTCACAAAGCAAACAGTTGAGAAGGCATTTGGCCGCAAGCTAGGTGAAATATTTGAAAAGTTTGAAGAGGAGCCTGTTGCATCTGGGAGTGTTGCTCAGGTTCATCGAGCTACTCTGAAATTCCGTTATCCTGGTCACCCAATGAAGCCTAAGTTAGTTGCTGTGAAAGTTAGGCATCCTGGTGTTGGTGAAGCAATTCGTAGAGACTTCATGATAATAAATGTCTTTGCTAAAATTTTAAACTTGATACCAACGCTGAAGTGGTTGAGACTGGATGAAAGCTTGCAACAGTTTGCTGTGTTTATGATGTCTCAAGTTGATCTAGCAAGAGAAGCTGCACATTTGAGTCGATTTATCTACAATTTCCGCAGATGGAAGGATGTTTCATTCCCAAAGCCTCTCTATCCTTTAGTGCACCCAGCGGTTCTGGTGGAAACTTATGAGCATGGCCAAAGTATCTTGCATTACGTTGATAAACTTGAAGGACATGATAGTATCAAAACATCACTTGCTCACATTGGGAGTCATGCCCTTCTAAAAATGCTTTTGGTATGATTTTATACTCATAAATCAACTAGTTTTCGTTTGAGAATATATCTCTTTTTACTTTTCCTTATTTATTTTGCAAAAACAACAGAAATTTTATTGAGAAACTTTTTGCCAAAATTGAAGAAGAAATACTCTTTGGATGCAGATCAAAGTTTGCAAAACATCAATGACCTAAAATCATTACTCCCATTTTCCTCTCCCTTGATTTCTGGATGAGGTTGTTTTGGCTGTAAAGTTGTAAGCCCACCATTTAACCTTAAAGTAGTGGGTTCAACTGCTCATTCTGACACAGCCTGGGAATTGGTAAAGAAGTAAAAATATATTGTACATAGTAAAGATATGTTATATTTCTTGATGGTTCTGCTACCAGTAAGCTCCTCTAAATCCATCAAGAGGTTTCAGCTTCCTAACATGCTTGCTGTACAGTGCTTGTTAATGCTTATTGCGTCATCGTTGGCCTTTGGTTCTTTGCCTTCAGATTATATATATTTTCCGATATGAGTTAAATCTTGGATCACACTTCAGAGTAACTGAACCATGTTGACCTGACATCTGTGTCTGGGATATAGGTTTATATGACACAAAAAGAGTTATTATAATCGTTCAAATGCCTTGATATTGTAAGCTGTGATTCAAATTTAATAGTTTTAATGCATTTCTAAAAAATGTAATAATTGTTGCTATCAGACGAGTATTTGTTGCCTTTGTATTCAGCAGTACTTATATGAATGGATTTATAGCACAGCTAACATTACATGACTGAAGAATGTTGAATGTAAGGAAGTGGAAGCAGTAGAAGAGGAGGGCTTTCTGTTCTCTCTTGGTCTTCCCTGTGCTAGCTGAGGCGGGAATCAAGAAAAAAAAATTCGGACAAGAAAATGAGTGTTTAGGGAAAGATACAGATCAATATTTTTGGGACAAAAGATCTGAGTGTTTTAGGGCAGAAAATGATTGTCGTAAGCACTAGTAGTCCAGACTAAGGAAATAAGCTCTCTAAGTCACCTAAATTGTTGCTTTAAAAATAGTAGAATTTGACCCGATCTGTAATGGCTGATTTGAGGTGCTGGCAACTGTCTTACACCATATGCTTGAGTGCTGATTAAAATCTAAATTTTTATCTGATCTTATCAACTCAAAATACCATCAATGTTCAGAAATTTGGTTGATTCTTGGGTCTCAGTCAACCAAATTTCTGAACATTGATGGTATTTTGAGTTGATAAGATCAGAAATTTGGTTGATTCTGATTGCAATCAATAGTTACTGTATTTCGTTTGATTTCCAGTACTATTCCATAGACTGATATATTAATGAGAAAGAGGATGCCTTTGCAGGTTGACAATTTTGTCCATGCTGACATGCACCCAGGAAATATACTTGTCCGGATAAATAAGAGAATTCCTGGGAAACAGCTCTTTGAATCAAGGCCGCATGTTGTATTCCTCGATGTAGGCATGACTGCTGAACTTTCTAAAAGAGATAGGGTTAATATACTGGAGTTTTTCAAGGCCGTTGCTCTTCGAGATGGTCGCACTGCTGCTCAGTGTACTCTACAGTTATCAGAAAACCAAAATTGCCCAAATCCTGGGGCTTTTGTTAAGGTAATTTAACTTTTGGTAATAGATGTCAACAGTCAAAATTAGTGAGTCAAGTTGATTGTTCCTAGTTAGCTCCTGCTATTGAGTACAAGTGTTCGGTCAAGATCCCTCATTCAATTTTCTAGTACCTAATGTTCTGTATAACTTATCTTCATTGTTGCCTATATTCCAACTCATCCAAGCCACATCTCTATGTGGAGGAATTGCTTTTACATAGTTTCCTTTGACAATAGTTTCCTTTGACAATGTTCTAGTCCTTCATATCTGCACCAAAGAGATCAATTTTTCATGCAGTATTTCTTTGGCTCTTGCTTGATGAGGCAACCACCTCAACCTGATATTTGAAGCCACTACCATCCCTGCCATCTCATAGTTCAAGAGATGTCTGGAACACACATTGGGTAGACAGATTGATGTTGTCATTTTTGTTAGACACAAAAGTTCAACCCAGTTAAACCAAAGCCATATGGTCAGTTCAGTCATATAAGTAACCGTTGAAACTTGAAAGTACATAAGGCCAATAAGTCACTCTTAAATTACAATCAGTTGCAAAGGGATCATCAGGTTCTTGATATACACCTACTTTCTTGGAAAATTCTGTTAGAAGGTTTGGATTTCACACAGGCACAATAGTGACTGTACGTTTTGAACACTCTGTATGTTTCCACTAAGTTTTGTGGTGACCATTAGGCTTTGTTCTGTTAAAATTTTGAATGTATACTATCTAACTGCAGAGCCTTCAAATTTTGCATGAATATCTTAAAGGCATGATGCTGTTTGACACTGCAGTAATTTTAATACATTGGTTACAGGAAGTAGAAAAACAGTTCAATTCCTGGGGTTCACCTGAGAGCTCCACTTTACATGCTGCTGATTGCATGCAGCAACTTCTGGAACTAGTTCGGCACCACAAAGTTAACATTGATGGAAATGTTTGTACTGTGATTGTCACAACCATGGTTCTTGAGGTATTCTTTGGCCCCATCTTAGAAGCTTCAAATTTTCCCTATTCAGACTTCATTATTTCAGTATAGGTTTTATTTAAAGGTCTCTTAAAATTATGGCAGGTTCTTCTATAAACTGGTGCATGTTGCTCTTGTGTAGTCTGCTTCTTTACAAACTGACAGTTTTGCAATTCATTTCTTCTGTACCATAAAATACTTTTGTAAACAGAGTAAATAGGAGGGGATACTGTAGTGACTAGTGAAGCTTACCATTTCATGAATCATTTATATTGTGGCTGACTATGAATAAAAAATAAATTAAATAAATAACTGAATGTACCCTAAGAAATCAACATTGTGGTGTACATTAGGTTTTTGTCATGTATAATGAGTGAATCTTCTGCAATGAGATGTATCTGCTATAAAGTAATCAACACAATCATGTACTCACAATTTTCTGGTATTATTATTATTTACTCTCCAGGGTTGGCAGCGTAAATTGGATCCGGATTACAATGTATTGGATACTCTGAAGGCAATGATGTTCAAAGTTGACTGGGCAGAGTCTCTGAGCTACACAATTGAAGGTTTGGTTGCCCCCTGAGCTGATGTCAACTATACTTTCATGACATTTAAAGAAAATAAGGAAAACAAAATTTTTGATTCATACATATTGTGACTATAACTATAGAATCTCTCTTTTAGAATAGGTTGGCAGAGATGATGGCGTCTTTACAAGTTGCCTGCAATTTTTCATTTTTGTTCCATAGTGTACAATATCATTGATCTCATAGAAACACGGATCTCTGCGAAACACGGAAACTTCATTCATGTATTTGATCTCAAATTTGAACAAATAAGTGAGGATGCACGGTCCTTGGATCTTGTATATTTGAACTTTTGGAATAATGAGAAATACCTTTGCTTCAGGATAATACTTGCAAACCAAAAAAAAAAATTCAGCTTTTTTTTTTTTTTATAATCTCTTGCTTGTAACATTTTTTCATTTTGCAACCGTTTGATTCTGAACTCAAGTGACTGTTTCATAAGATAATTCAAGTTTACCAAATTAAAAGGGAAAGTTTTGAAAATGATAACACTTCTTTGATATAGTATGTTTTTTTTTAGGAAGAGGTGGTGGGGGGTCATTAAATCTTTGATCTTTAAATCTTGACAAGTATCTAAAGAGTAGACATGTAAGTGAAGGATACAAACCTAAAGCCATGCCTGATATCTCACTTGTTCTGCAGTTGCCTATACTTTTCATGGGAGGATAGGGACAACGGACAAGTGGATATCCTATACATCTATTCATGCATATTTGCAACACTTTCTTTTTAGCACGGAACCACTTATTATTTTAATGTTTCTCTTGCACCAATTTTATTGTTTTTTTTCTCTAATAAACAATTAAAAACACCCTAATCAGCCCCACTTGCACAATAATTTAATAATTTTAATGTATTATTTACTATCTTCCTAATTATATGAAAACTGAAGTGTTGCAAGTTTTTAAGAACACAACTACAATCCATGATTATTAAATTTGTTGCAACATCTATTTATTTACATGTAATTTTTCTCTCCTCATTGGCTCATTGCATGTGTTTAAGGCTTCGTCTCTCTCGCGAGCCCTAAAATGTTTTGCACCCTCCTTGATATGTTGCAATAATGTGGAAGTAATTTTAGAGAAATGAAATTTATGGAATGACTAATGTATTGGTAATCAGTCACTTTTTACAAGAGGCAGTTCCTACCTGAGAAGTTCCACAAACACTTCTATATTTGTACTCTCCCAAGAATTGTACGCTGAGTACAAAAAATTCTTATCGAATTGTATTTATTTGTATGTATCTAAATTTGTTTTGTAAACAATTTAGAATTTTTTACTAAGAAATAATTAAATATATCAATGGTTAAAGACTATAAGTAGTTAATTGGGAAACTTAAGAAACTCTACATGTTGATTGAAACCTTTTTTCATGGGCAATAAACAAACAACTTAGACAATTAGGATTTAGGACCAATATTAGCGAATATATCTGTAGGGTTATTTATTGTTTCAATGTAAATTACGCCATCTTGTTGAGTAAGACAATGAAACATACATTCCCTTGCATCTCTTTCGCATCCAAAATTATATAGAGTGATCTTGAATAGAACAAGTTAGGGAGTATTTACAACGTAAAGTTCCTGCCAAACAAATTGTTCTTGAGATGCCACAGCAAAATCGTTTAACATAACCGATTCAAATTTGTAAACCAAACATAGCAATTCAATCTAAACAAAGAATCAGCCTTGAGCTAGCTTTCAGCCTTTTACTTGTGTGTTATGTCGCAATTGATAACAAGTCCAATTGCAAGGTTTGCTATAAACTCAAAAATTCACTACAATTGACACTCTGAATACAATTTCACTATAAATGTTCGCTAAAATCTAAGGTAGCAGTTTGTCAACTATCCTTCCCAAGGAAGCTACTTCCTGTCTCATATAAGCAGAGAATATAGCAAAATTTGTCAGCATAACCTTTTTTTTTTCTGCCCGCGATGTGTAATAGAAATTTGCATTCCTAGAACGTTGACACAAACTCGGAAATGAATGAGATTTCAAGCAGACTGTATCACGGAGCCAATTAAATTTGGAAGATGATAGTCCTTCAGCAATCACGAAGCTAACAGCTAGATCTATCAAAGACCAGATGATCTGTTGAATATGGACTTGCAAACATCATCAATCAGCCAGTCTCTCAAAGAAGTACAAGTATCCCATATCCTTTGGAGGATTGACAGAAGCTCCAACTTTCTCGTCATTGTACAGTACCCATTTACCATCTTTGTAGATGTGAGCAACATAATGACCACAATGAGTTGAAGTTCCCATGTGACTCACAAATCCAAGAAGCCGGTATCCTGTATTTCAATCAGTAAGCTCTCTTGTAATTGAATGTATAAGCATTGAAGTCTAACTATTGGGAATATTCATATTAGCAGTCTAATTTTTATAGCTAATTTTTATATAGGCAATTTACTGGTTCAAGGAACAACCAAGGCTAATTTTTATAGCTTATTTGGAAGCTCGGTTGTACCTTACCCCTGTTGCAAGGTACAACCGACTACTACTGGTTGCACAGGGAAGATTTTGATTAACTTATCAGATAGAAAATTGCTTCAGATATTTCACTCTGCATGACAGACAGTATATATTTTGATCAGGAGCATGTGGGTTCCCAGCCTTAACAGGTTTTTTTCAATTTC
Source organism: Chenopodium quinoa (assembly GCF_001683475.1). Classification (NCBI taxonomy): domain Eukaryota; kingdom Viridiplantae; phylum Streptophyta; class Magnoliopsida; order Caryophyllales; family Amaranthaceae; genus Chenopodium; species Chenopodium quinoa. The sequence continues at coordinate 527,074 of NW_018742271.1, read as the reverse complement.
TTAATCACTGTGCTCGCTTGAAAAAAAGATATGAAGAAAAATAAACAGGTTAATATACCTTTTTTTTAGACGAGATAATATTCAAGATATTAGGATTCAGTAAAAATAACCAGGCAGGCAGGAAAATTCATGCTGACAATTACGTGGATACAAGAGGATGAGTAAAGATAACTTACTTCCTGACCCATCTGGTAGCTCGGCATCAGCAGCTGCAGCACCACTGCTCGATGTATCCATGTCTGAGGTAGATGAAGCATCAGGATTGTTAAATATCCAGTCAGTTGCTTTTTCAATATCTCCACCCTGAACAATTATCAAATAAAGCAAGTTTAAGGTCACAATAGTTTTAGCAGCACAGAACAGAGATGCACAAAGCCACATGCAACACCGACATACCATAGCCGTAAGAGCCTTCCGAGCAAGTTCTTCTTGGAAACCAAATGAAATCAATACTTCAACACTTGATGGATCAACATAAACAGCAGCATTTTGAGATGTATGTGATATAGGATCATTGATATCTGACAAGAGAGTAAAAGAATTAAAGTCAGAAATACTACTTATAGCTGTCAGAAATTGCAGACTAATAGTTGATATACTTCAATGATATAGGTCAAGCATATGCCATATCATATACAAATATACAAAGTATATAATAACACTTACCAGAATCATCCATGTGAGTAAGCAGCCAGTTCATTGCCTCTTCAACTCCAGCATTGTTAGTAAATATGGAAGCTTTCTCACAAGGTAATCGGCCAAAGCCCATGGAGAGAAGCTGAGAAACAATTAGCTCATCGGCTACAAGTCTAGTAGATTCTGCTTCAGCATCACCTGCTGCAGATTGATATCAAACAAAATATAAATTAGAAAATCATTGGGCATCCCCAGTGATTAAAAAGAGCATGCACATGTGCACAGGAAAGAACAAGAATATCCCCACCACTTTCAGGTAAAAGCTCTTCTCCAGGCCGAAGGCCATTGCTCCGCATGTGACTTATGTCTATAATATCAGGTACATCAATGTAGACATCTATGATGCAAAACAGAGAAAATTTGTTAGTCACAAAAATCAACCACTCATTAAAAATTATCAGGATATTCACAAACACAAAAATGTATACCAAGCTTTTTCGGCACCCATCCATCTTCCATAACAAATTTTCTCATGTGCAAGACCAGATAATCAGGAAAGGATGTTAGACCAGTAGTTCTGCATGGAAAATATTTGACAGATTATAGTATAATTACATGTTACAGCACATGAAAAGGATGCAACAAACAACAATGTTTCCTTTAATTTAACCATAAAGAGCCTTGGGCCCAAATATATCTTCCAAAAAAAGGGAGCTACATCGTAGTACGTCCTATTTCTTATGTTGCTGAGCCATTGGATGGTTCAGATACAAGGAACCAAATTTTGGCCAGATGATATTGAACATCTCATGACAGGGTAATATTCATACTCAGTTATCAATAATTAAACCAAGGCTTTACCATGGTGAAAAATGATGAATCAAGGACACTAAAAGTATATGTAAGCATTAATCAATACATGCGTTAACAATTTAACACAACTCTGCAAATGACAAGAATAAATGTTAAATCATGGAAACCAACCAAGAATATATCACCAAGCTTGACCACATGAAGCTATCATATACAAAGTAGAACATTGACAAAAGAGACCTACAAAATATTCCATCTGGCCCACAAAAATTTTCATGGTTTCCTTATAAGAATGCCCGAAACATTTTGCAAGTTCCTTTTATGGTATTCTAAGTCTATCCTTGCCTAAAAAAAAACGAAAAATTTAAAATAAAAAAATAACTAAAAAATTAAAAAAAAAAAATGCCTTAAAAAAATATGTCTATCCAAATGCTCCTACTATGAATCTCTCTTACTATTTCTCTCATACCCAATATCTTCACTCTATCCACTTTTAAATTTGTATTTAACTTTAACTGTTCTTATTCTCACTTTCTTAATGCCAAAGCAACTAGGAACATATTTGTGGGATAAAAGGAGAAATAAATACTAAATTATACTACACATTTGGCTTTGGTGCGCCTTGGCGCCAAGCGAGCGAAGGTGTGGGCCAAGATACAATATACTTCTTAGATATTAGTAATGAACATGATATTTCTGCATTCTGTAACCCAAATCATCATAAAAGACACAAAACAGTTAATGATGCAGAGATTTACTTCTTTTGCTGCTTCACAATAGTTTCATCATATAGACTCTTCACAATAGTATCATTATCTTAATTGTTGTTGGGTAGTTAATATATATTATAATATATATTTCTAAGATTTTAATAGAAATAATTAAAGATATTTAAAGGCAAAGTAAAGCATTGGCAAATGCATATGGTCAAAACGACACGACTATTGTGAAATGGAGAAAGTATTTATTGATTATTTTAAAACATCTCATCATTTGTCAATATCATTTTTTTGCTCTTCTTCTTCATCCAATTCCTGGTCTGCAGGTTACGGAGTATGCTTTCTCTCTTCAATCTATACAGTTAATGATACAAATGTATATTTTGAAATTTACCTTGTTTCTTTTCTTTTTCAGTTTTTTTTATTAAACCAAGTCACATGACCCCCCCTTCCCCCCCCCCCTCCTTCTTTTCAGAATATTTTAACTAGTTTTATCCCCCCCCCTCCCCCTCTTTTCAGAATATTTTAACTAGTTTTATGAAAGTATTTATTGAACAAAAAAATTATTTAACATTAAGAAAGATGTAAAATAAAAAGAGAAAGATGTGCATTGTTTTTTTTTTAAAAAAAAAAGACCTTTGCGTGTCTTAGGGAGCCTTTTTTAAAAAAAAAAAAAAACTGAGGCTAGAAACTATACAATATAAGTACTTGAGGTAATGACGCTAGGCTGAAAATCACAAATCTTCAGACTACCCTACTGCTAATAACTAACAGAAACAAGAATAGCATGCTTAGATGACAGACATTTGTCTGTCTTAATAATGGTTATTGAGTACCACATGGATATACTTACTTCGTTGCCGTAGTCTTAGCCTTCAATGCAGTGCTGAAAAAGTCCATCACCTCCTCAGGAGCTGAGTAACTAGCTAGGCAAGCTTCTAATGGCACCCTTGGACGAACTACTTCACCGGCAGCCCTGTGGTATTATACAACTTGAGTAAAATATTTTCAGCAGAGCAGGAAATGCATGAAAACCAAGACAACTCACATTTCTTTTCCTTCAGATTCTGCTTGAGATTTTAATTTCTGGAACGCTTCTAATTGATCTAGAATCCAAAACACAAATGTTAAGGTCAAGGAAAAAAATTGAACAAAATTCTCCGCCTAGATTAAAAAGAGTCGATCAAGGTCTTCCATAGAGCACTCATTATAACCGCAACACATACCTTTATTTGTAGCTTCGTGCAATGGGATATTGAGAGAAAGAATGTAGTCAGATCGCCTATTATAGGTAACTTTTCCAGATGGGCACTGAATTCTATCTTCAATACCGAATTTAAAGTTTCTCGAGGGATCCAATTTTGGATTCCCTGCATTAACCCGCTCAACTTGTTCTAGAAGATGCAGGAAAAACTCTAATGCGTCCTAGTTAAGTCAAACATTCAAGTCATTAACATTTTCAAGTATCTTACCAAATAACGTGTCATGCAAAGAAAACTATCTCAAGTGCGTAGTAAACAAAGAATTTACAGAACAATGAACCATCCAAAAGCTAGGCCAAAAAATTGAAACAGAAGATACCAATCGTGCTAACCGATATTATCATTAAATATTTAGGTCGCTCAACAGGTATCTTGAATAGAGTAATTTAGTAACTAAACCACTTAAAGCATGCAGACTTGGGAGGTGCCATAGGCTGACTCTTTCAAGTCAGGTCCAAATATGCTCATACCCAACATTTTCAATCAGACTTAATATTGATAAGTCTGCACAGAGCACAAATTTGATGTACCCAATATTTTCAAGCGGAAATTCTTAACGAAATGCAGTTCTATGCAGCTACATGACATTCAAGGAGGCAGCAGAACATTAACAAAAAATGTCAACCAAAAAGCAATAGTTTTATGTGTACAGTTAGTGTTTGGACAAACCTGCTGTCTCGTGGTAGAAAATTCTGGATGACTGGCAGCAATAACTGTCTTGAACATCCGAGGAGGAATGCCTTCCTGTTTCTGAAGATTCAAATACAAACAAGGCCAAAATTATTCTTTTGTTTCTTAAATGAGAGGTGAAGAGGAGGAAAGGTAAAAAAGTTCTCAGCAGTAGCATTATTCAAATGAAGCCATCAAAACATACACTACATGAAACAGTCCCAGCTTGCAACTGTGTTTCCTTAACTCAAGATAGTCCCAGTTTGTAACTGTATTTTCCTTAACTCAAGATGGAGATTAAGGGGAAAAAAACTATCACCAATATACCAAATGGGCAACCCTAAACATTTGAGTGCCTAGATGAAAGCTCCAATAAAGCCTCTAGCACCAAGAGGTGCAGCTATGTAACATATAGTTACCTTTCTTCGGGTAACAGCAATGCTCAGAATGAAGCACCGAATGTTTGAGGCCCACCCAATGTTAAAAATTAGGTTCTCTATGTTCATCCCCTCACCAAACTAGAGTTCAAGAAAAAGGAATTTTCTTCTGCTTTGGAGAAGTGTTCAGAGAGGAGAGAGCTAAACACGCAATATCTTGTTTTTAATTCTAACCACACTCCCCTTCCCCCCCCCCCCACCCTCTTTCTCTTTCCCTCCCACCATATTAAAACGAGAATCTTATCATGTTATGACCTATGTTGCACATATTACATTTTGTCAGAACTAAAGTAAATTAGGGAAATGAAATTATTTTTATTCGAAGCTAGAACCATAAATGTCTACCAAAAGGTGCTTTAAATTTACTCTAAATTCTTATCACAGTTTAAATTTAGTGACTAGCTTCTCCTCATGGTTTGTTTGTCACAACTCACAAGATACATCCAGAAAAATGTGTGCAAAACTGCAAATAAATAATATGGGCATGGACATAAAACATTAATATTTTAAAACATAAAAGGTACAAAATTATAATAAATGCTAAATTACGAAGCCAACATTATGGCTCTCAATGAAATGAAAATGATCTTAGCATAACTTTCTTCCTACAATCTAGCCTGATTTATATTGATTCTGTAGATCTGTTTTAAAGTGCACGGTGAATTCTTATATACGTAGGGATTGGACAATGTCATTATTGATCTTCAACAAAGGGAATAGCTATCGCAATGACTGACCCCCAACAATATGACGATAGGGTATTTATATAAGAAACCACATGTCAACTGATCATCAAGAAAAGTAATACTTTAAATATCACACAATGATGAAGGGATTAAAGGGAGCTTTAAAAACCCACTTTCCTTTCCCCGACCTCAAACTCGAGTTATAACCCACTCCCCCAGGTATAGGGAGACCCAGTGTACAAAACTCATCACAAATAACACCTCCACAGAATTACTCGCAGCAATTAATGTACTTAACATCCAAGTGGAGACAGCATCATTATACTAACAATAAAATCAAGGAGCTTTCCTTTTGTCTTTTTAGGCCAGATTTAAAATAAAGTTATCTAATAAAATTCAAAATTATCTGCAAGTAATTCATGGTAAAGATGTCGATATATCTAATAAAATTTAAAACAACAGACAGATACTAAAGTTATCTGCAAATAATTCATGGTAAAGATATCGATATATCTAATAAAATTTAAAATAAAAATAAGAACTAAACTCGACATAGCAGAGCATGCTCAAAGGGCTATGGAAGATAAGGAACTAATTGTTTGTAGATTTAACTCCAGAAACACACCTCTGATGATGGAATTGAGTATCTCCCAGATAGCAATCCGTGACCTAGTTTGGCCCTGCCACACAACAGATGTCAATCACAAGTCACAAGGCAAAATCTAACATGAGAATCTTACAACTTATAAAGATAATTACTTTAAAAGAAAAGGGAAGGAAATTTTATATGTTTTAAAAGTAACTTCAAGAATCCATAAGGAATAAGGCCATGTACATATTAGCCTTCCTACTCTCCTTGACCTCACCATTGACATGATATACTCAAAAGTGCTGATTTATTCAGTTCACTGTTGCTCCAAGGAATTACTCCATAGAAAAAGGATTATCACAAAAGTAGAACTCTTCTTCTTTCTAGAGGCAAAATCATAAAAACTTTTCGCAATACAATAATCAAACAAGTAAATGTAACAGAAAATGGGGTAAGACCAATCTTAATGATTAAATACAAAAGATGATCGAGGATAAGGAGAAGACTGCAAGTACTAATAGGAATTTACACTATCATGATATCACTAAGCTTGAGCTACTCCAAAAGTCAATCAAAGAAATAGTATTTAAGCCCAGTCTGACTATTACAGGTCCAAAAAAAACATAAACAAAAGCATGAAAATGAATTCAGTAATGAATAGTTCAACAGCAATAAACTCTGACATGAGTGCATAAAAAACGCATCTTAAGTTCATTCACTACATTAACCGCTAAGTGGTTCACTACAGAGGAGCTTCGGTGAGATAGAAAACTGAAATCCTGTCAGGCAGCATAGCCCCACACACACAGTGTATGCCATTATAATCAACCATTTAGTAATTAGGGATGGCAATTCAATCCGAGTTCGATTCGAATCCGATCCGATCCGAAGGAAAAAATCCGATCTGAATCCGTTTAATTTGAGTCCGAATCCGAATCCGATAAAATAGGTCCGAATCCGAATAGGAGGCGGATCGGACTTGGACCCTATGCAGAGTCCGACCGAGTCCGACCCGAGTCCGAGTCCGAATCCGAGTCCGACCCGAATCCGAGTCCGAGTTCGAGTTCAATCCGAATACATGCCAAATTTGGGAATCAGGATATTTGCAACATATATTAAATCAATTTATCAATTCAGTTTTAATAATTTAGCCCACCTTGACTACTTTATGGCCCAACTTTCTTAATTCAATTACTTAAAAATAAAAAAATAAATAAAAAAATAAAACTAGTAAAAACTAAAAGGACATTGAACAAAAACCCTAACTCTTCACCTTCGTTCTATTGCACATTTGCACAGCCACCATCTTGCATCTTCTTCATATTCAAAGGGGAAAAAACCACCTTATTCACGCAAACCAACGCCGCCCACCACTCCACCAGCTAGGCGACAATTCTATCGACGTTTTGAAAGTTTATCTCTGATTTCCGACCAGCTCTGGTGTCCGACCACCTTCCGACAATTCGAAGGTACTATATCTGATTTCCTTCATGCTATTTTCGTTTTTTTTTTTTTTTTTGCTAGTTAAATTAAATATGATCATAGATGAACCCTAGATTGTGAAATTGATATGATAACTACTCAAAGAATGAAAGAAACAACAAGTTTGCGATTCAATGTGCGATTCGATATGATAATTACTCAAAGAATAAATAAATGGGTTGGGTGACTTATCTCAGAAATGGTCCACAAATTTTATTTGATTTTTCTGTTTTTTTTTAGTTTAATTTGTCGTAATGGTATGTTAGACTTGTTAGCTAGTTGCTTCAGTTTTTGTTTTGTTTTGTTTATTATTATTTTGTTTTTAATTTTTGAGTTATTTTATTATTCTCTAATTTTTATGTTTTCATATGATAAATTCTGATTTTTTTTCTCATGTTGTAAGTATGGTTGATTTTTCACATTGACTTATATTTGCACAAATTTGTTTATTTTGACTATGATTAATTATTATTGATGTTTAGGCTTAAACCATATTGAATCTTCAACATAAATGGCTCCTCCTACAAAACTAACAAAAGGTAGTATCTACATACTGTCATACTCTTTCATATATTATATTTATGCATAAATTTTGGTTAGTGTTATTTTATGAAATAATGATTAATTTTTAATATTACAATTGTATAGATATGGAAACCGATGAGGCATCTTCTAGTCCGGATGATTGTGAAGAGGTTAATGGCCAACCAACTCATACTAAGACTACTAAGAAGCAAATCAATGATTCAAATACATCACATGTGAATGACAATGATGATGAAAATGAAAATGATGATGAAAATGAAGATGAAGGTGTGATAACGGGTAGTAATGGAAGAAAGTTGACTTCGGCCGTGTGGAAATTTTATGATAGGAAATTGGTTAATGGAGTATGGAGGGCCTTTTGTAAAGGTTGTAAAGGAAATTTTGTGGGTAAGAGCTCAAGTGGCACTACACACTTGAGAGAACATACAAAAAGATGTATGAAAGTCAAGAAGACAATAGATGTGAGACAACATTTGTTACTAGCTAGTGCAAGTAGGAGTGGAAGTCCTACTATGACAATTGGAAAATTCAAATTCAACCAACAAGTTTCAAGAAATGAGTTGGTGAACATGATTCTTATGCATGAGTATCCACTTTCCGTTGTTGAGCATGAGGGTTTTAGAAGGTATTCACATAGTTTGAACCCCGAATTTCATATCATTTCAAGGAATACCGTGAAATCCGACATTCTAAAGGATTACAAGGAAGAGAAATCTCGATTGATGAAGTTGTTGGGAGCAAATGAAAGTAAAGTCGCCATCACTACGGATATGTGGACTTGACGGCACATTTTATTGATGATGATTGGATCTTGCAAAATCGTCTCATAAGGTAATTATACTACTTTATCACATAATTGATTATTGTTATGTAATTTTATTTTATGATATTTGTATTCATATGAGAAGTTAGTTACATAATGGTTTAGATTGCTAATTACATATAATTATTAATTATTGGTAAGTTCATGTATGTTCCATGTCCACACAACAAAGATACAATTAGTAAGGCATTAGTTGTATGTTTGAAGAGCTTTAATTTGGATGAAAAAGTTTCAACAATTACCGTTGATAATTGTACAACCAATGATGCGGTTATGGATGTGTTGCGTGAAAAACTTGCTCCTAGTAAGCTTATTTTGGGTGGTACCTATTTGCATATGAGATGTTGTGCACATATTTTAAATCTAGTTGTTAATGATGGATTGAGTATTATTGGTGATGCAATTGAGAGAGTTCGTGGTGTTGTTGCCTTTTGTACTTCCACACCAAAGAGATATGAAAAGTTTGAAGATGCTTGTAATTATGTGAAAATTCCTATAACTAAGAAATTGATTTTGGATTGTAAGACTAGGTGGAATTCATGTTTTGAAATGTTACAAGTTGCCCTCTTATATAAAGATGCTTTTACTAGGTTGTTTTCAAAAGTTGGAAAAAGAGGAAAAGATAAGTTTATGTTGCCTACTAAAGATGAGTGGAAAATGGCTAGTGAAATTTGTGAAAAATTGGCCTTATTTAGTAGGACAAGTGATGCTTTTTCGGGGAAAAACTATCCTACCGCAAACTTGTATTTTGAAAAAGTTTGTGAAATTAAACTTGCATTGAGAAAATGGTTGTGTTGTGGTAATAAAGTAATAGAGATGATGGCTTCAAAAATGATCTACAAGTTTGATAAGTATTGGGAGGTTATTAATATGATATTATCCGTGGCATCGGTTTTGGATCCAAGAAGGAAAATGGAATGTGTGTCTCTTTATTTTCATGCCCTTCATGGTGATAGTGGTGATAATGAATGTGAGAAGGTTAAACGATTCTTACTTGATTTAGCTCTTGATTATGAATATGATGTGTATTATAAAGAGTCGTCTTCGGTGGCACCTTCTTACACTCTTAATGACAAGGGTAAGAGACCCATGACCGACTTGGATGATATGGAGGGATTATGGGCAAAACATGTATCAACACAACCAACAAAAAAACGTCGCAAGTGTGAGGTGGAGGCATACTTAGAGGATAGGATAGGATAGTAGTTGATGATAACAAGTTTAATCTTCTAGCTTGGTGGAATGCCGAAACAAGTAAGTATCCTACCCTCTCTAGAATTGCTAGGGATATTCTTGCGGTGCCCATTTCTACCGTTGCTTCGGAGAGTGCTTTTAGTGCCGGTGGTAGAGTAGTTAGTTCCCATCGTAGTAGACTACACCAAGACACCGTGGAAGCTTTAATGTGCCTTCAAAGTTGGAGATTTCCTCAATTTAAAGGTAACTATTGTAATATATTAAAACTATTTATTGCCTTGTGCATTATTTTATTTATTTTAATGCATTTGCACTTATAATTAGGTATTACAAGTGGTAGCAATTGTCAATTTGCATCGGTCTTTGAAGATGAAGATGTGGATGATAGTGAAGTGCTCCCATAGTAAGTTTCTTATTATATTTATTTCACTACTCATTTTTATTTTGTTATACACATGTTTATATTTTTGCTTAAAATTCATATTACTTTTGGATGATACACAAGCTTTTCACTCACTTTTAATTTTCCATGTCTAATTTTATTTTTGTTTTTTGTTATTTTTTTGGTGTAGGATATCATTGGACTTCAAGTTGGGAAAGCTCTTCTTGTCAAGTTATGTTTGTATTTTGAATACAAATATTGTAATTTTAATTTGAGTCATTAAGGACTTAAGGTGGTATTGTTGAAAGACTAATTAGAAGTTACTTTTATTGTTGAATGATGATATTTTTATAATTTGGGACAATTATTTGCTAGTTTGTAACAAACTTTTATCATGTAACTTAATTCTTATTTATGTTATATTTAGACTTTATGCATTTTTTTTCTAAAATTTTACGCACTAATAATCCAATATGATTTAGGAAATAAAGTTTATTAGGGATAATACAAAAATGTATAGGTATACTTAACATTAAAAAAAAAAATAGTATTCGGATCCACTCGGAGGTCCGAATATATGGATCGGATTCGGACCATGAAAATATGATTCGGATCGGATTCGGATTCAGAGTTTTCGGATTCGGATTCGGAGTCGGATCCAACTCCAAGGTCCGCTTACAAAACGGATCGGATTCGGACTTGGGTGCATCCGACCCGAATCCGATCCGTTGCCATCCCTATTTGTAATAAAACAACCATCAAACATCCCAAACAGAGATCTACTCCTAACATATTCTACCCATTCATTTGAGATATGAGAGGTATCAATATCAACTAATCCGCAAGACATAGTTTCAGTGACAGACCTCAATAAAAGGGACTGCTAGCTCACTCACAAAACATCCAACATAAATTCAATTCATAACATATTATATTTTCAATCTTTTTTACCCATACCTTTGAGAGATGAGAGGTATCAATATCAACTAACCCGCAAGATTAGTTACAGTGGCAGAACTAAAGATAAGAAACTAATAGCTCACTTACAACTGCATGTTCAGGTCCACCGTTGGATCAGCAGGAGCAGCATCAAAAGCACTTTTCAAGCTTTGATTTGCATAATATCTGATTGGTTAATTACACAATAAAAACATTCTTCAGAGAACTATACTCAACTTCTAGCACAACAAAAAAAATTGAAGAAAACAAACTTTATAGAAACCAACCTAGACATAAAAGCATGTGCTGTATATGCTACTTGCATAGTTGCTGCCAGATAACAGCTGTGTGGAAACACAAGGAATCATTAGCAGAAGAAATGCAAGCAGTAACCCAGTAAAATCATTTTATTCAATTAAATCACCTGTTGCCAAGATTGACAAGTCCAGTGTAGCCTGGGCCAAATATTGGCTGAAGTGCTTCAGCACTTTCTTGAATCCGGTTCCAATCAAAGTTTGTATTCTGGTCAAGCTCCCTTTCAGCAGTGGTCATTTCAGTCTAACATAAATTACAAGTAAAAAAATGTCAGATTATAGGGAGCAAAGCATGAGAGAGAACAAGTCAGAAAGGATTCACCCTTCTCCCACAAAGAAAGAAAAGAATAATTTCATATAAACCCCATGACATGGTATGGGTTGTAAAGGATTTGTGAAAGAGGCAGTCATAAGCTACTATACCATGGTATCTCATCTTAGGCATAAGACAATAGACAAATTAGCAATGCTACAGCCATAACACACTTTCTTGCTTTTAGCATGCAAAATATGAATAGCATGAAAGACTTTGTAGGGGGTCCCACTAATCATGTGAAGGTCACTAAGAGAATTGCAATTCATAGAAACAAACAGGATACTAATTACTAGATGACCTTTTTATTTATCCTCAGCCAATGCAACATCCCAAGTATTACTCTAGCCTACTTCTAAGCAATGAATAAGTGTACAGGCCATAGCTTGATCATTTCTACTTTGTAGCTAGGTGGAAAGTCAAATCAAAATTCACTAAGTCCCTTTCCAGTTTTCACAAATACACCTAAAAGTTCAAGAAATCACAAAAAGAAACAAAAAGTACAGGACCAACAAAGACAATTAGGCTACTAACCTTTTGCAATGAAGAAAAATCAATCCCAAAATGTGCCAAATGCTGTGAAAGAAGCGGGTCAATGACACTTTCATCCTCCGCATAAGAGAAAACATCTGAGATGACAAAATGTATAGTCCATAATTATATATGGCCTCAATAAAGGAGTGGACTTTCATATAAAAAAAATTATTAAAAAAAAAAATTAAAAAAAAAAAATATTACTTTTGGCAGGAAATGAGCTTTATGGAGCTGTTCAACTAAAGCTAATGGCAATACTGGATGTGGGTAATCAAATAATAATAAGTGGCAATCATCAATAGGACAAACTAAAGCTTCTCACTTCTGTTTCGGAAAATGTTCCCATCATAATAAGCTACAAGCTAACTAATAGAACGAAAATAAAGAAGAGAGAAAGGAGAGTGAAAGAGGAAAGAAAGAAGTAAGCAACTTCCTGCAGACATTCCAAGAACACCAAGCCCACTAGGTCGCAGATGGGAGATCTAGAGCATGGTTTAATGCAAACGAATACACAATGATTTAGTGGAGAGTTAGTCTCAATTCAAATAGCTTCACAAATTTATCTATTGTTTATTCGGTACACCTCACTTCAACGAAGCTAACTGAGACGCACTTAGCCGAAAGAAACTCCAAATTGCTTCGGTGCTTCTTGAGCTTTTCTAACATTGCTAAAACTCCAACTAACTTTCATCTTCTTTTAATAATAAAAAATAAAAAGCTTCTAACAAAACGCTTTAACAAAAAATGAAATTAAACATAGTGTGGATACTAAGGGGGCTCACTAAGAGTTGAATTAAGCGAATAGTAAGCAAGATGTCAGCTTAAAGGTTTTGGGTTTAATGTATTCCATCATGACTAGTACCTTTGTCAACTACTATCAGCAAAATTAACCAATTTCATCCACTTTACATGTTTTCTAAAGACAGGTGTATGACATTAACGAAAGGCAAACCTGAAGATTAAGAATTCTGAAGGAAATATAAATTTCCACGGCGTCATATAACGATGAAGATGAAATATGATGATTACTTATTACAGCAATTTGCAAGGTTAAGAATCAAATTTGGGATCTCTTTGTGAGGTTGATCATGGTTTAGAAGATTCAACACCAGTATTCCTAAGTATAATATTATAAGCATCCAAAGTCCAAACTAAGACTTTCAGGTTAGAACTCAGTATTCCAAATTTTCTGACAGAAATAAGTTTAGAAAGCATCATACACATGAAAAAAAAATGATAAAAGCAACATAAATTGTAATAAAATTAAAACAAAAGGCATATTCACAGAAAACGATACTACTCAAATAACAGGACAGGCAAAAAGAAGTAATTGGACGACAGAATTTGAAACATGTGAGCAGATAACAAAATATTTAAATGAAAATTTTTTAAAATAAAAAATTGTTGTATGACACACTAACGAAGTAACGAGTAACGACTAATAGTAACACTACCTGCTGCTTCCAGATCAGCAGTTATTGTGCCAAGCTTCACAGCAAGAGGGTATTTTGTCTCATTGTAATGTTCAACAGCATGGTTGTTGCCACCAGTACCATCCCAATTTTTTCTACCACAAAGGATTGTTCCATCAGTTAGATTTAACCAGAGATTATCTGTTTTATCACACTTTGCACATTTCCACCCAGATGGAGGAACAACAATGCCATTGTCAATCTGTGGCAAACCCAAGGCATATGCACTGACTTGCTTCTCAGCTACCCAGGCTGCAACTTGCTCTTTTCGCTCAGCATCCTCGGCCAACAAAATTGCATCAACTGCCAACCTTACCTATAACATACACACATGTCACACAAAGATCAAGACACTTTTCTATCTGATTATTTGAAACATTCAGCAAACCCGTATGCAAACTCTATCGATTGAGTGTGTTTGACACAAACTACTTAGGGTACTTACCAATATGTAATGTATCATATTGTTTCAACAGCTTACTATCCTATTTGCTTCATAAATAGAACACTCATATTGCACACCTACATTGCTCTATGAACCAGATTTCCACTATACACAAAGACCAAGAGTGCCAGCTATTCCCAACAAGCTGGAATGGAGCCAAGGATCTTAAGAAAGGAGAAAAATAAGGAGCAGAGAGTACCTTTTCTGGCAACTCCACTGAGGGGAATGGAAGACTAGCATAGTCTGGCAATATCACGATGCTATATGATTCTTCATAATCAGGTTCACCACTACCAAAACCCCCTTCTACACCTACAATCACACCAAGGATATCAGAATCATCCCACTATAATGAGATTCATGACATGAGCTTTCAAAACAAAAGCATATCAATAGGGATTCCAGTAATGCAGTAGATTTTGAACCAATCAAAGAATTGTCATTCTGATAATACACTCAAGATACAGAAGTTCCGACCAGAGATCACAAATTCACAATATCAATGATCTGTTTAGAAAATTATACATATGTCTTGAATTCCATAGATTTGGGATGTAAGAGTTATATTAGAATTCTAAATCATGAAAGTTACATCATAATTCCACAAAATTGTAACTCCCTGAAGTTAATTTCCAAAAATAAAGTAGCAAGTTCATTCTCCTTAAAATAACTTTAGTTTGAGGGCTAAAAGAAGGAAAAATTGAAGGAGCTTCCAAAATTGAGGTTAAAAGGATCATGGCAACACATGTAATGCTGAAAGAAGTTCAAACCCGAGTCAAGATCACTGCCATGCACGTTTTAAATTGCATTTACATATTATATGTCTTATATAACCACTGCTATAATTTACAAGCTATACGCGTTTTATTTGTCTTTCTTATATAACCACTGCTATAATTTACAAGCTATACACGTTTTATTTGTCTTAAGGAAAATGAAAAAGAAACAAAATGGCACCTTATAGGCATTCTAGACATGTTTATCCCTATTCCTTTCTTTATTTTGCCACTTTAATCACTTACGGAGTACATAATGCTTATTAATTTGAAGTCTGCTCCAATTCTTAAAGCAATGATATCACAAAACACAATATATATAAAATGTTACCATAGCAGTATTGCAGTTCAATTACCATATCTTCGCAATTAAACAGCATGAAAAGGCAAAATGAAGAAGGCAAACAGTAAGAATTGAAACAGCATACCAATAGCCAAAATAGTTGGCTTCTTTGAAGGCCTATCTTCTGCAACCACCTTCTTTGTCTGCTTAATGTGTAGATAAACCGGATTCCGAGTCTTTTCATAGTTCCATTGCACGAAATCTTTCCCAAAGGCAAGGAATGAAGACATATCGACATACAATCCACCTTCCGATTTCTACAAAACCACCATAAACGCATTCAGCATGACAAATTTCAAGAAATTATATCACTGACACTACTAATAGCAACCTGAATAGTTCTAAAAAACGAAATGCAGCGTAATCGTAATAATAAATAAACAAGCAAAAGATTAACTCCAGTGATTTTTTATTCTCTTGCATGAATTTTCAGCACACATTTCAAATTCAAGATTTCAATCATTCTTCATCACATCACCAAAAACCTAGGTTTAATCATCTAAAACCGCAATTCCGCCATTTCTAACGTTTTCCGAGTAAAATTCAATACGCAAACAATCATCAAAATCAATCACTAGGTCAAAAAACAATCGATAACAAAATCAATTAAACATTTGCATGAATTCCAATTGAATGAATTCCAGCAAAAATCACCGAAACTGAGAAAAAAGAACTCACAGGAGTATCGAAAGAAACGCAACATTCATGCTTGAAGATGCGATTGGTAGGTTCAGGAATCCGAACGCGAGAGAGGTTCGCTCTGAGTATATCCATGGCTTCCACCATTGCTGAAGCTTGATTGATTATCAATGGAAGAGAGGAGAGAGAAAGAGAGTTAGAGAGAGAGAGTAAAAATGGAGGAAAGAATCAGTGAGTTTGCCCTAAGCTAAGAGCAAGTGAATTTGCGCCGAAAGAAATGAAATGAAGAACATAAAAAGTGTTGTTCATTCATATATACACACACGCATACACGTTTCAATTTCAGTTAGGGGCGATATGATGTTAGAACTAGGAAAGGATATTGCTCTTCCCATTACTTTATATCTCATTCCGTAATCCGTAGTAATTTGATCGTCGTAACAAATCAAATTACCTTATTATCGTGATTGTTAATTTCGGATAGAGAAAGTAAGTCATGAAGTAGAGTCATGTGTCTATATAAACGTTTTGGATCGTTCACATTTCTACTTGATTCATGTCTTTTTTAACAAATACCTCATAGTTTGTAGTTTTATTTGTGATTACTAGCCTTGGGGAAAAATAACAAAAGGAAACGAACCTAGACTAAAGGACTACCCTACCAAAATTAAGGATTACTACTCCTTAATCTCTGGGGCTATCTCAGTCAACTTGTCGAGTCACTTCACTTAAATCCTCCAATAAAACGACATAAAAATCCTTTAAAATGACACATTTCTTATATAAACAAACACTATAATTAGGATGTGTACTTTCACCTAAACTTAACTACTCGTAATCTACCTTAAACGAATATTGATTAGCCATGATTTCACCTTGTGTTTACACCTGTGTGGACTTCATCAACCCTAACAACACATTTAAATCATGAAACTTAAGGACAGGAGAATGTACACCCCTAGTCACTAATTTTCCACCTAATTATTTAATAGCCATAAGTATGATCTAGTCTAATTTTGGAACTTTTTGAAATAGGCTCAATTTTCAAGAAAATCTATATCTATATATCTATCTATTTATCAATTACATATCTATCTATTACATATTACTAAAGGTGAAATCGATAAAGACACTTGGCAACATTGTGTTAAAAAATTTCCCTCCAATAATCGTTGCTTTAAGAAAATTATTACTTTAAGAAAATATTTTATCTCAAAAATTACATTTGCTTTACATAAAATGCAAACCAACCTTTTTAAAATTCATTCTATATGAGGCTATCAAAAAAAATAATATATATTTAATACTTTGTATTATTTTACATGTGACCTTAGAAAAAAAAATCATTTTAAATGATAATTGAACAACTGTGCATCTATTGCACGGGATTTTATCCTAATGATAGACTAAACTCGCAAATTAAGTGGGCATGTGCACCCGATTCTAAAAGATATTCCAAATCATTAAAGAGTGTCTCCATATCCTTAAAAAAAAAAAAAAAAAAAAAAAAAAAAAAAAAAAAAAAAAAAAAAAAAAACTAAGGGATAAAAACAAATGTGAACCCCAATAAAACAAAGGTAAAAGACTTAAAACTAAAGAACTTGAATAAAATGAAACAATTCACCCCTAAATAGAAACAATGAAACCAATAACCTTAGAAATGTACCTCACTTTATATATGTTTTAAAAAATAAAAAAATAATAAAAAAAAAAAATTTAAAAAAAGAAGTGCAAGGCTCTCATCTCTCGACCAAAGTGGAAATTGACTATTAGTCACTGCTATAGGGAGGCTAATCGAACAACTGATTGGTTAGCCAACTATGGTGTTCATGCTGATCGGAAGATGTCCATCTTTGAGGCGGCCCCATTGGATCTTCGGGCCTATTGGAGGACTTGTGTGGGCGGTTGGTTCCTTCGAGCAAGCCTTAGGCCTAGTTGTTTATTTGCTTTTATTTTTTGTTTTGCTTTGTTGTTTGTTTTCTTTTTGTTATGTCTTGGGGCTTGCCCTTCTCTTTCACCACACACACACACACAAAAAAAAAAAAAAAAAAAACTCGTTGTTTCTCTCATTTGTATTCTCTCTCTGATTATTATAGAAACAGAGTATTATTTATGTAATTTTCAACCATAAATTGAACCCACAATTTTCACCAAATATTTGAGTAACAATTAAACAAAATTAGAGATGTTATTTAACTTTATCAACAAATTAAACATTACTAACCTTGAATTTGAAATAAAAAGTAATCTCGTGAATGAAATTTAAATTACTGTTTCTTTCACGTTTAAGGTCAAAATTGGCCTTAATATTCTGAACTATGGCCTGGGCGCACCCTATACTTTACTCAGTGGCCAAGACACCGCAAATTAATGACTTGGGTGCAAAGCGCACCTTTAATGAGTATTCTGGCCACCATTTTCACCGGAGTCGGTGAATTTTTTCGATTTACGTGCTGAAAAATGTCCAGTAAAGATATCAGGGGTCATATTGAGCTCAAAACAAGCAAAAATATAGCGTAAATGACTCAATTTAGCTTAAAAAAACAATGACACGCCAATCGAGATATTTTATAACATGCTAAAGAATCATGTACGTTATTTTTTTTTTGCTTGTTTTGAGCTCAATTTGGATTTTAAGGATTAAAATAACCCCCAAAACCTTTACGGGAGATTTTTTGGCACGTAAATCGAAAAAATTCACGGGCTCCGGTGAGAATGGTGGCTGGAAAACTTACTAAAGGTGCGATTTGCACCCAATTCATTAGTTTGTGATATTTTGGCCACTAAGTAAAGTATAGGGTGTTGGGTGCACCCAAACCATAGTTCAGAGTGTTCGAGGCCAATTTTGCCTTTAAATTCTTTCATATACATTAGGAGGGAGACAACTTCTTGTTCTTTTTCTTATTGAGATATGTTTATTTATTTATTTTATATATTTTTTTTAAATACATAGAGACAAACATATTAATTTATATCAAAGTTTTTTTTTTATTTTTTTTTTTAATTTTTTTAACACAATTGCTAATGTAATTCTAAACCTCATACGACATAGTTCATTAATACTTTATACTATACAATTGCATAATCTTAATTGTTTTACAACTTAATCTTGAAATCATCTATAATCCTATACACACAAGTCATAGTTGTGACAAAATTATTCTGACTCGGAGAGAGTAGCTAAATGTCGAGTAATAGTGACGGGCGGTCGGGCGCCCAACCTCTTATCCGTTGAGCCAAACGATCAAATATTGGTTTTCCAGGCAACTCTACCACTGTGAAGTAGAGTGTAGTAATGTTCACCAAGAAACTGATGCTTCTGCGATTTCACTCCCATTTTCTGACTCCTCCCTACTTCTTTCCCAAACTTCTTCTCTCCTCCACCTCTACTCTCTCCTTTCGCCGCATCACCACCGCATGTTCCGCCGCTGTAATCTCATCTCATTCTCTCTCCTCCACCTCCTATGGCCCTTCTCTTCAAAAGGGTACTCTTCCCTTAAAACCCCATCAAAACCCCATTTTGAATTCCGCCATTAATCCACCCCAACAAGCTCAAACCCCCGAAAATGGCGATGAAATCCCATTTGAGGAAGACCATTTTACCCGGGTGTTTGAGATTGCTGCAATTCGGGTTCCCTCGGAGCGGTGTTTTGAGTTAGAGGGTAGGATTCGAGGGCATTTGCTTAATTGGCCTCGTGTTTCGAACATTGCTAGGGTTCCTGGGGATGAAATTGATGAGGAAGTTCAAGGGTTGTTGATGGAGGATAAGGGGTTAGGAACAGAGGAGGAAAATGAGGTTGAAAAGGCGGTGAGTCGAAGGATTTATGGGAAAGCTGAAGGGGATGGGGAGGAATTGAGTGGGGTTTTGTATAGGGATAAGCTTGCTAAGGAGTTTAATGCAAGGGGGTTTGTGAAGTTTCGGAATTTGGCTAAGATTTCGAGGCCTAATAGGAAGAAGAAGAGGCGAAAGGAGGGGCAAAGTGATAAGGAGAGTCGCGGCGAGGAGGGGGAGAAGTGGAAGGGGAGGAGGAGGAGTGTAATGGTGGAGGTTATCGAGGAGTGTGAGGGCGAGGGTGAAAATGTTGGTGGTGATTTGAGTGGGTTGTTAGGGGATGAGTTTAAGGGGAGGAAGTGGAGGGGGTCTACTAGGTTGTTGCTTTTGGATGAAACATATGCTGGGAAGAAATTTGATGAGCTTCCTGAAGCTGTTAAGGTGATAAATATGCACCCTTTTGGTTGTCATTGCAATTCTCGAACCGTAGTGCTTCATAATGAGCTTAAGTGAACCATTGATCCTTGTTATATTTACTTATCATTCTTACATAATATTATATGCATCTCAAGTATCAAACTATCTGACATTCAGTTTTGTTAACATTTCTAATCTGTTTATCAGGCAGCTTTTATGGAAGGTTCAAGCGAGGCTACAAAGTCAAGTTGTGAGTTAGTGAGGTGCAATTTGACCTTGTCGTATGATTACTGGTCAAATGATGAGGTACATAAGTATTCAAAGTTTTACACTATGTCATCATAATATATATTTTTTATGCCTATATCTTTTGTTTGAGGTATGCATTGTATTTGTCACTTGCTTTATAATGGGATTTCAACTAGTCATGTGACATTGTGACTCCTTGGAAAGATTCAATTAATAGCATTAATTGGTGGTTCTGCAGAGAATGAGAACCTGGAAATTAGATGCTTGTTGGGACTCAAGGGTTAAAGATTTTATCTCAAATTGTGGGAAATTGTGCATTGTAGTTCCTTTTAAAAGGGTGCATTCCGTTAATGTTAATGAAACTGAAAGCTTATGTGTGTAAGCTATAGTGGGATCAAAACCAACAAGCAAGGATGCAAAGATGAAGACAATTACGAACAATGTAGTGGGAAAATACTCCTCACTAACAAAGCAACAAGCAGGGGATATTGGGATAACCAACCAGTATTACTAATCAATTCAACAAATATAATCAACTTTCCTACACACCGTAAATACACTTTATTTTCTCTCAAGAACAGTAACAAGTCTTACTAAGAGTGTTCTCTCATGCAAATTAAGCCTACGAAACAATGATCCCAAGCCCCCTTAGATAGAGGTTGTAATTCTACCTTCACCCTGCCCTGAGGAGGAAATAATTCTAGACTCTTCTTAGGTTTAGAATACAACATATATATTAGGTAACTAACATATTTTCCTATACTAATAACAATGGCATAGGTTACAACTCACTTGCAATCTAAAAGGCTAAAACAACTAGAATTAGGAAACTTACTTTAGGTTTACGGTGAAAGAGAAAAACATTAAGACGAAAACCGTGATGCAATCTCCATGCTTATAAAGTGATTATTCATGATTGGGAAAATTTCAATAGGGAATTATGTTATGAGTGTTTGTGCACCTGGAGTGATCACAACGGATCAAAAAATAAAGACAACTTGACTTATATTTGCCAGTGGAGGAGGCAAGTGTAGCAAAGATTTTTATGTTTGGGATGGGTTCTTGGGAACACTTTAAGGGATAGAACTCAAAATGAGAATATACAATAATACAAAGTAAGGTAAGAGTTGTAGTTATTGAAGATAAGGTAAGGAAAACCAACTCCAGCATGTGTCATGTAGATGCATCAGTAAGGAAGTGGAAAGTTTGAATTCTGGGGATATTAGAAGTCTTGATGGTAAAATGACTTGGATTGGTGTGTGTGTGTGTGGGGGGGGGGGGGGTTAATAATGATATGAGGAAATTGGGCTTAAAGTGTATAATGTTAAATAGAAGTAGAAAAAAAAGATCTTTGTTGGTAGGGGATAGATTTTCGGTTCATTTAGTTGAAATATCCATTTGACTGTTGAGATTAAGACTTTGGTATTATTGATAAGGTTACTATGCGGACTACATTACGGTGGGTCTTTACAACAATCCTACATGTTGATATAAAATGCTGCTACATATAGTTTAGAATTATCTTGTCGCTAGATATATCCTACACAACTACACAAGCATCATATGCTTTTCTCAATCTATAAAAGTCTATTGTTTCCTTTTCTAGGAGCTGTTCACATTTCTCTGTTGCACATGGTAAAATTCTTATAAATGGTGGAAGTTTCAATATTATTTTTACCATCCTGCCAAATTATAATGTCAAAGATTACTAGAGTAACATTCGTAGGAGAATAATTTTCTATTCTCAACACTTAGCATTTGTTATTAAAGTGAGTTTGATACTTTGATCGCAAGAAACGAGTTGGGATAGGTACTAAGGTGATGTTAACTAAGTGAGGTTGGAGAAGGGTATTGTGCCCACCATTAGAGCGTGCAATGTGTGGCTTAGTGTCATGGTGCCGAGATAACCTTGGCTACCTGGAGATTTACTTTGTTAAGGGTATTGTTTTTGGACTAAGATACAGAATTGAGTACCATATTGGCATGTGTCACTAGTCTTAGTGTTTGTTAGTAGGAGTATGCTACTAACACAATGATTACTCTTGTAATTAAGGTGATGGATGTTGAAAGTTTTGGGCTTTTTTCCTTGCTAGATGGATAAGTTGAATGGAGATTACTATACAAGGTTGAGGATGTGTGTATAGTTCCTATTAAAAGGAGAAGCTATTTGGAAAATTATTGGTGATGAGGAGACCATACCTACTGCAAAAGTAGTAGAGATGTACTGATGTAGAGCCAAGTGGAAGAAATAATTAAGGTTGATGGTGAAGCCATGAAGGTGATAAACATGAAGAAGGATCTGCGACTCAGTCTCTATCTTCAAAGAGATTACAGGAGACGGAAATTGTGTACCTTTGGGAGATATGGAGGAACAAAAATAAAATATATGTTGGATTATATTGCAAATGGTGAAAAGAGAACTTCGGGTTATAACAAAAGTTCAAGGATAATTATTGAGGGGGGATTTTGAGAATTAATAATTATTCTCCTAAGATAATTTCTCTTGAATTCCCTTAACATTATAATTTAGCAGGCATTGTAAAAATTAATCTAGAAAAATCCACCATGAGCGACCACTATAACTTATTGCCGTGTGCAAAAGAGGAATGTGGAGACAACAATAATGTTGAGATAACCAACTGTGACTTAGGCCTCTTCAGTTCCTAAGCTCTATGGTTTCTCTATAGTAGAAGGTTATGTTTCTATAGTGCTCTCTACATGGTAAGTTTTGGGCGATACTAGCTGATAGACACTTGACTTGCTTCTTTCTGATATTTCTTCATATAACAATTTAGGATTGCAACTTTGACTGTGGGCTGTGGCAAATGTACTTGGCCTGATTGGCTGTTTCAAGCGTGCTATAATACCTAAATTCTCCAAAAAATATTAAGTTTGATCTTTCTAAGTTTCTGCAAATATTCTTTTGTATCTGTCTAAATTTTTGTGGTTAGAATAGTTATATTCGTACTATACTGCTCTTTGCTAACCAATCAAGTTGGATTGGCTTTATCTGCTCTTGCTCTTTCTTTCTTTCTTTCTTTATTTTCTTTCCTTTATATTGTCTGGAAGACTGGAAGTATCCTATACCTGGTGTCCTGATGAACTTAACTTGTTAAGCTTGTTTAGTTCTGAAGTGTTAGCCTTTTGATAGAAGAAATTTTTTTAACTCTTGTTTTTCAGCGTCGTACTATTTACTTTTGGTAACTTTTTGTTAATTCAGGAACATTTGTTAACAAACTTACCTACTATGACATGGTTTTTGTGTTCAACTACTTAATATGTGTGTGTGTGTGTGCGCACGCGCGGGCGCGTGCGTGTGTTATTTAACTACTTAAATATCCGTGTTTTGTAAATAACAAATAACTACCTTATAAATTACATTTTTTTAGTAGCACTATCTAAACACGTTTTCCGTCCAAGTTGCTGTCTGTAGGGCCCATATCCAACCTCTTTTCTTCCTTTCTCTGCCTGAAATAATTATACTGCCGATATCCAACCCGTCCGTAGGACCAAACACAACCTTTCTTCAACAATTTTCCATTATTCTCTCCTATGCATCATCTTCTTTCGTTCTCTTTCCATGAATCTCTTTTTCAAATCAGCTTGCATCTTCTTGAATCTAATATCCCTGCTTTGAATCAATAAAATATTATGGAAGATGTAATATCAATCAATAGAACCTCCAACAACTCCTGATAAAATGAGATTGTAAGATGTGCACGTAAGATAAAGAACAGCTGTTGGATAAATTGCGAGTAGGTGTATCCTTAACCTATTAAAGCTAGCCAATTAGTAGGTTGATATTGATATGTTGAGTTTACAACATAAGTTAGTTTTTTACAAAATAACTTTGACAGAATTCATTATTTTCGGTAGTGCTGCCAAAAATTGTATAACATAAGTTAGTTATTTACAAAATGTTGTGTCATAATAGGTAGTTGTTCACAAATTTTTCTATAATTATGTAAATATGTGCCTCTGTGAATGACATTTAACATGGCTTCAAAGCTGTTTTTCATGTTACATCGTGAGAAGCCTGTCCTTTCTCTGACAATGTCAATTAGATTTTATCTGGGCTTATATGTTTGATGTCTGTTAGTTATGGCACGTAAGTAATAAGATTCTCTACTGCAGGTGTTAGAGGCTTTGTTGCCTAAGGATATGATTATTCCCTCTGCTTTTGAAACTGTTGGGCATATTGCACACCTGAACTTAAAAGAAGAACATTTACCATACAAGAAGGTTATTGCAAAGGTGATTACTGGAGATGTAAACTTATTTTGGTTTTTTGTGTGCTTGCTTTCTGCTGTGTAATAGATAGTTTTTGGCTTCAGGTAGTTCTGGACAAAAATAAACCAAAGATTCAAACAGTTGTAAATAAAATTGAAGCCATCAGTAATGACTTCAGAACGATGGAGCTGGAGGTACTAGCTGGAAATCATTCCCTTGTTACGATTCTAAGTGAGAATGGGTTGCGTTTCCAAATCGACCTAGCGAAAGTGTATGCATTCTTCTCCTGCCCTTCATATCAACATGGTCAATTTTAGATGCATCGTTCCCTAATGTGCAATTTCAGAAATCATCTTAATTATAATTAATACAGCTTTCTGTATCATGTTTCTTTTGTATCCATCCCAGCTTAGCTTAAGTTTTTACGACTATATGTTTCTGCAGCATATTTCTGTTTCATATATAATTGTCACAGAACCTACTTCAATGGAATTTTTGCATATACCAGTTCTAATTCTGATAAGCAGCTAATTGTGTTCCATGATATTCTTTACCCTCAGCAACAGCCTCTAGCTGATAGCTTTTATTTGCTACCAATTTAAAATATTTATTGATAGAGAAAGTTTAGTTTGGATCTGTTGCACATGATTAAAGAATTATTTTGATGAGCTTTCCGACGGGTGTTCACTAATATATCTATTGAATTATGACAGATAGTCTTGCAGTCATGATAATCAGCTGCAGTAATGCAAGATCATAAATTTAGCTTATTGGTTGAGGGTGAAGTACAATCTATTGCTAGTGAAAGACTATTGGTTGAATGTTATTCTGTCCAGATTGGCAGTTGATTAGTATTAGATATTATACTCCCTTGGCCTGTATATTGATACAATGTGTGGTATTAGATTGTCTGTCTTTCCCTTTCAAAGTTTTCTTTCATTCCCATCCCAAAGAGATTTATCACCTTGGAATGAAGTATTATTATTGATTTTGAGGCAGTTCTCAGGCAGGCATAGAATCACTGCTGTAAAATCAATGGGATTAGATTGCCTTGTTTTATAGCAGGAGACCAGAAGTGGAACAAGCTAGTTGGAAGTAGATCTTGCTGTAAAATAAATGATACAAAATCAAGTCAATGTGGTGTGGCCTGTATAAATGTGTGGTCAAATTAATCCTTCTGCTATTGTGAACTGAACTGTACTTTTTAGTCACTCATGGTGTCCTGTTATGCTAACTCGAATTTACCGTCAAAATTTATGCAGCTTGCTTATTCTTTCTTGTTTTTTTTTTTTTTAATATTGAGGCTAACTAGAATTGACATATTCCTATTCAGAGAGATGGGTTGACATGTTCATAGAAGTGATACCTTGTTTGATACAATGCAGCTACTGGAATTCCAGGCTATCAACTGAAAGACAGAGGCTCATAAGTTGCTTTACGAGTGATGATGTCTTATGTATGTTCACTTCACAGTGGTAGTTGTATGAATTTTATGAGTTTTATTGCAATCAATTATTGTTAAAATTATATTTGTATTCTTTATAATTGTTTACTGTCTAATGGGCAAAATATCACATATTCTCTGCAAAGCATCATCTTTTTCATCATTGATTGTACCCATTATGTTTCAAAAATTTATCTGTTATGAGTACCTTAATGTATGTTAAGTGCATTTATAGGCTAAATCTGATCAATGAAGCTCTTTCATCCAATCTTAGTTTTTCATTTGAAGTATTTTGCTGTGTTTCGCATCATCATGAAATGAAGTTTCACAAGTGTAAAGGAAAATGGATGCATTAGATGCTTAGGGTAAATATAAGCTTCTCATGATTTCCATTTCAGTAGCTGTTCATTTATAATCTTGCTTTTTCATTGCAGCTAATACTGTCGTACATAGTTTTTTTTTTTTTTTTTTTAAATCTGTAACACTGAAGAATCAAATTTTACTTTCCGATTTACAGGCGATGTTTTCTCTGGGGTTGGTCCGATAGCTATATCCGCAGCAAAGAAAGTAAAACGTGTATATGCAAATGATCTGAATCCTTATGCAGTTGATTATCTTGAAAGAAACACTGTCCTCAATAAACTTGAGAGGAAAATTAAGGTAAAACACTGAAACTCTAGGCATATTCTTCCCTTCTTTTCCCCTTTTTACTCTCCCCTTTGCCACTTTTCATGATTACTCACAAAAGTCTGTTTTAGAATTGACCCAGGATTTGGGATATTAATTCACACCTCTATAAATAAAATAACTTGTAAGTTTGATTGTCATTTTTTCTGGGATGAGCCTGTCTTGTCGAGTATGTCGACCATTTGGGAAAAGCATGGCTTACTAATTGGACATGAAAACCTGTCACCTTATGGGCACTTGCATCTAGAGCTCCACAGCTTCCCCGGATTGGCGAATGCTAGTCCATGACAAGCAACTCACCAGCTATGGTTCGGGTATTTGGAAGTGTCACATGTCAAGTCTCTGAATTTCAGACGTGGGGGCACTTCTAAAATTGGACACAGGTGCAGGGAGGCCAGGGGAACAGCAATTATCTAACATAGTCTTGATGTTAAAATTTTTTGCATGCTTTGTTACAAATACATTTGCACGTATTATAGGTTGACTTGTTTGGTAGTTCTTGTCATAATTATGATCTTTAGCCCATTTGTGAGCATTTCTCACGTAATTTTTTCTTTGTTTGAGATGTTTGGATGAGAATTGAGTGTCAGGTAATGAGGACTTTATACCCTTGTCAGAGTTTTGAGTGTCTGGCACAAGTATGTAAGAGAATGAAGTGTCGAAGTACCGTAACTCACCAATCAGAGCAAGAGTTTAATGTTAAATTTCGGAGCTTCAAAGTCATATAAATGGCTTGAAGAATTTAAACCTTAATGTTTGCTGTTATAGTCGGTGACTGGCTTTGGTTTTGAAGTTGTTCAAATTTATTGCAGCTCATATTATTAGTATATGATATCGAAATTGGCTTCTGAAATTCTCAACAGTTGGCTATTCTTCTATCTAATATTCTGATGTGATGCTTGTTTCTTATCCTTGTTCATATTTTATAACCACTGTGGTCTTCAGCCGTATATATAATTTTCTTTAATTATGCCATTCTTCAGTAGTATGTATTATTTTCTTTTACCTGAAGAGCATGGTGCTTCAGGTCTATACTTCAAAGGTACACTTGGGGGAAACCTTTTCTCATTTTTATTTCTGTGCTTAGGTATTTAACATGGACGGGAGAAGATTTATTGAAGCTATATTCTCAAGTGAGACCCATCCCGTCACACAAGTTGTCATGAATTTGCCGAATAATGCAGTGGAGTTTCTAGGTATGTACTTCGCTGCAATATCTTAGTTTTTCAAAATTATATGCTGGTAATGATAAAATATCCCAAGAAAAAAGGCCACTACAGCATCTTGTCATAGCTCATAGAGCTGAGACTTGGTGCGCTTATTAGCTCAAAGTTCTGAGCACACTCAGACTTGGATTTTGGGTGTCGTGTCTGACACGGTGTTTGATCCTCTGATGCTCGAGATTTTATAATTTTTTTTACGAGGCCACTATATATTTGGGTGGCATGTCGTTTCGTGTCGAAGCGTTGGAGGATCCAACACACGACACTCGATGTACAGCAGGGTATCAAAGTTACGTAGGTTCTGAGTTCTTTGTGTAGTGCTGGAAACCCCCCTTCCCTCACCCTCGAAAAGGTGAAGAAAAATAAGGAATCAAGGGCACAAAGAATAGGGAAAGTACGAAGAGAAGTGATAAACGTGTAGATACTTGGGATGGGGCTATCACGTGATCCAATCTTTATGAACGAGACTTACGGGCGTGACAAACATGCATACATACAGGAAAAGATTGTTGCAATGATCCTTATGGAAGTTGTAAATGAGGAATCAATTCAATTAGTGTTGTGCTTATGAATGTCATACAACTTAATGAACAAATTACTTGTAAAATTTGGCCCTGTAAAATCTGGCATTGGTGAAGTTCAGATTGTTATGTTTGGATGTGGAACTTCTGTTTTGTGAAATTTTGAAGGACAGAATCCACTTAAATTACTCAAGCTTGTTAACTTGAAAGCACTATGCTGTTCTGTAGAGCGTTGGTTTTTTTTTTTTCCCTTTCCTGCTCAATTTTTTTATTTCATCATTGCACACACACATGCACCTGCACTTTACATTTATCGTATGTAATGTAGCTTCTGCAATAATGTTTTTCTCGTCCTTTTCATTTTACAGATGCCTTTCGTGGGATTTTTAGTTACAAAACCAGAGAGAGAAAACTGACTTTGCCGATGATCCATGTTTACGGATTCTCAAAGGCTGAAGATCCGGAATTTGATTTCCATGAGGTTTGTCTCTATCACCTGTAGCTAATTGTTACTGTAATTTCTTGTCTCCAGTATATATATATATATATATATATATATATATATATATATATATATATATATATATATATATATATATATATATATATATATATTGCCATTGTTTTATTATCCTAAAGTCTTTTATTATTCATAGTTATTTCTTAAAAGAACTCTTAACATGGCAATGCAGCGGATAAGAGTCGCGCTAGAAGAGGCTGCTGTCGCTGTTGAAATGCGTCGTGTTCGTGCTGTTGCACCAGGAAAATGGATGCTGTGTGCCTCTTTTGTACTTCCTGAGAAGGTAGCTTTTAGTAAGTCCAATGTAGATTGTAAATAATATTTATCCAAAGCTGATTATAGGTTATTATAGGTCAATTTTGCTCCATGCTATATAACCCTTAATTAGTTGCATTTAGTTGTATGCTTCTATTAGCCTTTCTCTTTGGTTATTTTTCTTCAAAATCATACTTACTCTTTTACCTTTTTTAATCAAATCCAAAACAAACCAGACCGACCAATTTATTAAGTGCTAGTACAACATAAATGGTCTTTTGTTTTTTCTATGGCTATTTTGAGCATATTAATTTCCCATATTATGGCATTGCCTTAAAAGAAAATAATACTTCACCATTAATTGTCAGTATGATATCTAAGAGCCCACATTTTTTGGTGCACCTAATCAGCTCGAGCTATTTCTATGAGCATGAACATCAATAGAAATGTGTCTTCTTAAGAACATGCTAAGCTCCCAAATCAAGCCCTGTTTCTCCCTCTTCTAGGATTGCTTGAGTGAATTCTTATATGAGGCGAACTTATAGTAACCTATTGTAAGATTGTGGTATGACTTTTACTTTTGTAACAAGTTCATACTCTATATTATACAACCTAAATGTTTGAGTGAAAAACCAATTGTTGGCTTAATGGTAAGGAAAAATCCTTCCAACCTTAAGCCTTATTTGGTTTGATGTAAATTGTTTTCATGTAAAATGATTTTCCCATTTTCCTTTGTTTGGTTTGTGAAGGTGTGGAAAATAGTTTTCCCATAGTGGTAAATTGCATTTTTAATGATGGAAAACATTCTCCTTTACAATACAAGGGAAATCACATTTTACTCCATCCTCCTTACCTCATTACTTCCCTCACATTCCCACTCATATTTTTGATATTTCTTGAACTTTTCTTGTATGCAACCAAACAAAAGAAAACTAATTTGCAATTGTGCTCTTCCTTGAAAATATGTTTTCCGTGAAAATTAAATTTTCATTGAAAATGTTTTACATCAAACCAAACAGAGCGTTAAGGTTAGAGGTTAATTTCCACTAGGAGAACTTTGAAGATGAGGATTCCTTTAACTTTTTCCCCTACTCTCAAAGTGTCTTGTCCGATAATCCGGGCTAGGTTGACTTAGGAGAGATTTCGGACCAACAATTGTGAGGTATAAATCAGCAAAATCCTACACCCCACTTACAAAACTCAATACAAGAATTTATCAAACTACAGGTAAAATGCAACCAACATATGATCACATCCCTTGTGAGTTCTGAAAGTGACTGTTTTTTACTGCTTCAAGTATAGTGGACCCAATGGAAAGGGGTACTTCATAAAAAAATAACTTCAAAATTCCAATCCTTAGAAAATTACAGAATTTTATTTGAGACATCGAATATTTAGCATACAGATTTGTCACTGCATTTGAACGGCCAGGATTCATCCTTTTTTACTGACCCTTTGATCCTGCCACCCCATAAATTCTACAGTACAAAAAACCCCTTCTGTGGACCCCATTTCCATTTTCTGTCTTTTATTATCAAATCAATTTTTTGTAAAAAAATTAAATTTTATTAAAAAAAAAAAAAAAAAAAAGACTGCAATCAGAGTTTTACTGCAGAAGGGTAAAATGGTAATTTTGAAATGAGGAGCATAGCATATCTCAGTTCAGATCTGAAATCTTTTGACAATTTAGGAAGAAGACAAAGTGCAGGAGAAGGTTGGATCTGTTGGTTATGTTGCCAAATAAATATAAAGTGTTTGAAGACAAATTAATAAGGAAGGAGTAAAGGGGGATTTTGTTGCTTTTTTTTGCTAAAAAAATGAGATGTGCTTTGACACATATTGTGTAAAGTTGGAACTAACCAGCGGCGGACCTGCCTTTGTGCCTGGTGGGTCAAATGACTCACCAGGGCCCAAAAAAATTATTAAGTTTCTTAAAAAAAAAAATTAAATAAATAAATTAGTTTGTTAATTATTGTGATTATTATTTTAGGTCAATTTTAAGCTTGTTAATTATAAGTTAGTATTGTAATCTTGTCAATTTTCTATTTGGATGATCTTTGTAAATAATTTTTCTTAGGAATTTTGGTAAAATTTTTTTTTTACATATTTGGTTATCGATTGTGACTCACCAGTCGGAAATTCCTGGGTCCGCCACTGGAACTAACAGTTACCTTATTTTGTGACAATCCAATAGGGAACACATACATACATTATTTCTATCTCACCTACTCATCTTCATGCATCCCTTATTAACTACTCTTATTAGTACAACAATATATTGTATTAATTTAATTCTATGAAGACTTTATATATGGCTAAATAGATGCTAGGGTTTTGTAGCAATTTAAACTGATAATTCGGATACACTCTGTATAAAATGATGCATTCGAGATTTGTTCTGGTGATGCGTTTTGTGTTACACGTTTTTTGTCATGCATAACTCGTGTTGATATGCCAACTAAGCGAAAGAGGAAAAAGAATTTGAAACAAGGTTAAATGGAAGTTGAAGTTGCTATGATTTTGAACACTCTAAAGTCACAAAAAGCCCTATAACCAAATGTTGCGTTATCTTATTGCAATACTTCATACTTGACAAAATTTTATACTGATCTTGCTAAATTATAGAGAAACAAGTGACATAGATTCGCCTCCCTTCAATTTGCCGATATCCATATAAATTCTGCAAGTGAATTAACGATCATTTTCTTCAACTGTATCATTTTATGTTTTTTATATTAATTGAGGAATGAGAAATGAACATGGATGACCAATGAAACTATGGAAAAAAAAATCATTTTCAATCTCGAGCAACATTATTCATGTCCCTTTAATGATATACAAGTATATCCTTGAATCTCTTTGGATTTGCTTATATAACAAAGATTGTTAGATTCTTCATATAACTAAAACCAAAAATATACGTAGTATTTCTCCCTTGAGTAGAAAATTAGATTGAATACACATGAAGAAAATAGCACTCACATGAATAACCTAAATTGCAACATTCATAATCCATGTCCTATGGGTTTCACACGTGAGAAACGGTCCCCATTTTATGAGTTTAAGACTCTGTTTGGAATCGCAATCAATCATTAATTCTAATAAGCAAATATCCACTTTTACAGAATAGAGAATCCACCTATGTTTGCACATAAAATGATAGGATAAAAAAAAAAAATTGCATTATTAAAAATTATTAATTTTATAACTTAAGCAAACAGCTCCTAAATAGTTTACACGTGCCAAATGGTAGCATCACACGTGTCACATAGTCTCTTTCACAAGTCCCTTACAGCCGTTATTCGAATGACTCCAGTTCTTAGGTAGGGAGTAGCTCATCCAACCTAGTACTTCAATTTGGCATAGTATCCCAATTCTTGGACCCACCCTCTGTATGTGGGGACCACAGAATTCTTTGATCTAACAGTGTGGCATAAAATCAAGTTATCTTCAATGATCATTGAGTTTTTAATAAGATGTTTGGATAAGTTCGGATAAGTAAATTCATAATTTAGGTGAATAGAGTACTGCACAATTAATTTAAATTCATAATTTAAATTTC
Organism: Chenopodium quinoa; assembly: GCF_001683475.1. NCBI lineage: Eukaryota > Viridiplantae > Streptophyta > Magnoliopsida > Caryophyllales > Amaranthaceae > Chenopodium > Chenopodium quinoa. Next base: position 494,181 of record NW_018742271.1, on the reverse strand, counting down.
AATTGTATGTTCTTAGACTTCTTATAATAATTAGATGAATAGATGTTTAGATGTTTAAGGGATGATTCTAGACATATGTAAGATGTAAGATATATAGGTGGCGGTACAAGGCCTTAGAATTCAGAAAAACAAAGAGGATATTTTTTTTTTTTGACAATTAAAAAGCATCTCTCTCTTAATTTTTGTATAAAAAAAATTTAAGTAATTATCTGTAAAATTTGACATAGTATTGAAATTGTTGATTTACCATTATTGTCATTTATAATCGAGTGTTAATCATGGAGATAAGTGAAATATTGGTGAATAAAATACAACCTTACTTGTATGCAAGTATTATGATGTGTAGTACGTATCATAAGTTCCATAACTCATAAGATGTCACTTTAACTTATCTCTTAGAATCCTGTTTTAAAGATAAGCTTTACCAAAAAAAAAAGCATTTGTGCATGAGTACTCTTAATATAATACGTGTAATGTGACACTCATGCATTGACAAAGAGCTAGGCCCTGTTCTTATTATATTATTTTCACTTCATTTCAGCTCTAATAAGTTCAGTTTAGCTCTAATAAGTTCAGTTCAGCTCTATTCAGTTAATGAGAACAGGTTCTAATCAACAAATACAAAGTTTTTAGAAGCAATAGGGTAAATCTTTTGTTTCCTTAAACTGTTGCACACAAAACTTCTAAATTGAAGACACCTCTTTTAGATCAAAAATAAAGATACAAAAAGAGACTATATAAATTATTCTCCTTATTATAAAAAAAAAAAAAAACACTTCGTTCCCCCTTTTGATTATAAGAAAAGCCTTCCAAAGACACCTTTTAGTTTACTACAACTTCTATAAAAATGCGCAATAAACTAACGTGAGTACGTGACTATTAATTTTGGATGAAGCAACTCATGGTAGTACTCCGTATTTTACTATTAAGCAATAATATTATTCATGAAATATATAAATATTATTTATGAAATTCTAGTACAAAGCAACTCTTTTTTCAGCTTTATTTTCTTTTCTATTTTTGGTACAAACATCATTGATGGTTGATAATAATAATCATAACCTAGCAAATTCTAGCTTCTAGCTAAGGTGGGAACTGAAACCTCTTATTTTCAAATTATATATGGAAACATTGCCTTATGTATGGGAAGCAACGGTGGATAAGAAAATCACCATTACTTGGGAAAAGATCGATCTACTCCTACATTTATATTTACATTGGTGATGAGAGTCATGAGAGGAATAATATTAAATTATTTGAAGAATTAAGCTATTTAATATGAATATGATATACTCCCTCCGTCCTCATCCTATCAGACTTATTAGATATGTATAATGTACTGAGGCGTTTATTAGGGTGGAGTGAGGGTATGACTGTGTGAAAGAAGAAGATGTTAGCAGAGTCATGATAGGGTCCACTTTAATTTACATACATAGGTTAAATGAGAATTTTCAAATTAAGTGAGCTGGAGATTTTTATGAAACATTTAAATAAGAACATAGAAAGATTATTTGTGATAAGAGGGAGTACATTATAATTAAGTGAAAATACAGACTTAAATCAAACACTAGTACATTATCGATCAATGCATGTTTTTTGTCATACATTATAAAATTAATATCAACTCGATTACCATTAAATCAATTTTTTATTTGTATGGTCAATTAAATAAAATAATGATGGGTGAGATAATTGGACATCATTTTCATATAGTGGTCTAAAACAAGAGAGGTATACTGTAAAATAGAAGGGTGGACAAGGTCTAACATAACCCCAGTTAAAAAGAAAAAGGAAGCACATGGGGCAGCTTTTTGATACCATTTTTCCACAATTGAATTACATGCTGCTGCTCCCAAACCCTATACGCCTATTATCTCTACTCGTACTGCCCTTCATCACACCCGTATCAATTTATTAATTACTCAATCTTTCTATACATACACATTATTGCTTGTAAATTCAGTGATTTGGAATTTGTTTTCAAATATTGTACTCCGTAGCTTGCATCCATATAATGACCATGATCGATTGTACTACGTATTTAAGATAAATTAAGGTAGTTCGATATTGTGTAAAATGTTACGAGTACTCCTTGTTAGTTATGAGCTAAATTGACAATGATAATGTGTTATTATTTTGAAATGTAAGATAACAGGTAATAACAGAAGCTTCGTATTACATTTATTACTCCGTACTTAAGTGTTCAAGTATTATGAACATACAGTCATGTTATGTATGTATAGTTACATGGTATATAATGAAAATTTGACTGTCATACAATTTTGTCTTTTGTGAATTAAGTAATAAATACCCCATAGAATCAATAAATCAAGCATATATTACTTGAGTACGTACAACCCACAATGATTTATTACTATTATGGACTATGATTTATATAACTACTACTATGGGTATAGATTAGGGAACTTGTGATTAGGGTTGATATATCTCTTTGATCTGGTTGTCTGATACCTGTGTACAATACAATCAATATATGTCAATTTAAGTTCTAAATTGTGCCACCTAGGGGTTGGCTTGGTGGCATTGGTGTTTTAAGTTCTACATTGATGTTTTCATCATCAATTTCCATGTTGTCAGGTTATAATCCGAATATCACACGTAATGTAGTTGTTTGATGATTCACGTTGTAACCTAGAGTTGAGGTTACAAGGTCGAACCCAAATTATCGTAGAGTTAATTTCTCTATTAAAAATAATAGCTAATCTATGAAGTGTTGTAGGATAAATACAAATTATTTTTTATTTATTTATTAATTTATTTATTTGAAAAAAAGGAGGTGAAAATGAAGGAAAAAAAAAAGGAAAGGGTAATGATGAAGTTACCAAAAAAAGGAAGGGTGACAGAAGGTGCGTTAACCATGAGCCACCTCTTGTTTTGGTACTCGACCATCACCCAACCCCTCTTTTGGTCCCGACCACTCCTGCATTTTCCGCCTCCCTCTTTCTCCCTTTTTTTAGGGACCACTTTTAACTGCTTCTAGTAGTAAGGTCACCATAAAATTCATTTTCATCATCACATTATTTTTTTTTATTATTTTTTATTTATTTATTAGTATTCTCACCTTTATTTTTTTCTACTTGTCCTATACAATTTCTCATATATATATATATTTTTTTAATAATAATTTTATGTTTAAAAAGGCCTGAAAAATCTCCATCTTCACTAATTAACTTATCTATTATATAACAACATGAAATGAAATTGTAATGTGACAAAAACCAATTCCACTATAATTTAGCATTAATCATGTTAATTTTACCATATCCTTATTGTGTGATTTGTTTGTGATAAATTAGCATCATATCCTTATTTACCTCCTTGAAATTAAACAATGGGAAGCGTAGAAGAAATTGAACTTTGAGGGTCGATTCATTTAATTTCTTGATTGTGTATAATCTTTTTTATTCTTCTAACTCACTTGATTATACATGCACGTTGTAACACATTATTAATGCTAAGAAAGTTGCAATAAGCCAATAATATTAATAGCTTCCTTTGCTTGAGCTCTAAACTTATACCATAACTATACTTAGCATATCGATTGATCCCTTTAGTTAATAGTATTAATTATGACCAATCAACTTGCATTGCTCTTCACAATGTCTTACGATTAATCATTACAATTAATCCGAGTTTTCTCCTCAGGGCCTGTTCACATTTACTTAAGTTTAGTTCAGTTCAGTTCAGCTTCAATCTGTTCAGTTTAGTTCCAATCAGTTCAGTTCAGCTCCTAATTTCACTCTCTCATAAATTATTCATTTTAGCTTAGTCCAGTTCAGTTCAGCTCCAATCAGTTCAGTTTAGCTCAATTCAGTAAATATCAACAGACCTTAGTGTTAATCTAGAAATAACATGCTCTATACTCCATCCGTTCCACAATGTTAAAGTCATTATTCACTGATTACCTTGATCAAGATTTTTTTTTTATTTTTTTTTATTAATAGTTCTTTTTATTTTATTGCAAACTAACTCAGCTCATCTATGATCCACCAAATGAAACTATATATCTCAAATCTTTGTTAGTAGTACCACTTAGTTCCAAATTGATTCTAAGGAACGTCTACATTATGATCCATGAATAAGTTCAAGGGTGTTAATATGTAGAATTGTGTTTTTGTGTAATTTCGCTTGAGTTGAGCATTTCTATTGATCGAGATATATGTTTATTCAACTAACTCTAATGCGAATGGAATTATTTTTACACAATTGTATCCATAAACAGATAATCTTTACAACTTTATGGATACATACATACGTAGTAGTCAATTACCGTGAAATTTAGGCCAATATAATTTATACTCTGTATATTTAGAATATCTTGTTACGTATATGTTATGAAGTGTATCTTATTTGTATCAAAGTCATTTCCCAAAGATGACTTCCTTTGTCAAATAGAAGTATTATCATCGTTTCATACTAATTAGCATGTTTTGAGTTTTCTACTTTTATTTTGATGATGATGATGTGCAAGTTGATAGGGATTGTTGGTTTGATATAATGGTTTTATTCACATTACTCATTTTAGACAAGTTAGGGTAAAAAATGCTTGAAACAAAATTATCATGTCCTAATACATTGTACCAACTTAATAAACAACAAAGATATTATATCCTTGTTGAAACAAAGATATATCATACCCTAGGGCCGACAATCCCTAACCCGACCTGAAGTTACTGAGAGAAACACGACCCGACTCGACCCGAATCCAAACAACCCGAATTCAACCCGATTTCACCCAAGTTTCATATTTCATAATAATATTAAGTTTTACACTATTTTTGATAGTTTCTAAGCATAACCTGAAACCGACCCGAAATCTTATCCGAACCCGACCTGCTAATTCGAATTGTCACCCCTAATCATACCCTTATCTGCTTAGCTTGTTACATAGAATAAATTTCTTCAAATTTGAGAAAATTTTATTTCTTGGATAATTTCTTTTACATATCCCTTGCCATTTGAAACGGCTATTAAAATGAAGATTTATTCAATTGGTAGACCGAAGACTTAGGTCAAGGGTGGACATTTTGAATACATTCATGTTTAATTTATTTATGTACTCCGAAGTACATTAATTTGGGAAAATCTACTAGGATATCTATTTTAGAGAATTATTGCTTAGAACAAATTTATCATCCACTGAAAATCATGATTACAACTTTAACTTACACAAAATACAAAAAGGGATAGATGGAGAAATTAATTAAAGAAATAATAATGAGAAATATATATGTTCTCTTATCTTAGTGTTACAAGCCAAATACAAATCAAACATACTTCATACATACATTTGTCCGAAAATAATAATCACATACATCATACTTATAATCCATTTCAAAATTTGACTTTTGCACTACCAACATACACTACATTGGCCTTCATTTGTACTATAACTCATACAGAGTACATACGATTAAATACACAGATTCACAGAGCGAGTAGTCATGTCCCATGCGGATATATAATTTATTAGAATCATCTTAATAGTTATCAATTATCATTTTTTTTAAACATAAATTCTATACTTTGTATATCATTGGTCATCATTATACACTAGCCATATATTTCATGTTATTAGCATTTGAGCATTTCCTTACTCACATCAAAAAAACAAAAACAAAAAAAAGAGTAGCAATGAAAAGGACAACATCCAAAAGACCAAATTTCTTTCTGACTGAAATTCATGTTATTTGGTTCACCCTTTTTATACCACACCACACCACACTTCATCTTCTTCTTCTTTTCTACCTTCACTCCACTCCTTCACTTTCTCTCTCTACCCTAAAAAATGGCAACTCCTCTTCATTTCATCACCTCAAACAATAATGACCCAAACACAACCTCCTCAAACACCAACACCAACCAATGGTCCATCATCAACCCACCACAACCCACAAACCATCACTACCCCATCCTTAAGTCGGTATCGAACCCCAAATCTCGAGGCCGAAAGAGCGGCAACAAGTCCCAAAATGGTCCTAAAAACAAGACTCCTCAAAGGGGTGTTGGAATGGCTGAGCTCGAACGCCTTCGCCTTCTTGATGAACAACACTCCTCCCCTTTGCCTTCGCCTTGTTCTGATCAGCGGGTTAGCCCGTCTTTTCATCATTCGAATAACCCGATTTCCGGTGTACCGTTGATTCGTTACTGTTTACCGGGTCAACCCGTTTCTGACCCGAGGTTGACTCACCGGGTCGGCATTCCTGAGTCAGCTTCAGCTCCTTACTATCCAGAGCTTCCTTCAATGCCAAACCCTTCTTCACTTGATCACTCATTTCTTACTTCTTTCAAGGTTTGCTTATTATTTTTTACTGATAATTATTTTTACTGTTCCATTGATTTTTTAATTTAAAATAATTAAACCCATTTTTTTAGGGGTTGTTGGGTGATTATTATTATTATAAGTGGATAAATGATTATATATCTGTATTTAAAATAATAGTTAATAACTGAAATTTGGTTTGGATTTGATGTTACAGAAGAAGAGGGTAATTGGTGAGGAAACAATAGGGTTTTCAAAAGGGTATAATGGTCATTTTGGTGGCTTTGATCTGAAAAATGGAGACAATTATAATCAATTCTTGGCATTTAACAATGGAGGATTTTCTGTTCTTCCTACTACTACCAGTGGCAGTGAGGTATTCATATTGAATTTGTTTGTTTTTCATCACCTTTTTTTTTAAAAAAAAAAAACATTAACATAAATTACTAATTTATCAAAGTTTATACAATATGACCAAGAGTACCAATTTACAGAAATTTCAATATTTAATTTTTCAGTTTTTAATTTATGTAATTTATAGAATTATTCAAAGAATGTTATGGAGCTGAGTATATTTGTTGATTTTTAATCACCACCTTTTTTTTTTTTTTTTTTGGTAAAGGAAATGCTAGCATAAAATTTATAATTAAATTCTCAAAGTTTATAATATTTTGTAAATTCTAAGTATGTTAAAATATAAAGGATAACAGATATTTTATAATTTCAAATTTTAGTTTTATAAATTTGTTGATGAAAATTGTTGGGTATGTTTTTAACTCTATTTTCTAATATAAATTGGTCAAATAATAATGAGAAAATGATGAACAAAATATATTTCAGGTGGTAGCAATTCACAGAAAATGGAGTGGATCAGGAAATGTAATGATGGAGTATGGATTTTTCCCAGGAAAATCAGAAGAAAACATGATCAAACTCGACCGCGACGACAATGATAACAACATCGACAATTACTACAACAAAATGGAAGATTTAAACCTAAAAATGGGATTTATTTCAGATTCTTCATCACCTTCTCCATCTCCCTCTTCATCATCATCCTTATCTTCTCTCACAACATCAACTACAACTACTTCCAACTCTTCTGTTGACTTGTCCTTAAAGCTTTCTAATTACTAAAAATTAATTACTACTTTTTTTTTTTCTTACTAAAATCTGATCTTAATTTGAAGTTGTAATTATTAATCAATTAATGGGTTTTTTTTTTTTTTTTTTGGTGGGGATGAGAAATTAACTTTCTGTTATTTTACATAATTTAGTGAAATGATCAGACCTAAACCTAAAAAGTACTGATTAAATTTTGCTTCTTTTGCTTACTCCTTTTCTTGCAGTAAGTCTGTTCTTGTTCTGCTACCAAAACTGTAGTATGACATTAATTATCAATTTATAATATAGTACAAGTATGTTTTTATATTGGGTATTGTAGTATCTTTCTTGGGTGTGATTATTAAATGAGTGAATCTTATGTTATTTATGATAATAATGATAAATATAAAGCCTAGACATTTATTGATTGGGTATGTACAGTATATACTTCTATAATTTAAGATTCATAAATAAATATGCATGATTTTAATTTTAATTTACTTGTATTTTGTTTTAGCAATGCAACATTAATTAAAGTGCTCAGGATCTATGATTCAGTTTTTAGATGGCCAATGCAGTTAGTATGATTGTACTTTGACAAAGTTTTTGATGTTCAGCACTTATTTGCTGTTTTGTTAATCTAACACACAAATTAAGCATTGCTTTAAAGTTATGACATGATTGTGTACTTGTAGTGGTATGTTTCTACTCCCTCCGCCTCTAAATTGTGTTTTTCACGTAATTGACTTATATGTATGGGACAAGGGCTGGAGCTTAATTGTCCATATATGTTAAATTTTATACTTGTACATTTTATAAGCTAAAAATAAAGCAATGCCACATTTCTGACTAAGGATTATACCATGAGGACAGGTTAATGTATATACTCGTATGAGATTACCACACTACGGTATAATTTATTATGATCAGGGTAACTAACAATAAATGAATGAATTAGTGTGAAACAGTCTCGACAATACATCATCTACCCCAATTTAATATGTCTCCATCATAGATTCATACAAGACTTTATCCAATTATCATTACATTTCCACATTAAAATTGGTAGCTTGTCAGCCAATTATATATTGATGATGAACAACATTATTTGTAAAGTGAGATTGACCAAATGATGAAAAATGTCAAATCAATGGTACTCGATGAGTTCTCTGAGTATAAACTTCAGTTAAATTGTGCCTTTTTGCACAAGTAGACAGTAGCTAGTACACAAAGTTCTTGAGATTGCCAGATTGGTAGTTGCAAATAAGCTAAGCTTTTCCCTATCTAGCTTTGTGATCTCAAGGCATGAGTTAACTTTGCGTTGCACATTTTTGTTCCGATGGATTTTAAACCAATAATATATTGGTAAAAATAATCGGAAAAAGCACGAATACTTTTATATTTTGAAGCGAAGGGAGTATACCGGACTCCGGATAAAGGAGAAGTTTAAAGCTAAGGTTTTCTCTAGGGATCTAAAATTCCATATGCCCCTATGAATGAAGCAGCAGATCAAGGAGTTTTTCAGATCCCAAGGAATATTATTATAGGGATAAGGGTTAGGGTTGAGGAGGGTGCCTTTTCATTTAAGTGTTAATGTCCCCATTAATTTGGAGTCATTTTAGCTAGCTAGCTACACCTATATGCTAGTGGTTATATGTCCCAAGTAGCTTTGGCTTGATCTAGGGCATGCATTCTATTAATGTATGAGCTATATGAATCTTCATGAGATATGGGGTAATAATGTTTTTAATTTAAGGGTCGGGTTGGACAGGCTAGCTAAGACAACATCGTAATCAAATGTCTACTTCGTATTACTGTATAGATGTACAAAACTCCTATTTGCTAGTCATGTCGTCCCAACCTTTATAACACGTCCTTAATATTTGTACAATCGTACATGGTAATCAAAGATATTCTATGAATTCGCTGATATAATTGTCTCTTTTCCATCATCACTTTATCCCGTTCGCAATTAGTACTAATAGAAGAGCTGATACACATACAACTACTGTATGTTGTCTGGTTGTCCCTACATACAACACCATTAGAAATTTGACCTCTTTAATAAATATTCCCTCCGTCCCTAAATTACATTCCTCTTTGGAAATTTACACGGGAATTAAGGAGGAAAGAATAAGACAAATAACAATAATTAGATAATGCAATGAGAAGTACAAAGATAGATTAGTTATTGCTCATGACATGTCATCAATCCTTTGCAAAAAAAAAAAGGACCTATCACATGCTCCTAATTGAAAATTTTTAACCAATCATATTCATTGTAATTTGACACAAGGATTATGAGTGAGATTAGGTAAGCATGAGTGAGAAAGCATTAAATATAAAACAGAAAAAGAGAGTTGATTTACTAAAAAAAACTTACCAAAAATAGAAAGGAGGAATGTAATTTTGGAATACCAAAAATAGAAAGGATAAATGTAATTTAGGGATGGAGGGAGTACGTAATATTGATTATTTCTTGTCAAAAAAATGTTAATTATTTGACACCCTTTTCGGACTTTTATATTACTTAAAAAATTTCATTTTATTTAAGATAATGTACTTTATTTATTACGCTTATGTAGGAAGTGATTTTTTCTAAGGATAATTTCAAATATTTTCAAATCCCAAAATGGTGAATTCTAGTACCAAAGTTGAAGCCTTAAATATAGCACTGGCTACATATCTACATATCTAGAAACAACACCCTTAGACTAGCTACCAAATCTCTCTGTATGTGTCTCTATAACAGCAGACTCTTGAAAGTTCAAACAAATAGAGGAATAGTATAATAGGCTTCTGTTTTTTTTTTTTTTTAGCTCTACTTACAGAATTCACTGTATCTTATTTTAGGTAATGCATAAAATCCCGTAAAGAACATATCAAATACAAGTATCATATTTACATTATTATAATGTGAGTAATACATGAAAATACCCCAAAAAAACAGGACAAACAAACTAAAAAGCAAAGTTAGAAATATGAAGCATAAGAATGGTAAATGTAAGAGGGGCAGCAGATAGCAGACTGATAGTATGTCTAAACTAATCGGTTAATCTGCCGACTTTAGGATATGTTCTCTTCATCTTAATCCAATTCAGTTTAGTTCAATGCAGTTCAGCTCAAATCACTTCAGTTCCTTAGTTCCTTCTCTCATATTTCATAAATAATTTAGTTCAACTTAATTCAGTTCAGTTTAGTTTAGTTTAGCTTAGTTCAGTAAATCAGAACAGACCCTTACTTTACTCTTACAAATAGCAAAATTTCACTATTGTCTATTTTTAACAATCATTGAATTTTCTTTTTTTTTTTTTGATTGGCTGAAAAACTCAGAATTTACAGCTAGCTAGTCTTTCTGTATCTTATTTCATTAAAATTGTTGTTTGTTGGCTACTACACTACCGAGTACATTGTTTTTATGTACTTGATCACTAATCTGACATTACCGTTGTTGTAGTACATACTTTAAGTACAACATTTTACCAAAAATCATACTAGTAGTGTTCAAAATTCGATATAAGGTGGTCTAATTTCCTTCAAAATAGAGACTTAAAACCTTAGATTGTTATAAGGAATTAAAAGTGTACGACTAACATGTAATCTACATAAGCTATAAGATAAATCTTTTAAAAATAAGGGCCTATTCACATTTACTTAATTTAAGTTCAGTTCTAATCAGTTTATTTTAGTTAAGCTCCAATCAGTTCAGTTTAGCTCCTAATTTCCTTCTCTCATTAAATATTCAGTTCAGTTCCAATCAGTTCAGTTCAGTTCATTTCAGCTCCAATCAATTCAGTTCAGTTCAATTTAGTTTTGCTCAGTTCAGTAAATGTGAACCAGCCCTAATTAAATACATGATATTTGTTTAATTCGGAGTTTCACAATTAATGAATTTTTTAGAATAAATTGAATTTTACTTAGAAATCGGATTAAAGGAATATAATGTTTTTCTTATACAATAAAAGTAAAAACACGGTCAAATTTTGATTAGGTCAATATGTACGTAAAGAGAACGGAGTATAATCAAACAAGACTTATGTAATACTAAACAAGAATAAAAAGCGTGGACGGCAGGATTCGACCTGCGCGGGCAAAGCCCACATGATTTCTAGTCATGCCCGATAACCACTCCGGCACGTCCACTTTTATTGTTAAGTTTGCTTACTTTAAATACTTATCTTCTCACTATAGTGCGGACGACTATCAACAAATTATGTCGGATTGTATACTTTTTAAGAAAAAAATAAGGAGAATGTTAAAAATATAACTTAGAGGAAAACAGAGCATATGTTAAATATGAAAAATTCGGCCAAAGTTATAATGCTCTGGAGGAAGGAATGCAAACGTACATATTCCAAGTTCACACTCGTATATTCGAATTTCCACCTCGTTACAAGATGAGTAACGGTATTACATGTTCTTTAACATAATAAAACAAGTAAACATCAATCCATTTGCTATCGATTCTAATATCCTTATATGGAGGTTTTTTATTTTGTATTTATTTATTATTTATTTACAAGAAGCTCTAACAAATAAACACAAAACACACAATAAAACTAAAAGCATAAAAAAATAATAATAAATAAATAAATTGTCATGTCGAGTTTTCACAACCAACGAGTAGGAGCAATCCAGCTGTGAGGAACCTTAAGAATCCAGCAAGCTGAAAACTTCAAAAGAGCATATATATTGTCTTGAAGTACCCAAATGAAAGATATGCAAAGTCATCCAAACCATAATTCAAGTATCAAGTATATTTTGTATATGAAAAATGCAACACAAATGTAACCATGTTATAACTAAGTATGAAGTATAATTTAGAGTCATAAAGGTTAAATTGAGGAAAATCTTTGATCTAGTGTTGTTATACCATTCATGAATTTACTATGTATTGTGCACTACTTTTAGAAAAACCCAAACCACCATCAAGTCGTCAACTAGCTAAGAACTTGGATTTGTAATTGACACATACGTTAAGAATACATATGGTAATATGGACGTAAAACAATTAAACTATCAAGTTGTTGTCAAAAATTAAACTATCAAGTTTATAGGATTTTCATGGGTTATGTCTTTGTACTTAACATGGAATAATTTATTTATTTTTCATTATTTATTTTTTCATTTTTAATTTTTTTACAATAGCAGAACACAAGAATAAAATAAAATAAAAATTACTAAGGGCTTGTTGATCACTTTAGCTTAATTTCAGTTCAGTTCAGTTCAACTCCAATAAGTTCAATTCTGTTCAGTTTAGTTCATCTCTTAATTTTCTTCTCTCATAAAATATTTATTTCACTTCACTTCAGTCTAGATCAGTTTAGTTCCAATTAATTCAGTAAATATGGACATGCCCTAAAGGTAAAAGAAGATAAAAACAAGGAGCGAAGAAGCCAACACTAGTTAGCAAGAAAGGTGAGCTTGATTAACCTCTTCCCTATTGACTTTTAAAATAGCACAATGTTGGAATTAAATTTGTGAGTGGTTAATGATTCCCCTTGACCCTTGTGATGAGATTAATCCTAGTTGAGTTGTGTTAGAAACCCATTATAGCCCATGTTTAAGTGTTTCACGTTGGACAAAGAAGAGAGATGATTTCATTATATAAGGTAGAAGAGTTACTCCTACTATTGCAAATACGTTTTAGTATGGAATCTCATAAGCCTTATTTGCATGTGGATCAAACTTTTCTCCTCCTTTTTTGGGTTACCCAAACTTATTTCATATTATTACCAAAATTTAAAAAGTTGTTTGAGTTTATTATAGTCCAAACATTTTCTTCAATGATGGTTTTAACATTTTCTTTGATGAAGATTTTTTAAGAATAAAAGGCAATGTAAAATCAGATTAAAATCATCTTTACGAATATAACATATTTATAAACCTCCTCATTAGAAAGAGTTGCAAATTATAACAGTATAAAAAATGTGTTTAATATGAAAGATTATCATAGCTTTGTGGAGAGGAAAGATTATCATAGCTTTGTGGAGAGGAAATTATACTTTGATTTAATTTGCAATGTACTTTTATATTCAATTTTTTTGGACATTTTTGTGTGACTTTAGAGTTTTTATCCATAGGAAAAAAAAAGGAAAAAAATAGACACAACTTTAAGAAAGAAACTTGGTTGAGTGGTAAACACAACCTTTCTGACTTGGGCCTTATTAGGTCTATTACAAACTCAGTTCACTCTCAGCATAGTTGAGCCCATCATTTTATTTTAGTACATCCAAGGATATTCCTTTGCACAACATATACTTGTATTGTACTAGTTGTATAAGTTGTAATTAAGTACACTCAATTTACTAGTTTGAGTACCAAGCTAAGCTTGGTCTAATAGTAAGATTGTCACCTTCCAACTTTGAGCTTGGGGGTTCAATACCCACTAGGGACACCTTGAGGGTGGGGATCCCTTACCTTTCCCCCTCACTCTCAAAGTATCTGACCCGCAAATACCGGACTAAAAAAACCTTCAAGCGGTGTCAACTAAAAAAAATGGAGGTAGTACTAATTTTACAAGGCAAAAGCGCTTTTTATTTATTTATTTAGATAAGAATAGATACATTCAAATAAGATATTTTAGTGGTACTTTTTTTCCCTCTATAAATCATTTTGTGATATAGAATTAAGATGGAAAATGTAGACGCAAATAACTCTACCCAGGCCTATAGATTAGCTGGAATAGTTTTGGTCTTTTGGACAATGCCGGTCAACATTTAAGATAACTCTACCCAGGCCACTTAGTAGATGCACTGGTCGAGTTGGCCGGGTTTTACTTTATCCAACTTGCTAACTAAAGAAATTGATTAAACAAGGCAGCAAGCTCAATCTAACCTTATTCTTTCATTCTAACCTCAAATTGTAACAGTATTTTTGGTCCAATATGTGGGTTTTACTTGATAGTATGAGGTGAAGTAAAGGGATCCCCACGCCACTTTCAAGGTAGAATTTGAACCTCATATCTTTAGAATTTAAGATAAGAGTCTTGTTATTAAGTAAGCGAAACTTTACCTAATACTTTTTTTTATTATTTTTTTTACCACTAATACCTCTTCTTTTGTACGGAGTACTTGTATTTGATTTTTTTGAGTAATGGAATCAACTACTGAGTCAACTCTTAACAACAAAATCAAACTTGAAACTATAAGACAAAATGTAGACAAAGTTAGGTTTAGCCCAACCAAACTTTTATCCCTTCCAAGTTATAACTCACCTTAACCCAATCAACACTCCTTCACATTAATTAGCCCCAAAACCATCACCCCTTCAAATTAGGTACATAAAAAATAAATTAAATTAGTAAATAATTTCCTCATAATAAGACCATACCATAACAAAATCCATTTCATTTGACAAACAACAACATAGAAAACCAAAACCCCCAAAATTCAACCCAAATTAATCCCTAGAAATCAATCGAAAAAACCCCAAAAAAATAAAAAATGGCAAGTAATCAACAAAACCCATTTTCAGATCAACAAAATCAATCATACCCAGAAATGCCACCAATTCGTGTAAAACCACCAGCATCAACAACATCATCTTCGCCAAGAGTGACTGTTTCAACCCCAACAGCCACCGCAACTGGCGCCGCCGCCGAGACTCCGACGGCTGGTGCGGCGAGGAAGATTGCGATTGCTGTGGATCTGAGCGACGAAAGTGCTTTTGCTGTTAAATGGGCTGTTGACCATTACCTTCGTCCTGGTGATGCTGTTGTTCTTCTTCATGTTCGTCCTACTTCTGTACTTTATGGCGCTGATTGGGGTTGCGTCGATTTTTCTGCTTCTGATAATGCTGAGGGTAATGATAATGAAGAGTCCCATCAGAAGCTTGAAGATGATTTCGACGCTTTTACTAGTTCTAAGGCTGCTGATCTTGCTCAACCCCTTATTCAAGCTCAGGTTTGATTTTTGATTTTGTTGCAGAATTGGTAATTGTTTTTATAAGGGTTTTGTTGGGATTTTTGATTAAGTGAATACCCAATTCTAATTTTGCGTAAATGACCTAATCTTGGATGATTGGGGGGCTTTTGTCATCTGGGGTTTTGTTATTTGTTTGATTTTAAAAGACTTGTTTTTTCCAATGTTTCTATTTTTGTACATGTGAAATATTTGGGTTCTGCAAAATCTAATCCCTAACTTGGTATGTTGAAATTTTAGGGGTTTAGTAATCTGGGTTTTGTATAAATGTACAGTGATGTCCATTTTGATCCTCTAAACCTGTTAATTTCGCTATTTTTGATTGTTTCTAGGTAAATTTAGAGGGTTTTTTGACTTGGGATTTGTAGAGATTTGCTGATTACTGTCATTTTGATGATCAGCATTAGTTTGACTCTTGTTGAATTGTGATGATTAAGCTGTAATCTTTGTCGTGTTTGTATTGAAATTTATCACAGACACTGGTAATTATTTTGATTGTACATTTGCAAAATTTGGGCCTAAGTGATGGGTTTAGTGGGATTTTTGAAGGCTTTGATTGGGAAATATAACAAGGTAACTTATTGATTATGCAATTAATCAATTATGGTTGAGTGCAGATTATGTGGTGGCCGGTAGGTGCGATTAACTTTAAAAAAACCGATTGTTGAAAGGTGATGAAGTTGTCAATTCTGGGGATGTCATTTGTTTACTTTGTTGGGTTGGACTTTTTGATTTTTCTATCTTCTCATGAAAATGTTATGGTGGTGTTGTGTATTGAGTCTGTTGACCTTGTAGAGGTATTGACTTGACCCTTGTAGTCACTGGTTAGAATTTTTTATTTCTAATTTAAAAGTCATTCATGCAACTTATGGTGACAGGTTCACTGGGTTCTTGCATTTGCCTATGTCATAGTGAGTTCGCCTAGAAAATGATTGAATCTTTGTCTCTTTTTTCAGCTTGGTAGTAGTTTATGTTGTATGAAATGAGCAATCACTTTGGGTTTCTAAGAGAGTGAAGATAAATTTTCAAATCAGGGGGTTGTTGAGTAATACATAGTTCCTTCCACTGACTCAGGGAAATCCAAAATTAGACTACTATGTTTTTTGCTCAATATTGGTTCAAATGTACATTAATGGTATTAATATTTTTAGTTTAAGATGTTATCAAGCAGTGACATTAGTGCTGATGTTGTTTAATTTCCATTACTGTTTTAGGTGCCATACAAAATTCATATTGTTAAAGACCATGACATGAAGGAAAGACTATGTTTGGAGGTAGAGCGGTTGGGTTTCAATGCTGTAATAATGGGAAGTCGTGGTTTTGGTGCATCTAAAAGAGGAAGCAATGGTAGGCTTGGGAGTGTCAGTGATTATTGTGTGCGCCACTGTGTCTGTCCTGTAGTGGTTGTGCGTTATCCTGATGAAAAGGAAGGAAATGATGGAGATGACGAAATGGTTCCTGTGGCTGAGGCAGAAGAAGTAAGGGCAGTCGAAGAGGATGAAGAGTACCATGATGCATCAGATGAACGCAAGGGTAAGTGATTTACCTTATTGACTGAAATGATTGATTTAGGTGTTTTATTGGTTACCAATGCATCTACACGTCACTAATGTTGTGTCATTGTATGTTTGAATGTCGGTTATATGTACTGAACTACTTAGGGTACATAATTTCTGACGCTGTTTAATTTTTGTTAGCGTGAAGTATTGATACCTTTTGTTTACTCTATCGGAAGTCTTGATTTCTCTATGAAGGTCATTTGAATGTGCTTGCTTGTATTATGTCTCATAAAAGTTATATATTTCCAAGGCTGACGTGTGGCTTTATACACATTCTATAACCTTTTCATGTTCAAAAAAGAGTAATCTGTATAAAAAAAAGGCTGTAAAAGTTAAATGCCTGCAACAATATTTTGGCGCTCTTTCCGGAAGTGAAAAATTGAAGTTCTTTCTGTTGGTAAGCACGGGGAACTTTATTTTATCAAGACTATGAATTAGGAGTGGCAAACATAAAATCTTTATGAATAGTCTTCTTTAACTCTGTAGGAAGATCTTGAAGGAATCAAGGTTCTATAGTATTGCTAAGTTGGCATCTAGTTTGGACAAGGAGCTTCTGCTAACGGATATGCTATTTGCATTTCAGCTGTGCTGAAATAAATCACTTCTCTTTGTAGATTAATTCAACTATTTAGAATGGCATTATGATCTAATCTACTTCTTTCCTTCTATATCATTGCAACAATAGCAAGTGCATGAGCTAGCCCAAGTTTGAAGAAAAAGTAAAAGGAGGAAATTTGGACCAAATGACCCCTATGTGATTATCAATAGAAGAGAGAGATATATGGGTAAACAAGTGGTTTGGAAAGTGTAAACTTGTAGCTTATAGTGTGAACTCATTCTAAGATAGTATTGTACTATTGTTGCAGCAATTGTGAAACTTCCCAAAATTGCACTGTTGCAATTGAATAAGAACGAAGGAAGTATATCATATGCTTGGGTATTCGATTAGCTGCTATTACCCTCATTTATATTTTAAGTTTGTGTCTATATAATCTTAAATTGGTGGTTGGGCCCAATCATCTTTTGTAGTTGCGCTCTACTAGGGTTTTTTCATTTGAATCTTAAAAAGTGTCACTAGGTCATTGATTTATCAAGACCCTTTGGTGAATGTGATTTTTATATTAATTTCTTTGTAACCTATTTTTATCTCATGAATTATGTTACCCTGTGGAGATTGGAGTGAATGCGGTACAAAACACCAAAAAAAGGAGTAGACATGTCTGTCCCTTGGATTTATGTCCACAGTAGACCTTTCCAACTTTGTGTAATGTATATGTTTAGTATGTTTTCAGTTATAAAAAGCTTGCCTAGGCGCAGGGCACGACTGCACAAGAGCTAGCGCCTTAACTCTACAAGTCTCGAAGACCTACAAAAAGCGTGTGCATATGGATTTTTTTTCTAGGCTGCTTCTTGTGCCTTTGCGCCTTATGTTGTCAGGCATCTGTTATAGACTGAATTTCTAGCTAAGTATTTCTTATTTAAGAAGGAAAATATATAAAGATGGAAGCTTGAAGTTTGATTTATAATGGCAAAAGAGGTTACAAATTGGTAAGTTAATAGCTTTAGGCTATTACTCTCCTTGATAACTTTAGGTTATCGCTCTCTAAGTAACTTGAGATTACCATTCTCTCTCATTTCCTCAGTACAAATCTCATGCCTTCTACTGCTATACTACTACACCTTATATAATCAAGCAAGCTACACTAGACAACAAAGATAACTTAATATTAATTATCTTTGTCACTATTCCACAGAGTATCAAAACAGCATGCGTTTGTTACTCCTTCCCTAGTGTTTCATTGATGAGTTTTGTCCGATAGTGCCTTGCTGTCCAATGCTTCCCATTATACCTAGGTGGCAACCCCATTTAGTCTATCACATTAATTGGTAAATGCATAAGATAATAAAAATTAAATAAAAAAATAAAAATAAAAATCCAGGGGACTTTGTGACTGTCAGGTTTACTTAAATTCTTGAGGACAGAGAAACTCCATATCCCACAATTCAATAAAAAGAACCCTAGCTATTGATTACAAAGACCTTTCACCTTCTCTCAGAATTCCTTTTCTAGACTTATTTGATAGAAATCAATGTATTTTCTTATGTACATGAAGTGCCTCACCTACAAAAGACGCGCGTCTTTGCCTTGCGGCTAGGCTGCAAAGACATTTTGCTTTATGGTGCCCCCTTCAAAACTAAGAGTATGTTTCATAGTGGCATAAATGAGTCATTGGAGGGCTTTAAGTGTGTTGGACTTTCTCATAATATTTAGGGGCCGTTTGGTTCGCACAAGGTAAACAGAATGGAATGAACAATGGGATTGAAAGAGAATGAAATGAAAAACCATTCCATTTGCTATGTTGTTTTGATTACAAAAAAAACAAAAGAATCCAACCACCATTCTAAACACCACCCCACCACCACCACTACAAACACAACAACTTTCCTTTTTCCACTTTTCCAGCCACCACCCCCTTTGTAATTTTCTGCTAAAAACCAAATTTCCATCTCCCAAATGCTGTACTGTTGCTACACAACAAAATGTTTAATTCTGTTATTCTGCAGAATAGATCTTGCAGGCTGCAGCAAAAGGAAAAGGATATAAAGTGGTTGATTAGGGTGGATTTTGCCACATATTAGATTGTATTTTGTCTTTATATTTAGGATTGTATATGCTCTTGTTTCTATGAAAGTGTCTGCAAATTAGCGATTGGAGTTGATTACACTGTTAATAGGTTTGCAGGGCTGAATTGCTGTAATTAAAAGTTGGGGTTGATTTTCCACATTCCCCCAAGCTATCATGTTTCAGGGTTTAAACACAAAAATTGATAGAAGCTTTTTTGTTTTTCTCTAAAAAAGGCTACCTAGGTTTTCATCATGGAAATTAGAATTCATTTCAACCTGCATTTATATTTTTTAGAGGTATGATACAGTAAGACCAATTTACTTATCTCCAACTCATCATCAGGGTATGTTTATGTTCCCTATCTTTCCCTTGGAAAAAATTTAAACCTCAATGTTGATTCAGTGTTCTTGCCACTTTTTTATAGTATAAATATTCTCTCTTTTGTGTGCTAATGTTGTTTATTGTGCAGCAACAGCCTGAAGGTCCTGAGCCGATACTGGGATATGGTGTGATTATTCAGTAGCAGGTACAAAAATCTGACCTCACGTCTATATGATGGTTGCTTGTTGCTATACTCACGAGTCTTAACTAAGAGGAAGAAGGAAATGTGTTCTTTATAAGAGTTTGCGTGTTGCCATTATCTTCTGCCTTTAGGCTCTACGTTTCTGACATGCTGTTATTGTTACTAATGTGTCAGATTGTTATCTCAAGAATAAGGAAATTCACTCTTCACTTGTGTATTTTGATGTGTAGAAATTGCTTAGCTGGTATTGGGATCTATCAACATGAGCTGAAGCATGTTGGCTTTTGTGTGGAGTCTTGGTGCCATCTTCTTTTACTTTCCTGGATTTTTCAACCTTCTGAATTGTTTTCTTTCTTTCCTTTTTTTTTGTTTTTTAAATGTGTATTTATTAACTGTAAATTTCTGGTTTAGCTGTTTTAGAACCTGCCTTGCTCCTTGTATAACATTATGCTGCTGCCTTAATGCTGATAAAAGAATAGGCTATCTTTGAGATCTGAAATTGCTTTGGCATTGTGGATACTTTTCATTTCATTTATGCTTTTATATGGCACCATTTGTTGGATTAATTCCTTTATTCTCTGTTTTATAAACTCCAATGTTATACAGTATGCAGTAGTAAATGTTTAACAATAAATTTCACATCCCAAGTTTTAATGTTAGATTCTTATCACCCAAATAGTTTGTGCCTGTTACAATTTTTGTAAAAGATCGCCTCATTACAGGCTATACAGCTGTGCTTTTACATGTTTAGGGCTTCAGAGGGGTGGGGGAAGAGGGGTGTAGGCAGGAAAGGGTGTATTATGGGACTGTTGGTAAGTATTAGAGATTGAGGTTGTGGACCCTTGTGGTTGCTTGATTCTGACTCGTAAGACAGATAGAGGGCCAATTGGTTGGATAGATTGGGGAGAGGACTTGTCTCTTATTGGAAACCTTTCTCATTTAGAAAGGTTATAATAAGATAATTAAGATTACAACTCTGACATTTCGAACAAATTCCTTAGGACTGCTACAAACCAAGCTCTGAGACCATGAATAATGTGAAGGCGGTATGTGTTAGTGTAGACCACGAAAAATGTGAAGGCCATGCGTATTAACTGTTAAGCGGGCAATGATAGTTGGTTGCTGTTTTTGTTGGGTATGGTTATCTTTTAACTGTTGTTGACTTGGTACTACTGGTGTAGTGAAATACTGGAATCTAGTAATAATAGTAGTAATGAGGTTAAGGATTAATACAGTATGAAATATTCCATAAGATTGTTTGACTGTCATGCTTTTAGATTGTGTCACTAGATTGATGCTTAAAGTAACGAGTGTTGCAAAACATTCTGATTACAAATTTAAATATACTCCAATTTTTAGCTCAGTACATTTCTTAAGGTACCTCTTGTTTGCCTCAACAACAGACGGGTAGGTACTATAAATCTGTAACTGGTGGGTTATGGTTTATATCTTATATGTCAAGACTTTTCTGTGTACTCATTACTAAGAGAGTATACTAGCCAGAGATACATGACTAGGCTTGCCGACCATTGGCGAAGGCTTGTTCTAGTTGCTAGTTTCGGTAAGTCCTAACCAGCAGACCATCAATTTGCGTTCACAGAGTACACCAGATTGATTGCAGTGCGGGATTCATTAGCATTCTCAACTGCAGGTGACCATGGATTCTTGGCCATGACATACGAACATTACGGAAAGGATGTATGACTATATCTGCTGCGTTGTCCATCTTTTATTTCGGGTAGCTGGGTCTGTGTTTAAATGGGGTGATCCTTATTGACCGACTAATTAGTTGATGCATTTGTCTGATCAAAGGGGTTATGATAAGCTCTACTAAGCTACTGTATCTCTTTAATCTGAGCGACGATTAAGACTAAGATGACAGTAAAGATTGGATGATGATCTAATTTTGAAAATGAAAATTAAAATTTTGTTGGAAGTAGAGCAAATCAGAGTTCATAACTTTGTTTCTTTGAGCATTGATTATAAGAGTAGTGATGGGAGGATCGTCTTGGAATTCTGTTAGTATAAATGTATAATGGGACATTTCTTAGCAATGCAGCAAAGAAAAGATTTTATGATGGTTATATTTTGAAGACAACCATTATAACGGAGCAATAACCACAACACACGTCAACTTGCGTGTATAAGAGTTCACACTAATTGAAATTAGAGGTGGTTATTGCTTTTTTAGAGTTTGGTTGTGATTGGTTCAAGTTTTGAGGGATATTATGGGCCTGTTCTCATACGATTGTTTTCAGTTCAATTCAGCTCTAATAAGTTTAATTCATTTCAGTTCCTAATTTCTTTCTCTTATAAAGTATTCAGTTCAGTTCAGCTCAGCTCTAATAAGTTTAGTCAGCTCAATTCAGTCAATCGGAACAGGCTCATATGTATCATTTGTTCTTTGAGACTCTAAATATAAAAATGTTTGGATAGTGTTCAAAATCTTCAAATCTAGCTTGACAAATTTTACTATTTGTTCAGCCCAATCAATTTCTTCTAATTTTTTCTTAAAAGTTCAAAAGTAAAATGTGGATGTGAAAATTTCTTCCTCGCTAAATAAACAAATTACATCAGTGTAAGAATCTTCTTAAATTAATGAATTGAAAGAAAGTGAAAAGACATAAAACACTAAACAAAATTGTATAGGTACAGTACTTTTTTCTAATTTTAAATTCACCAATAACTCTTTCAAGAGTTTGTTTGTGAAGATTCATGAAGTACACAAATATGTGTTATCAATTAATGACCACACAAATGAAGACTATAAGCCAAAATGAATGACTTCAAATCTCCTGAAATATTGACAATCTCTGTTAAAATATCTAGTGGCCAAAACTAGATTCAAAAAATTGGTATTTCACAAGAACCACACAACCCCACTTAGGAAAACAATATAACATTGACAATGTAGGTACCATCCAACCCTACCAAAGAATTAAAAATTGGCCTCTTTAATGTTGCTTGTTAGGTGCTCCCATCAACTATCTAATTAAATTTCACTCTAATTGTTTGACCTTATTATTTTTTTCAATTTTCTTCCTTCTTTCCTTTTTTTGTCTAGTTGTCCCTCCAATTACCACCAAATGAACCATTTATGGTCTTGTTTTAGCTAATTTGTTCACTCATTTAAATCATTTACTAATAATATACATGTGACATGTCTACCACATGTTTATAACTTGTCAAGTTGGGAAAATGAAAATTCTATTAAAAAGATCTACAAAGTATAATTTAAATTTAAATTTAAATTTATTTCCGTTTTATGGTTTGTGGATATCCAAACAAAGAAAAATGCAAGCTAGAAATCTCAGCTAAACTCATGTCCATCCATTTTATTTTCTTTTTAATTTAAATGAGAACTTATATATGACTACTATGAGGTACCAGTAGATATTAAATACAAATTCATTAAATGAGTTGCATTTAAACATCATAGTGGTTGAGTTTCAACAACTTGGTCTAAGGGCTTGTTCGTTGAAATTCAGTTCAGTTTAGTTCAGCTCAGCTTAGTTCAGTTCAGCTCCTAATTTCCTTCTTTTATAAAATATTCATTTCATTTCTGTCCAGCTCAGTTCAGTTCAATTCAACTCAGCTGAGTTCAGTAAATGAGAACAGATCTTAATTTAATAACACCATTAGCTTATATAGTTATTCATGGTAAACCTTTTTTTATTTTTAAAAACAAGAAGTTAGTTAAACGAAAGGCAAAATACAACAGGAGCATGTTCTCTTAAGCTTAATTTCAATTCAATTCAATTCAGCTCAGTTCAGTTCAAAATTTCCTTCTCTTATAAACCATTCAAATCAACTCAGTTTAATTCAACTCAAATTCAATTCAGTAAATGAGAACATGCCCCAAGTCAAAGGGAAACAAAAAAACAACCAACCATACACTATTCATTTTAAAGTATTAGTAAAAGAATATACTCCGTATTTCTTTAAGAGCTTCATGAGTGAGATCTTATACATTAAACATTGCCAGAAATGTATTCTAACAATAATTTCTCTATATACTTCGTATTAAATATAGACAATATAGTATTAGAAGATATTGTGAATTTAATCAGGTATGTGACACAGGATGGATGCATATGTAGTTGGAGGCAAGCTCCGGTTCTTTCACCCCTTCCTAAAAATATTACTCGTCAAATATATTTTCAATAAATGGATAAATTTATTGAAACAAAATAATTCAATGTAACCTAAAGTTCCAATCCACTCAAAATCAATAAAAAGCAAAACGAATCGACCAATAAATTTTTTTTTTTTTGGTGCAAACCAATTTAAATAATTAAATATACAAGTATAATACTTGGTATAAATATTTTCATCAATTAAAAATACGAAATTGAATGTAGATAAATTAAAGCTCTGCTCCACCAGACTTTAGCTTGGATGTATTGGTGCATGGGGATGGGCAAAGCAAAATATCAAAGCAAATGAAGTTGTTTTTATGGATTTGCGTGAAAAAAATTGTGTATTCGTGGAATGTGTTTTATGGAGTAGAAGCTTCATTGTCAAGTTTACCAAGTTGGCAGTGGGCCACATAATGAAATATCACATTCAATTGGGGGCCCACTTAGAATATTTGAATGTGCCCTTATTGTACTTGAAATCTTTCATCTTTCTCCAATTTTTTGTACCTAAAATAGAAATACATTATTGTCATTCTAGTGATCCATATCATGTGGGAATAAACCCTTTTGTGTCAAAATGGGTACCAATAAATAGATTAGGTTTTCTAATTACAATTTTTAAGAAATTATTCCCCCAAATTTTGAAAGATTTTATTTTTTATTTTTAAAAAGTTGTTTGGTTTGAAAATGTTTGTCATCACACAATTTAAGTGGATTGAGTTGCATAAGTAGTGGATGCAACTTTTGGTCCAGTATAAACAAAAGGTGTATCGTTTAGCTTTTGACACTGAGAACATTTATAAGATGACACCGTTTGTAAGATTCGAATGCCAACACTTTGTGAATTTATGATTTGACATATTGGTATGTAGGAAACTTAATTTAAGAAAATGGAGTATTAAGGATTTAAGATTAAGTTAATAGTTAAGCCTTGAGCATTTTTTTTTCCTTATTTCTTATATGTTATGAAAAAGCTCTATGTTCCAACAAAAAAGGAACTTTCTAATGGTGAATCCGATCCGTATATGAAAATTGTGACTATGTGATTTTAGAATTATGAATGACTCAATAAAACTCCTTAAGAATATCATGGAAGCATATTATAAGATAAACATAGTGTGCATTGTTTAAAGTGTTTATTTTGCTATTTCTTTGTGAAATGCCAATGAAAGAATTCTCAACCTAGTTTTCTTTACATAGATTATCTCAATTCGATTGTGATGAATCAATCAAATGTTACCTCTATATAAATATATAAGTAAAATTTCCATACACGGGATTTGATATAATTGGAATTGAAGAGCGAAGATAAAACAATAATTAACCTTATCTCCCATAGTTGTCTAGCTAGCTAGTTTTGTTTTGTTTTGTTTTTATATATATATATATATATTTTTTTTAAAGACAAGCTAACTAATATTCTATTTAAATTTTAAGGAAAATATCTTTATAAAAAAATATTTGAGGGAAATAAAAGTATACCCAACTATAAATTATCGTGTTTTATGGTGTCTTTCACTATCATCTTAAATCTCTCACACATCTTCTTGTCGTCTTTGAGAAGTTTTATCCCTGTCAACCAATAAAGATGCCAAAAGCGAGCCTTTTTTTAACATGAAATGTTGCCCATTAATATTTGAGCTCTATCCCTACTCTTACCCCCACCATTGGTATTCAATGGTGAGTCTTTTAAGTTTCTTTAAGCCAAATAGATAAACAATATAAGTCACATACTCACATGTGCTCTATTATTACCAAGTATTGCTTACTTCGATTGAATGGACACAAATTTGGACATATATGTGGTATAGTGATCTTTTATATCATCAATTTCTAACATGACTTGTTAATTGTGACAGTCTAACAAATCGAGTTAGTTCTTCAAGTAGTGTTACCAATCGAATTCTTGTTGACATGAATTAATTGAGACTATTGGTAATGGAGTAAATTATAGCCAAAAGAGACCATAAATATTAGTCATATAATTTAGGGCCCAAAAAATAAGACTTAATAGTTGGTAGTTGACATACCACCTAGCTTTGAAAACAATCAATCCTGCAATCCACATGTCTGTCAAGGACTCCCGTACTCCCATTACTTGAACCTAGAGGCACAAATGCACAATAATAATGGGAGGCCAAAAAAAAAAAAAAAAAAAAAAAGACCCAAAAGTTATTTTTAAAATATTTGTGTAAAATAATACTTTAGAGTAGTTATGTTACTTATGTAGCAAATATGTATACAAATCATTTTTATATGAAGTAATACTTGGACTAATCAAAATCCATGCACTAAAAATACTTTGATTTAATTTAAGGTAAAAATTTTCTTATTCATCCTCCTTTATGAGAGACTTTGCGCCTTTACAAAGTTTTAGATCAACGCGATCATCCCTTTTCTCGTGATATAATTTTAGAACTAATTAATATAAACAAATGTATTTTTGTTTTCATCAGTACTTAATCAACGAGAATATTCTTAAACATTTACATTCAAATAGATCTTTTGTTTTTGGAAGGAGTCGATTGCAATTAATTAATAAATATTTCTAAAAAGAATAAATTAATATATTATGTTGTTTGGTTGATGTGGGAATTTAATTCCCAAAGGAATTTATACTTCATGGGAAGTTAATTCCTTAATGAAATTCCTAGGAATTTCTTAAATGTGTTTGGTTGGCAATGAGGGAAATTAGAATTCCCATGAATTTTGGTTTACCTAGGGGGGGCTAGGTAATTTACTTCCTATGTTTTGTGGGAAGTTGAAATTCCCATGAATTCCCACTTCCCCCATTTTTGCTTTTTGATGTCAATCAAACAACTCCTCATTTTCTCAATTCCCATGAATTTTCAATTCCTCCATTTTAGAATGTCAACCAAACAAGGTCTTAAAGTTATAAGCAATGGTACTTAAATATGGGATTGAATTTCATGTGCAATATGCAATAAAAAAGAGGCTAATGGATTTATAATTTTATTTGAATATTATATGCTACTACTATAATATAACCTTTAAAAATCATAGTAGTACTAGCTAGCTACATACTAATAAAATTAATTATTACATACACATTTTATCATTCAATAATAACTATATAAATATGTGTATCTCACAACAAAACAAACGAAGATAATCATATTGTAAAAAGACCTAAGCTAGGAATTCAAGCCGTTAGTACAAATTAGAACAATAAATCTACTTATACTATATACTATAACTAAACTAATTTAACTACATACTCGTACTATATATCTATGTGTTTGGGTACTAAAATGGTCATACCCATTTTAGTCTTGGGTAACTCTACCCATATAAGCCCAAAGGGCATAAAAAAGGTATAAAAGGCCCCAAATAAGTCAAATACATCAATATGGCCTTCAACGGCCCACATATGTAATTTTAGGGCTCATAAACCCACTTATGTACTCATATAAATACCCCTCAAAGGGCATAAGGTAAAAGGAGGTCACTCTTATCATCTAAGATGACCATACTCCTCCACTCTCTCCCCTAAACTCCTCTCAAAATATGCATTGTTTGGCAACTAACTTGGGCGTCGGAGGCTCCGCCCCGGGTTCAACCCCCGGCTCGGGGTTCATTTTGCAGATCCATTCAAGGCCCAAATTCGAGGTTCTCAGACACCCCTCCAAGGCCCGGTTAGCTCATTTTTTGCCGAAACAATTTGGCGCCGTCTGTGGGGAGACGAGTACTACTACCAATGAAAATCCACTAATTCATGGCTACTGTGTTCTATCACGAAAAAGGGTCAAAATTTCTAGCAAATTTAACCCAAAATTATTACTCCTGTCAAAAGGGGTAATCATTCTTGCAAATGGTGGAGATGATAGATAAACATTTTGATTTGTCGCCAATCTAACCACTACTAACAAGGTACTTCGTGCCTTTACAAAAAAAATTGGGAAATATTCCATGAATATGTTCAAACCTTAATTATTCTTGAAGAAGAATAAAAGCTAGATCTACGTGGCTCTAATGGAAAGCTCACAAAAGCAAGCCTTTCATTCACACCACCAAGTTGAAGAGGCAGCAGGTGGCATGAAACATACATAAAAAATCAATCAAGTTTATGTAAATTCAATGCTTGCCGAAGGAAATTGCCATTGTCTTCATCACAAGCTTCAAGGCTCACAACTCCACCACTAGAACGACTCACCATTTCATCCTAGGCAACACATGCCGAGGTCAATGGGGGTCAAGGCTAGTATTGTGAAGTGAGCCAAATCTCTTCACATCACATCTAAAGTAGCAGCCGAAGAAGATCCGAGGTTGTCTACCATTGTTGAAGCTTAAAAAAGCTCAAACTATCACCAATCTAAAAATCCGAAGCAAATAGCTCGGATAAGCAAAAGGAATCCGAAGCTCATCGAGCCGAGGCTATCCGAAGGTGTTTCAGCCCAAGCCGAAGGTGTTCTGGGCAAGCCAGCCGAGCCGAGACCGGTGTTTCAGCCAAGCCTAAGGCTTTTCAGCCGAGACCGAAGGAGTTTCAGCCCAAGCCGAAGGCGTTCTGGGCGAGTCGAAGGTGATTCAGCAGAAACCAAGGGTGGTACAGTTTACCGCTCCCAAGTTAAGGTCGGTAACCATAGCCGAGCCGAAGCTCACCTCTTATCTCCTGGCCAAGGCTAGCCATAGTCGAAGCCGAGCCCAGCCGAGGTTTACCTTCGCCGAGATTCGAGCTCCCAGCCGAAGCTCACAACCATATGAGCCGAGGGTGCTGCCGAAGATGGTTTGTCTGAACCGAAGAAGGTTCATCCAAGCCGAAGCTCATACGAGCTAATGCTAGAGCAACCAAAGCAATTAACTTCGGCAGTCAAGTGCAATTGGCTCAAATTGTACCCGACCTCAACCTACATCAAATCTGATGATAACAAGTCAGAAGAAAAATTTACCTTTTGACCATTTTCAAAGAGCTATAAGCCATAAAAAAAAACTACCTTTGTCAGGGTAGATGGCCAGAAGCTTTCTTACTTGCGGCTACTACTTTTATCAAGTAAATGGCTTCGGGCCCACTTTCATCAAAGCCCATCTATCAAATTGCTTCAGCAAAGAAAAATGGCTCTTAATTTTTCGAGTCAATATTTTCCTCAAAAAAAAAAAATATATCATCAACTATCCTCACGATGACGATGATAAAATTAATCATCAATCTTCCTCACGATGATGATGATTAAAAAAAAAAAAAAAAACAACTCTTTCTACCTCGGATCAAGGGTAAACTCTTTCTATCCTCGGATCAAGAGTAAAACTCTTTCTATCCCCGGATCAAGAGTAATAAACTCTTTTTATCCTCGGATTAAGAGTAAAACTCTTTCTATCTTCGGATCAAGAGTAAACTCTTTCTCTTCTCGGATCAAGAGTAATAAACTCTTTTTATCCTCGGATCAAGAGTAATAAACTCTTTTTATCCTCGGATCAAGAGTAAACTCTTTCAGTCCTCGGGTCAAGAGTAATAAATTCTTTTTATCCTCGGATCAAGAGTAAACTCTTTCTATCCCCGGATCAAGAGTAATAAACTCTTTCTATCCTCGGATTAAGGGTAAACTCTTTTTATCCTAGGATCAAGAGTAAACTCTTTCTATCCCCGGATCAAGAGTAATAAACTCTTTCTATCCTCGGATTAAGGGTAAACTCTTTCTATCCTCGGATCAAGAGTAATAAACTCTTTCTATCCTCGGATCAAGAGTAACCTCTTTCTATCCCCGGATCAAGAGTAATAAACTCTTTTTATCCTAGGATCAAGAGTAAACTCTTTCTATCCCCGGATCAAGAGTAATAAACTCTTTCTATCCTCGGATTAAGGGTAAACTCTTTCTATCCTCGGATTAAGGGTAAACTCTTTCTATCCTCGGATCAAGAGTAATAAACTCTTTCTATCCTCGGATCAAGAGTAACCTCTTTCTATCCCCGGATCACAGTAATAAACTCTTTCTATCCTCGGATCAAGAGTAATAAACTCTTTCTATCCTCGGATCAAGAGTATTAAACTCTTTCTATCCTCGGATCAAGAGTAATTAACTCTTACAATCCTCGGATCAAGAGTGTTGCCTCAGATAAACTCTTTCTATCCTTGGATCAAGAGTAATTAACTCTTACAATCCTCGGATCAAGAGTGTTGCCTCAGATAAACTCTTACAATCCTCGGATCAAGAGTGTTGCCTCAGAATAAACTCTTACAATCCTCGGATCAAGAGTGTTGCCTCGTATGAACTCTTTCATTCCTCGGATCAAGAGTAATTAGCTCTTTCAATCCTTGGATCAAGAGTGTTGCCTCAGATAAACTCTTTCAGTCCTCGGATCAAGAGTAATTAACTCTTTCAATCCTTGGATCAAGAGTGTTGCCTCGGATGAACTATTTCAGTCCTCGGATCAAACCTTGGATCAAGAGTGTTGCCTCGGATGAACTCTTTCAGTCCTCAGATCAAGAGTAATTAACTCTTTCAATCCTTGGATCAAGAGTGTTGCCTCAGATGAACTCTTTCAATCCTCGGATCAAGAGTAATTAACTCTTTCAATCCTTGCATCAAGAGTGTTGCCTCGGATGAACACTTTCAGTCCTCGGATCAAGAGTAATAACTCTTACAATCCTCGGATCAAGAGTGTTGCCTTGCATAAACCTGAACAAATAAAGTCCTTCGACTCAATTTCTGTGAACGAATTATTTGGGAAATTGAAACAAAACCCAACTCATTTTTTTCAAATAGAATTGGGTCTCGGGGGCTAATTGTTTGGGTACTAAAATGGTCATACCCATTTTAGTCTTGGGTAACTCTACCCATATAAGCCCAAAGGGCATAAAAAAGGTATAAAAGGCCCCAAATAAGTCAAATACATCAATATGGCCTTCAACGGCCCACATATGTAATTTTAGGGCTCATAAACCCACTTATGTACTCATATAAATACCCCTCAAAGGGCATAAGGTAAAAGGAGGTCACTCTTATCATCTAAGATGACCATACTCCTCCACTCTCTCCCCTAAACTCCTCTCAAAATATGCATTGTTTGGCAACTAACTTGGGCGTCGGAGGCTCCGCCCCGGGTTCAACCCCCGGGGCTCGGGGTTCATTTTGCAGGTCCATTCAAGGCCCAAATTCGAGGTTCTCAGACACCCCTCCAAGGCTCGGTTAGCTCATTTTTTGCCGAAACACTATGTTATTGGTGTAAGAGCTAAAGTTAATTAATATCACAAGTACAATAATATTAATTCAAATAAATTAATAATCAGTACTAGATCGAAAATTATTATTATTATTTTTCCCATGTAATTAATTTATTAATTAATCATGAAAGCATATAAAACTGCCGCTTACGCTTCAAAGATGATGGTAACATCATTGATGAAATGCGCCCATCATCACCTACATTATCCTCCTCATTCTCATTCTCATCCTCATCCTCGTCTTCTGCTTCATTGCTACTCGAGCAAGAAACATTGTTTAATCCTCGAGTTATAACATTATTAGATGTAATAATCGACGAAGAAGAAGACGACGACGTTGTCAATGGTACCACTTGGTTATCATCATCCTCTTCGTCCCCATCCAAGTCATCACCACCCGTGTACCTCGAATAACCTTCCTCTTCCTCATCCTCATCAGTATCCTCATCCTCATCCTCGTCCTCATCCTCATCATCGTCGTAACTCTCATACGCCCCGTCGTTTTCGTCGTGAGCCAGCGGGAGATGCGCCGATTGCACCGGCGTCATCACAGCCGCGGCGTGTCTAGAAGAAGTTGTGGAAGCACACGCAACGCAGAAGGATAGCGAAGGAGGGAGCATAGGACCGGAAGCGGTCCACGGAGTTGGTTTGTTACAAAGATGACATAGTAGTGTTCTACAATGTTTACTAACCAAGAAGTTGGCCTTGTGTACCTTGCCGTCGCAGTGCCAACATAATCTTGCTCGGTCCGACTCGCAGTACGTCGTTGCCGGCAAACTGCATAGCTCGCAACTAGATTTACTATTTTCCATCAGATATCGGAAAATATATGTGTATCAAAGAATATAAAAATATGTGTATAATATATATTGATATGGTAAGTTTAAGAGTTTGTTGTTGGTATTATGAGGAGTATATATATATTGAGTTAAGAACGAAGGGTGTGCAAGTTGGTGGTATTCTAAGGATATTCACTAATTTTATCTTATTTTATTTTATTTTGATTTAATTTGTTCTAAAGGTTAATAAGAAATTATAATTATTGAAGAATTGCCTTTGTATTCTTTATTTCTTTCCTATATATTTTGAGTTAGAGAAATGTGGGGTATGAGACTTGATATCAGGGAAAGTATGTGGAGTGTGATGCAGTTCATTTCGAACATTCAACACGAGGATATTTTTTTTTTGAGTTATGCAGGTGTTAATGTGTGGAACGTACATCTACCCTTCTTTTGTGTGGCTATTATGGTGTCGTTGTAACATTGCTGATGTGGTGGTACGTTGAATGTGGTTCGTTTAAATTTGTTGTACCACGATATTCTTAGTATTTAGAACTCATAGACTCATAGTCATATACTTGTACATAACATTATAGCCATATGTATGTCGTAATTTATTTTTAAGTATTACATAAATATTTTAAGACGGAGAGAATATATCCATTTAGCTACCACAATTTGTGTAGCATGAAGAGTTCTAAGTGGCATACAACCTAAGTAGTACTTGTTTCTGCGGGAATTCGATGACCCAACTCCAAGATCCGAAGCTCGAGTATATAACCCGTTCTGCTCCTATCGGCCAAACAAGAACCTACACACGGAGAAGAGATTAGCTAGCCCCGAAGTGAATCCGGGGATAACCACTCAATGATTGATTAAGTCAGTAAGTGTTTATAGAAAGAGGAAAGAGAATTTAGAGAGAGAAAAGTAGAGAAAGAGAGTAATAAATGCTACCTTATTTATGAGGTAAAATCAGATTATTTATAGGTTGATTAAGTGACGGGTGACAGTTTAATATGCAAAGTAACTTTCGCCACGTGTCAAACGTGAGAATGACACGTGTCAGCTGCTTTCAAGCCGATATGTATATTTTATTTATAAACGCCGATATTAATAAGAATTGTTGATGAACCGGGTCCGAATAGTATGTCGACCTAACATATCATATCGGCCTAACATACAATATCGGCCTAAATGTAAATATCTCCCCATACAGTACTGAATTCAGATGATATTTTTGCTGGAAGTGTTGGCTTTAAATGATCATTTACAACTTGCAAGATTATACAAAGAATAATGATGCAATGCTAAATTCCTAACTAAATGTGATGTGGAAGTTTTTATTTTATTTTTTTTTAAAATTTATAATTTCTTGAGAGGAAATAACGTCAAAGTTTAGATATTGCTTGTCTAATTAGCTGACAAAGCAGTGTTTACTCCTAAGCCCCACCTTCTTTCTAATAATAGCCACCAGAAAGTTGATTTTTTTTGTTTTCTTTTTTAAAATTGGTTGTTGCAAGAAACATCCAGCGCAATTGTTGTGCGCAGTATAATTTGATTAAGAGCATCTAATGCAATTGTCGTACTACCTCTAATTTATTACTCGAATTGAATAAAAGGCTTGGCCGTTCGAGTAGTTTTTCTCAGTTGTGCACGGATTTAGGGTCTGTTCACATTTACTGAATTGAGATGAAATGAATATTTTATAAGAGAAGAAAATTAGGAACTCAACTAAACTGAAATTAAGATGAAGTGAACAAACCCTTAAACATTAATATTTTTCTCATCCTGTTCCTATATTTTTGCCATTTAATTTTTTCACGGTCTTTAAGACACGTTTAAAATGTAAATACATGCATTCTCATACACATAAAAGTTATAAAAACGTGATATGTTAATAAAATATAAAATGATATGACTCTAATAAGATCACACATGACTAGCTATATTATCTATTATTATAGATTACCGGTAATTTAAGATCAAACTTTTCAAAGTTTAACCTAAAAAATAGCAATAGGCAAAGATTAAGGGACAAAAGGAGCAGTATGAATTACTATCGAGGTGGTTATAAGCTGTATTAGATATGGGGCCCAACCATAATGGTGGTATTTGCCTAGAATTGTTAGTGTCCACACAAATTAGAGAAATCTCGTGGTTTCAGTATGGGCTCGATAAAGATACTTGATGTCCTCAATCCTCATTGAGCCATTTCAATAATAATATTGCTTTACACCACTAAAATAGAGTACTTATATTAGCTGTATAAAATTATTATATTTTGCTTCCAAATAAAGTTTACTATACTTCTGTGAGGTTCCTCCTTTTTTTTAGCATACATTATTTCGTGTGGTCATAAATCTTCTATTTCATTCTCATACTTAGAAAGTTTGTTCATTCCCCATTTTTAAAAAAGAAAAAGAAAAAGAAAAAAGGATTCCTAGTGATGTTTTTAGTTCGAATTTCTGAAATTAGGGTGCATGATATTTTTTCAAATTTGTACCTTTTTTTAATTCCTCCTACATGTGAATCTTACCCTTTATTTATATGTACTGTATATGTTATCTCTCCACTGTTACAGTAGTAAACTAGCTATTTTCCCATTTTTATTTCTACTAGAGAAACTTTTATTAAATTGTTAGATTTAGAAAAGAGGCAAATAAAAATAGACTAGACAATTAATAAAGCAATCGAGTTATGATGCAAAAACAAGTGTTTAGAATGGGTGGCTCAAGTTACACCATATCATATCATACTATATTATCTTTGAGTGTTTTAGTAATCACGAGTCTAAATTAATTAAGTAAAAAAGTAATGTGAGACTGGAGACATATTAAAGTTTTAGAATCAAATTTTGTTTACATCATCAATCTATCTACACTGGACCATCATAATAATTTTGCTCCACTCAAATATATATTCCTCTTTTGGCTTTCAACTTACAAATAAAGTGAGCTATACTTTTGTGAGGTGTCTCATGTTTCAAGCATACTTAGAATTGGTCACAAATTTTCAATTTTATTCTTGAAATTTCCAATAAAATTCAATCAAAGATGATAAGGAACCTTATTGTTTTCATTGCCACAATGTGAGGAATTAGGTTAAATTTTAATGTGATTTAGAATCGTTTTTGTTTCATTTGCCTATCTACTATTTTTCTACTTTGTTTTTATCCATAGTAAAACTTTTAATTTGAGAAGACATGAAAAGAAGTCATCAACAATATAAACAAAAGGTACGGAGTAATTAATTGATGAATTAAGACAGGTGTATAAGATTCTATAACATAAAAAATCGTGTGCTTAAATAAATAATAAGAATGAAGTAATAATTGGCTTAATTGATGAAATTATAAGAAGTCGGTACTCAAAATTTGACCATCCATTACAATATATCTTTCACCACTCAAATATGTGGTCCTTATTTGGCTTCCTTATTGATCATAAATCATCTATCTCATCTTTCTATTGTTCGATTAAGTCAAATCAATGAAGAAAGGAATCCTTATTGTTTATCATGAGGATTATAAGTTCGAATTTCCGAATATGAAGTACAAGATATTTAGACATATATGCATTTTTTCATTCCTTATACATGTGATTATGTGAATCTTACTGTTTTAACAAAACATTATAGCTACACTAAGTAGTAGTTATCCAATTTTCTTGAAAGTAACTCTTAATAATAGATACAAGCATGGCTCAAGTTACTATTATTTGAGAGTATAAAATCATGCATGCCTCAAGTTACTTTATATCATATTATTGAATAATCAAACACGTTTAGTAAATAATGAGTATCAACTAGCTTAATTGATGAAATCATAAAAGATGGTACTTAAGATTTGAAATTAATTATGTCCACATATTGATTAGTCTTTGTTACACGATCACGATGTTTTCACACCATTCAAATATGCGATCCTTATTTGACTTTCAAATAAAGTTCGTTTACAATACTTTTGCGAGTTGTCTCATGTTTTTAACATTCTAATTGTTTATAAATGGTCAAAAACTTCCATATTATTTTTAGAATGTCCGATTAAAATTCCATCAACTTGAAATAAATTTTTATTGGTGATTTATTAATCTATTTTAAAATAAACTTTTAGAATGTCCGATTAAAATTCCATCAACTTGAAATAAATTTTTATTGCAATAAATTTTTATTGGTGATTTATTAACATTCAGTTTTGCACTATACATTCCAAATTAATTTGATCACTTTTTTTGTTAGTTTTTGTTTTTGTTTTTTTTTTTCAAAAAAAGTAAATATTACAATTGAAATGTATTCATCTTGATGTGTAGCTTCACAATACCAACTTATTATAATAGTTTTTTTAAATTTATTTTATACATATTCGAAAATATTTACGTTTAAATGCATGCATTGAAGATTGCCAAAAATAAAAAAAGATAATTAAAAAAAAAGACGAGGGAGTGCTTCTCTCTTTAGTTGTGCACTTTGATCATGTTTGTATCTACTTGTGGATTAATATGTATAAATATTACTCTATATCCGGCTCATATTAATTACTTTTTATAGTTTTACTCTATATATATTTTTTGGATACTTCATTTGACATGTTTATATTATTAGCTTGTAGTACTATAGTCACTTCATTAGCCTTTTCATTGGTTTCTAGCTAAGACACATTTAAGTATTTAACTATAATTATCTATTACATTAACGTAAAACAAAAACTATATTGTGCAATGTATTACGTACAGCAAATCTAACAATAATATCCAGTGATAAGTGTTTACTTAAAATCAATTTGACATCTAGAGGTTAAAAAAAATATACTTACATAGACTTATCATTCAATGCAATAGGTCAATATTAAATTTAAATTACATAATTAATAAAGTATTTTTAAAGTTAAAGTTTTTAACCAGACTTTAAAAGTTAAAAGTATTATTGAATACATCGTAATAAGAAGATTTGTGTAGTTGTAAAGCTAAGCCTTTATTTTATTATATAAATCGAATTGTCAAAAGAAAGACCTAAATTTGTTGACACTTAAATAATTTATCCAACCTTTTAATAGGTGTAGTTTTAGCATATCCAATTGAAC
Organism: Chenopodium quinoa; assembly: GCF_001683475.1. NCBI lineage: Eukaryota > Viridiplantae > Streptophyta > Magnoliopsida > Caryophyllales > Amaranthaceae > Chenopodium > Chenopodium quinoa. The sequence continues at coordinate 456,992 of NW_018742271.1, read as the reverse complement.
AAAGATCAGATAAAGCTGGGGCCCACAGAGAGGGTTGTTGCTGATATGGCAACACTACAGCCACGAATTCATCCCTTCCCATATGATTCTTCTAGAATTGTCTGATGACATGGCACAAAACCCATGTGACAAAATCCTACATGGCATAAGATTATTGGTAAATAGATCTTTGGCCCATGTGTACCAAATTATAATAGATTGACTCAAAATAATTTGTAAGGTGAGATAATCTAAATGTGGATGAGGGATATAATATAATAAGATAAGATATGTTCTATGCATCAAGACTTAAATTTGTAATGAAGGTTCTATAATAATAATAACAATATACTATGTATGTACCAACATTAATATGATGATTGATGACCCTTAAAAACTAGGGTCGTCATGGATGGCGTTGGAGTATGTGGGTCTAATTTCGCTACCGCGACGATTGTCTTCTACGATGTATTCAATGGCGTTGCTCATGCTAGGGTGTGGTCCGCACGGGTACATGTACTTGGAGACACACAAAGTTATAGTACACAAAGTGATGGCAACAATTGTGGATGATTTATAGCTTAAGTGATTAAGATCATGCAAATTCGATTAATTATTCAATGTATGGAATATATGATTTACTCACTGTTATATAATTTCCTCTTTATTATAAACTCTTCTTACACTAAAAATTACAAAGATAGATAGCTATAAATCTTAATCCTAAGTGAGATACTATTAATCAATTAGGAGGGAAGGGTTGTTGGTTTAGTTAAGGGTACAATAATTCTCCTCGATCAATTGAGTTTCTGTTACACAACTAATAAGAATATATAATATTCCGTGAAACATATTCTTAGTAATTAAAATCTTATTTAAGTCAAGTAATTAAAAGTTATTGTTCTTTTTATTGATTATTTTAATTCTTAAAGCTAAAAGGATCACAATCTTCTTGAATTTGGAATCATCCACTATGCTTAGAATGTGAAATATTATAAGGCGTTAAGTTAAATGTCTTGTATAGCTTCACAAGAGTTTCTACTTGTCTGTTTCAATAATAAGGATGGACTTTTTAAAGGTTTAAAGCTTAAATTGTAAAAATTCTAAAACCCACCGAAAAGGCAATTCGGATCGGATAAGTTCACAACATTTTCTACAAGCTATCCCAAATTTGCTTTATTTTTCCCAATCCTATTACATGAAGTAAATTCTAACTTTTTAATAATACTCAATAGTCATTGATAAAATATAAATTATATTTCTTAGTCTCAAACATCAGCTTAAATTTTATTGACTCGTGTTTTATTTCCCAATCCCATTACATGAAGTAAAGTTTAACTTTTTAATAATACTCAAATAGTCATGTTCGTCTCATGCCTCCATTCTTTGTCACCCTAGTTTTTTCTTGTTTATTTTGGGTTACTATAGACCTTCTAGGTGGTGGTAAGCTTAATATATTTCTCGATTTCAACTAACTATTGATTGTTGGTTTGCATAAATCTCCATTAGTAGGTGTAAGTAACCTTTCACCTACTAATGGAGATATATTATAACCAACAATCATTATTCCATTCCTAGAGTTTGGGATTTGTGTTACATTGATTTCTGATGGGAAATTTATACAATACTCCGTAATATTGTGGCAACTGTTAGATTTTCGTCTACAATCAATTAAATTAGATCAAAATCCACCTAACACGTACTTTCTTAGACTCAATTGTCACAAATTAAGAAGATAAAAAATGGACGGAGCAAATTGGAGAGTCACACTTTACTTGAACCATTTTTTTTTTTTTTTTTTTTTTGGGATTAAACTTTTTACTTTAACTAGATCAAAGCAACATGATTCATGGTTTTTAATTTTTATCAACAAAATGAGCCTACCCCCAACTTAATAGCCTAGAGAAGTTTTCCACAAAAATTACAATGGGTGTGTGCTATTTAATTTCAAAACCACCTAGAACATGGCTCAAGGGCCCAATCTTTTTAAACCCTTGAGCCTATATCAATGTAAGGCCCAAATACCCACCAAAAAATATAAGACCCAAATACTCTATTTAGCCGGAAAGAGCCATGGTCTTAAACACATATCACATCGTCACCCGTAATATGGTATTTAGAGAGCCATAAGTGCAAGTGATGACTGATGAGTATCGACCTCAGATCACCTGGAATCGAGATGGGAACTCTAACCAATTGAGCTATTTATCACTCTCTTTTTAATAATGTGAATCGTAGTAATAATAATATGTTTGGTAACGATACTTGAAAAGGACTTATAAGTTAGTATAACTGATAAGTTCATTGTATTTAACATATATAGTAGCTTAAATTAATAAAATGCATGCTACATAAAAAAGACACATCAAGAAGACAAGAAAACAAACACTCCCTCTACGAGTCCTTGTGTTACTTTACGCATCTATGGGCAATTAAAACAAATGGGGGATTTACAAGGGAGAGAAACCCATAAGCGTACTATTGGAGCCCAAAGCGAGGTTTTGTGTTAATTAGCAATAACAGAGTTAACCTGCTTGGATTTGAAAAAGAAAGATCTTTCTTTTATCAATGTAAGACAAATGATACTCACACTTACATTTAACCATATGCATTTTATCTACGCTCTAAATGTTCATTTTGAAATGGCAAATTCAAATTTTAGAAGGACCGTTTAAGAAATTTTAATTGCACAAGGTCTCCATAAAGATCATTGGAATGACCGGCATTCCCACCCCTTAGTTTAAGTTGTTTTGATTGATTTATTTCTTCTACTTCAGTTTTTAACGGCGTATGAAATATGAATTGTCGTAGACTAGTAGAACCTAGTTACAACAATTACAAGTATTTTGAAATGTAGAATATATATAATGTCAGATAATGTAAAACTCCTTGATTAGAGTGATTTCCATTGATTAATATTTGTAGGGTTATAATGAGAAACCTAATCATATTAGGTAACTATAAGATATGTACAGATATTAAAGATAATTTTATACAAAATATATACTAAACCTAGGATGAGAATATTCTATGGATATTTTCTATCACACCCCCGCAGTCAGAGAGGGAGAAAATCGGATGCTCAGACTGGATCTGAATCACGCATCGAACTATAAGGATAGTATAGTAACCCATGATCAAAAGAGAAGTAGTAGACGTGTGCTAGTGATGACGATGAAAAGCAACAACCACGACCTACATATAGTAGAGATATGCGCTTTTAGGCCAAAGGAGAAGAGTCACGCATATACTTGGGCCAAATATCATCGGGGAGAAGACACTACATTACTACGTGAAATCACAGTTGAAGAAAAACAAATAAAATTGCGCAAGAAAAGATTAAATCCCACCGCTTGAAATTAATCAATTCTCAAAAGAGAAACCAGGTAGCAAGAATTAATACTCCACAAAGATTCCAAGTGCTGCAACAATAAAATGAGCTAACTTGATAGCAAAAGAGATGTGCAAAAGTTGACCTTATTGTGATATACCACCACCAAAACAAAATCTATGTGATTATGTGTAAAAAAAGAAAAACCAATGAGGCAATGTAAGAATCAATGTTGGTCATGGGGAGGTGGAAATAGAGTGCGACACATGGAGTAGGTTGGAAGATGTGGTTACTGCCAGTAGTGGGAGGCGGTAGTGTATGCAATTGCCAACAACAATGGAGGAGGCGCAAGGTTACATAAAGATTCTAAAAAAAACTTTGAGAAAAGAAAAAAAAAAATCTATATGTGTGTTTGCGGAAGCATAAAAAACTTTGTATATCCCGCCGGTGGGTTTAATTTTCTAACCCACCGGCAGGGTGAGAATTTTTGTATATGTTCCCAAGATCTAACCTAAGCTGTGATACCATGTTAGAGGACCATCTCTACCAAAAGCTTAAACTAATGGTTGAAGCCCAGTAATATGTTTTATACTCTATCACTCCCCCTCACGTGAAAGGCCCTTTGAGCTTGAAATGTGGATGCAACACAGGCCCACCCTGGTGCGAATTAATTCCACTTTGAAGGAGGGGCGGATGAGATTCGAACCCGTGACCTTTGTGTCACGTTGGCTCCGATACCATGTTAGATAATGTAAAACTCCTTGATTAGAGTGATTTCCATTGATCAATATTTATAGGGTTACAATGAGAAACCTAATCATATTAGGTAACTATAAGATATGTACAGATATTAAAGATAATCTTATACAAAATATATCCTAAACCTAGGATGAGAATATTCTATGAATATTCTCTATCATATAATATACTACTTTCGTAAATTTTTATGTGCAACTTTGGAATATTTTATATCTCACAAATAATACCCCAAAGTTGCACATAACATTTAACGAAGATAGTATATAATTCTATAAATGTAGTTGAGCTATGATATTGGAATGAGCTATATACTATGATGAAGAGAGGAAGCAATATTTGCATGTTGCCAAAGATAGGCAATATATTGTCTCCATGAAAAGGTTAAGGCAATGGCCCAATTCAAGCATCATCCAAAATCCAATGATCGTGACAAGTCCAAGGATAACGCCAATAGAAGAGTAGTAAGGGGACCATGAAGGCCATTCACTGCTGATCGATCGATCGAGTAGCCACTCTCAAGGCTGCCAAGAGCCAGCAACAAGGCTGAAGACAAGGCCCGATGTCGGGTCACTGATCGACTAGGTGAAAGACAAGGCTCTTGAGAAGAGAAATGGAAGGCTAGCTCCAAAATTCTTGTTAAGAATTCCAAGACCATAGGAGGTCCATAACGGCATGTTTAGAATTGTATGAAATTACATACTTAGTATGTGCAAAGCTCCTTAACAATGAAATTTCATGTTGATAATCTATGGTTTGTTGTTTTAACTCAATTTTACGTTACAACTAACAATTTAGTGTCTTAAGTAAAACATCATCTTAATAGAGTTTGTGATAGAGTATAAAACATATTCCTATGCCTCAACCATCAGTTTAAGCTTTTAGTTGAGATGGTCTTTTAACAAAGTGGAATTAATTCGCGTCGGGTATGGGAGGGCCTGTGATGCATCCACATTTCAATTTCAAAGGGCCTTTCATGTGAGAAAAAGTGATAAGAGTATAAAACATATTCCTAGGCCTCAACCATCAGCATAAACTTTTGATTGAGATGATCCTTTAACAGTTTGGATGACACTTAACTAAAAATCTTTTAATCTTATTAATAAAAATAAAAATTGAAAGAACTTCATAGAGATCAATGTGCATTTCTATCATTCTGCTTTCCTTGAACAACCACGCACCTACCTTCTTATGGTTGCTTTTCCTTATTTGTTACTACAATGGAAAGAAAATAAATCTACATTTTTCATTACAGATAACTGTCAGATAAGAAATGATAATAAAATACTATAAGTTCTCCCGATTTAATTTCAAGGGTTTATTCTCAATAGTTTACTTTAAATAAATAAACTCTAAATACTACCTCCGATTCAAATTACTCGCAACTTTAGAATATTTTATATCTCACAAATAATACCCCAAAGTTGCGAGTAATTTGGACCAGAGGTAGTAATATACTACGGATTCCCTTCCCCCGCTTCTACTCCACTATAGTAAATGGATAGGGTAAGTTGAGCCCAAAATACTTCATACATAGTAACAATAACCCCACCACAAAGAATTTGCAGTAACTCATAAACTAATTCAAAAGTATACTTATTATTACTTGTTAGGTGAGATATCAACCATTTATAGGTGAGAAAAGTGTACGAGTAGCTTTCTATCAATCAAAAATCAATGCAAAAATCAAAAGCACAACTCAATAAGCATACATGATACATATACTAATCATTACAAATAAACATAATGAAATTTGCATGTCAATGCTCAACATGTAAAATGAGTAACTAACTAGTACAACAAACAAATTAATCCATCAACAACATAACATAATTAGATTTATTTATGAATGAATAGATTATTCAAAGGGAGAACGTTATTATATATTAAGCTAAATAGAGGCTAATAACAAATTAACAATGATATAATTAGTATTATATCTTTAGAAATATAAGAAAGATTATATTAACAAACCATGATTCAATTGGAAAGGGCGGTAGCTTAACTAGCTTAGGCTTAATCAAGCTAAGATAGGAAGGCCACCATAATCCATCATACAAAGCCTTGATTCATCCATAAGACCAGGGCTTAACCTAAACATGAGAATACAAAATTCCATTTGACTAAGAGCTCCATCTCCATCAAGGTCTCCTTCTCTAAGCATGCACAAAAATTCATCATCTCCCATATCATTCAACCCCAACAAAAAGGAGTTCCTCTTCAAGCTTTCGAACGTGATAACCCCCTTTTCGACATCCATCAACAAAATAAACCCGTTGCATAGCTCTCCAACAAATGCTTCCGCCCCTAACCTAGCAACCATTGATGGGAAATAGTCCTCAAAATCGAGCAATAAGTCGATTAGGGCCATTTTTGTGTGTGTGTGTTGAATTGAAGTTATTAAGTAAAGGTAGTACTAGAGGTATTTAGAGAAATAATAGAGATGGATAGAATGAATAAAAGAGCAAGCTATTGTATGTAATCTTTGAATGTACTAGAAATAAAGTAGTGATGACTACTACAAAATGACAAGTGAATAATATACTTGATTTTGATGATGAGATTCCTTTTTTATTATTGATCATTTAGCTATATTTATGAGTGTTGTGCGACAGCGGAAGCAAAGGTCGAAAACAAACAAGAAAACAATAAAGAAATTCAATGCAAACAATAAGAACAACACCAAGAATTTACGTGGTTCACTATCGATGTGATAGCTACGTCCACGGGCACCGAGATCGAATGATTTCACTATAAACTGCAAAGATTACAAAGATGATTCTTGTATTTCTCAAGAACGGCTCTCACTCTCTCTCTCTTAACCCTTATACTAATATTAGGGAGGTTTTATATTAATCCCTAAAATAAAAGATACTTGGGCAAAAAAGATAACATAAAAGATAACTTTAAATCGTAAAATCCGCGTCTCCGCATTTTTCCTTCTCCGCCCGGTCAGACCGGGCAAGGTCTGCCCGATCGGGCGCGAGAAGAAAACTCCATACGAATGCTTCAACGTATCCAACCCCCACCGCCCGGTCAGACCGGGCAATGTCCGCCCGATCGGGCGGACAAAGCTACGAAGTACGAGTCACCTAATACTTATCAACAATCTCCACCTTGACGAGAACTCGTAGTCAGCAAACGACCCCATCAAGACATAGTGGAAAAACATCTCAAGCCAAACCCGATGCAAGACTCATGCATAAGCCATACATCCCGATAAGTCTTCAACCAAGACCCATCACATACTCGTCTCCAAGTATAACAACTCATAATGCTCCACCTGCATCACAAGCCCCGGGCAAGCTCCACCTTAAGGCCAACACACCTACACCAGTAGCTCCCCAACTTCGCCCCTCAGGGCCTACTACATCACGTAGTAATCAATATTTAGCAAGTCTAAGCAATGTTTAAACTTGCTAAACGGAACAGGCTTAGTGAAGAAATCAGCCGGGTTGTCAGCAGTCCCAATCTTCTTCACCTTAATCCTCTTGTCAGTACGCAAGAAATGATACCTGACATCAATGTGCTTCGTCCGATCATGGTGTACTTGATCTTTAGCTAAGCAAATCGCACTTAGACTATCACAATACACTGTAGCAAAATCCTGTGCAATACCCAGTTCACCTACTAGGCCTTTGAGCCAAATAGACTCCTTAGCTGCAGAAGTTAAAGCCATATACTCAGCTTCAGTAGTTGACAACGTAACTGATGACTGCAATGTAGACTTCCAACTAACCACAGAACCACCCAAAGTGAACACATAACCAGTCACAGACCTCCTGGTATCCACATCAGCTGCATAATCAGAATCACTGTACCCAGTGACCAAGCATTCCCTACCATTCCCGTACACAAGACCAATATCAGTTGTCCCTCTCAGGTAGCGAAAAATCCTTTTCACCCCTTGCCAGTGTTCCCTCCCAGGTCGAGCCATAAACCTGCTTACAACACTAACAGCATGCGCAATATCCGGCCTAGTACAGACCATAGCATACATCAAACAACCAACCGCGTTTGCATATGGAACTCTAGACATATAAGACAACTCCTCCTCTGATTGAGGTGACATAGACAAAGACAACTTACAACTAACAGTAGTTGGCGTACTTATAGGCTTCGATTTTTCCATCCCAAAACGAGACAAAATCTTTTCAATGTAGCTTTTCTGAGTCAAGAAAAGCTTACCTCTAGCCCGATCCCTGTAGATCTCCATACCCAAAATCTTCCTAGCTGCACCCAAGTCTTTCATGTCAAACTCCGAGTTAAGCATCTCCTTTAATCTAGCAATATCAGATTTATTCTTTGTGGCAACCAACATGTCATCAACATATAACAAAAGATAAATCATGGAACCATTATCCAGCTTACTATGATACACACAGCAATCATATGAATTCCTGTCAAAACCTTGTGAAACCATAAAAGAATCAAACCTTTTGTACCACTGTCGGGGGGATTGCTTAAGTCCATACAATGACTTTAGCAATCTGCAGGCATAGTGTTCCTTTCCAGGAACTTCGAATCCTTCGGGCTGCTTCATCAGAATCTCCTCCTCCAAATCGCCATGAAGGAAAGCCGTTTTAACATCCAACTGCTCCAGCTCAAGATCAAAATGTGCTACAATTGACAATAACACACGGATAGAAGTATGTCGAACCACAGGTGAGAATATCTCAACAAAATCAACCCCTTCTACCTGACTGAACCCCTTAGCAACTAGCCTAGCCTTAAAACGTATTTGCTCAGTTTCCGACAACCCTTCTTTCTTCTTGTAAATCCATTTACAACCCACAAGCTTCCTCCCTTCCGGTACCTTTACCAGTTCCCACACTCTGTTCTTGTAAAGAGACTGCATCTCTTCACCCATTGCGGCAAGCCATTGCGCAGACTCACTACAACTAATTGCTTGTTTATATGTGGCAGGTTCAAATGACTCTACATCATCAGCTACACTCAATGCATAACCTGTCATCGCATCAACACAACAATTTCTTCCCTCCATCTCTTCAATCAATCTAACAGGCTTCTTGATAACTCGTTTAGGCATCTCAAGAATGGTGTCAGGTTGACTAGATGACCCCTGATTAGATTGCTCCACCTCATCCCCAGAGTTAGAATGAGTAGGAGTAATCTCAGGTTCAGGAGTACCCGGCACTGGAACATCAGCATCATCATCAATATATTGTACCCGAGGTAAATCAGCAATGGTAGACTGATGTACCTCAAGTACCCCATCTGTCTGTAATAAATTGTCTCCTTCCCTTCTCAAATCTGAAATCTCTGCATTTTTAATTGAATACATGGTGTTTTCATCGAAAGTAACATCCCTACTAAGAATGACCCGACCCTCCGAAGGTGAAAAAATTCTAAACCCCTTCACACCATCCCCGTACCCAACAAAACACCCCTTCTTGGCTCGTGGATCCAGCTTACCCTCAATAACATGATAATAAGCAACACAACCAAAAATCTTCAAATTCGAAAAATTAGGCAACTTACCACTCCAGATCTCAAACGGAATTTTGGAATCAATTCCAGAATGAGGACCCCTATTAATGACATAACAAGCTGTTAACACAGCTTCACTCCAGTACCTCCTCCCAAGCCCTGCATTAGAGAGCATGCATCGAACTCTCTCTAGCAGTGTCTGATTAACCCGTTCTGCTACACCGTTCTGCTGTGGTGTCTTCCTGACAGTATGATGCCGACCTATACCCTCATCTGCACAGAACTGATTAAACTCGTCTTTGCAAAACTCTAGCCCATTGTCCGTTCGTAGCTTCTTGATCTTCCTTCCTTGTCGATTTTCCACCAAAGCTTTCCATTGCTTGAAAACTTTGAAGGCCTCATCCTTTGACTTAAGCAACCTAAGCCATGTGTATCGGGACTTGTCATCAACAAATGACACAAAATAGTGGTAACCTCCCATACCTTCAACTCTAGATGGACCCCAGCAATCTGAATGGATGTAATCGAGCACTGCATCAGTAATGTGAGCACCCTTGCTGAACTTTGACCTGTGTTTCTTACCAAACACACAATGCTCACAAAATTCAAGGTTGGCAACCTTGACCCCGGATAGAAGACCCCTCTTGGACAATAGCTGCATCCCCTTCTCCCCATATGACCAAGCCTCATGTGCCAAATCTTAGTCATCTCCTGGTGAGATACAGATGCGCAAACCGCAGAACTAGGCAGTGTAACACCCTCAAAAACATAGAGGGTGTTCCTTTTGATACCCTTAAGTACCAACTCAGAACCTCTGAAAATACACAACTCCCCATCTGAAAACACACCATTGTACCCCAAGTCATCCAGGGTACCCAATGAAATCAGATTCTTTCCTAAAGCAGGAACATGCCGTACATTAGTCAAAGTTAACCTCCGCCCATCAACAGTCCTCAACCTCATGGAACCAATACCTGTGACCTTACATGGAGCATTGTTACCGACTATAACCATACCCCCATTGCGAGGTTCATATGTATCAAACCAATCTCGACGTGGACACATATGGAACGAACACCCCGAATCTAGAACCCAGTTATCAGATAAATCATCAGACCTAGCAGAACTGACTAATGCTAAATCTTCCTCTGAATTATAGCTCTCATTCGGTTTCTCTTCAACTACAGCAGCCTGGGACTTGTTTTTCCTCACCGGACAATTATTCCTAAAGTGACCCGGTTCTTTACAGTAATAACATGTTTTAGTAGTAGTTTTACTAGATCCATCCTTGCCGTTTCCAGCACCCGACCCAGCATTGTTCCCCTTGTTAAACCCCTTATTCTTTTTAGACTTTCCGGACTTAACAAACAACCCACTACCATTATCCCCATTATCACTCGTAGCTTTCATTCTGAGTTCCCTAGTATGAAGTGCTGCCTTCACTTCTTCTAAGGTTATAGAATCCTTACCAACAACAAAAGACTCTACAAAATTCTCAAAGCTAGACGGTAGAGATACAAGTAAAATCAACGCAGCATCCTCATCATCAATTTTAACATCTAAATTACGTAAATCAAGCAAAATAGAGTTAAGTTTTTCTAGATGTTCCCGTAAGGAAGTACCTGACTGCATCCGGAGGCTAAACAACCGCTGTTTCAGTAATAATTTGTTGGTCAACGACTTAGTCATATACAATGACTCCAGCTTCAGCCACAATCCAGCCGCCGTTTCCTGATCAGCCACCTCCGTGATGATTTGATCATCAAGACTAAGTAATATGGTAGAGTGTGCCTTCTCTTCCATAACTTCTAACTGCGGGTCAGTCGGTCCATCTTCTGACTCCGAAGTAGTACTCTTTGGAGCCAACGGACGCCATATCTGCTGTTGTTTTAACAGAGCCTTCATCTTAATTTGCCATAGCCCGAAACTATTTTTCCCGGTAAACTTCTCAATTCTTATTGTTGAATCTCCTGCCATTGTTATCTTCAAGAAACTCTCCAAGGATTGAACCTGAGCTCTGATACCAATTGTTGTGCGACAGCGGAAGCAAAGGTCGAAAACAAACAAGAAAACAATAAAGAAATTCAATGCAAACAATAAGAACAACACCAAGAATTTACGTGGTTCACTATCGATGTGATAGCTACGTCCACGGGCACCGAGATCGAATGATTTCACTATAAACTGCAAAGATTACAAAGATGATTCTTGTATTTCTCAAGAACGGCTCTCACTCTCTCTCTCTTAACCCTTATACTAATATTAGGGAGGTTTTATATTAATCCCTAAAATAAAAGATACTTGGGCAAAAAGATAACATAAAAGATAACTTTAAATCGTAAAATCCGCGTCTCCGCATTTTTCCTTCTCCGCCCGGTCAGACCGGGCAAGGTCTGCCCGATCGGGCGCGAGAAGAAAACTCCATACGAATGCTTCAACGTATCCAACCCCCACCGCCCGGTCAGACCGGGCAATGTCCGCCCGATCGGGCGGACAAAGCTACGAAGTACGAGTCACCTAATACTTATCAACAATGAGGTTATCAGGAGGAAATCTCTCCTTCCTGGAAGTTGCATGAGAAGATGGTAAGTATAACAATGTCTCTATCATGGGCAACGGACAATATGTCATGTAGCCTTGTAGGTCTTTTGATTTTGCATGTAGACAAAAACTAAATACATGCACATCTAATTTTTTTGTAAAATTGTAAATAAATGTATTAACGTTTGTATATATTATTGTACTGTGTTAAATTTCTCATGAAGCTTTTTGTATCACCTTTTGTTGACATTAAATATAGTGTGTTTTGGAGTTTCTTAGTTTTACATTTATAGGAGGGTTTTATCACTTTTTGGAATGTGATGCACGTTTAATTGTTTGGTCTAAGTGTACGTATATTGCAATGAAAACACTTTATATACTCCTCTACTTACAACATACACTACTATTACAACAGATGTAAGAATGGTTTAAGAATTCAACGAACAAGAGGCACAAAATTTCATAGTTCACTAACAACAAGTTAGCGACATTTTATTGATCTTGCGGAAATTACAGCTTACTAAATAGTGGCTAATTAAACCTTAAAAAGTTTATAACGTACTCTCATAACAGAAATCGAGATAGGCCCCAGAAAGAAAAATCTATATCCCACGTAATTTAACAAACATCGTAAGAGTAACTAATTCAAGGCACGCATATTTTAATCACTACCACAATGTCGCATACCGTGTATGTTAGATTGTGTCTTCCTCGTCTTGTTTAAGTAAATCAAACTCAACTTCGATTATTCAATTTTCAATTATTAGATGAGGCCCAACAACTCTCCATTATTTCTAGCTTTATGGTGAATCTACGTCAATTGATGATAAACTTGCAGAAATTGCACCTCATACATTTTTTTTTTGGTGTTTAGAGAGCCACAAGGGTGGGGTGAGAATCGATCCCAAGATCTCCTGAAACCGGGAGGGAAGCTGTAACCACTTGAGCTATCCCTCACTCTCAATCGCACCTCATACATGCATGGCTAGGATGTAACCTCATATATGCATTAATGCATTATCACTAATCTCATTTGAATCAATAACCTCATTTATGTCCGGTTAGTAACCTCATTAGTAAGAATAGTAACCTTGTGTATTTTATTGTAGGGTGCTTGATGGTAGGGATTCCTTTACCCTCCCGGCCCTCTACTCCCAAATACCTGGCTCATAAATTAAATACTTGTTAAATTATGGCATGAGGAAAATAATTCTGTATTTTTCCATTCAAAATATTCGGCCACATTACAATATATATAGACAATCGGAATACCTAACCCTAATATTCCTATATATCTTAACTTCCTAAAACTATCGCAATATCTCACACATATATCTTTTCACATATTTTCTAGGATAATATCACAATATAATATCACAATAATATCTTTAATCTCATATGATATTATTCTCATAATATCATATCAATATACACATTCTTATCTCAATAATAATGGATCAAAAAATTGTGAGAGTTGAGATCGGATTAAAGTCCTCCATACCATTAAAAAAAGAGAGAGAGAGAATTTCATGCCATCAACTAATATACAATGTGTGAACCGCGTATTAGAATTTGTGTTTGAATTGTGCTTTCACCATCGCTAGAGCCAAATAATGCTTTAACTTAATTGCGGCTACTACACCTTTAAGAAATTTGAACCACTCCATTGAAATCAAATGATGTAATCTTTTTTAGCTTGGAAGCTTCATCGTAGTTTCTATTTTACGGCACATTGTGAAGTTGATTTATTATTAGCGAGAAAGTTGAGTGACATAGGAAAAAATAGTTGATGAATATGAGTACTAATATACTACCAACTGATTTTGGAGTTATAATATGCTTTCACTGGCTCATAGACTAATTAACTAGGAACCTTCCTATTCACCTTCCTTAACAACAAAGAAAGTTCTACAACACCATCGAAATGCAAAATAATACATTGTGATCGATGATAGTAGTAACGTACTTCGAAACAAAAACGTTGAATACTTTAATAAAAAAAATGTACAGATTTAGGGATGTTAAATTAGTGGAGCGAGTTTAGTGGAAACCACCTTACATTTGCCTCAAATTAGGTGATGTTGAATGAATGTGGGTACCGACGACTACTCCAGCTAAAGACATATTACTCTTAAAAATATCATGAATTTAATTTTATACTCATTTGAAGTCTAGAGAAAGTATTTTATTAAATGCATAATATATGAACTAAGAATCTGTTCTGATTAATTGAAATGAGCTGAACTGAATTGAATATTTTATGAGAGAAAGAAATTAAGAACTGAACTGAACTAGACTTATTAAAGCTGAACTGAAAAATAAGCTGTAGAGAACATACCCTTAATTAAATTTAATTCATCTAAAATAAGTCAAACTTAAATAAAATAGAAGGGCTATTAATAATTAAGGTCATTTTCTAATGTAACCCCAACTAATTCACCCCTCTTGTTGTTTTCATCATACTAGTACTAGTAATAAACATAGCTATATGTCTAATGTATCATTTGATTAATTACCCACTTCTAAAAGACAAGTTAAAAATATTAGGCATGCAGACAATTGATGTAGTTAATGAGTTGTACTTTTGGACAAAATTTTATAATTGAGTGGAACTTTCGGACAAAGTTAATACTGCACTACGTAATTGTAATTATAGAATGTACTCGTACTTAAGTTGTGGGGACACATGTGAATTACGAGACGATTATTTGTAGCATCAACAGCCTTAGGTATGGGGCTTTTGGCAAGCCCTTTCTTAGGCTTCTTTGTTTAACCTCTACATACCATAAGGTCATAGCAAAGAAGACAAGAAGTACGAGTATATATTACCTTGTTGGGCCAGTTGATCAAACTGGTAAATAAAAAAGACCTCTAGCGACAATTTGGTAAAATGGCGTATTTGTTTTTCGTCAAACTCACAAAGTTTGATTCAAATCACTGATTTTCTACTTCATAGGCTTTTAGATTCGTGCTCTCATCAAAAGACAGACCAAACTGACACGAACTAGTAGCTATTTTTATTTAGCAAACTTTAAAAAAAGTCAACTTGTAAATTATTCATTATTCAACTATTTTTCATTTGTGTAGACCAAATTGTGAAATTGATATAAATCCCAGATGAAACAAGTCTACATGCTCAACACCAAGGCTTTTGGATTATTTTCATAGAATTAAACTTAATTTCTATCAATGGCCTTATTTTAATTAGACAAATGAATGTTTATTGGGCCGTTTCTAGAGGGGGAAGGTTGGGCTTGGAGCATTGGACTTTGTAGGACTTTGTTCTTGGTTAACGTTAAGAAACTGGGCCAAACATGCGTTCATGATTTTCCTTTTTAAGGACAATTCATAATCACTTATTGCAATGAGTCAATCTTATCGTTTCACTCAAGGGAGTAATTTTATGTTATATTGGTACATAAAAAGGTATAATGGTAACTTAGTATAATAAAAAGGTGATGAGATTAAATATTATCACTTTAATTTTCAGGTTTTAATTGTACCACTTAACCACTATAGTTTACAACTCCTGTTAAAAAAAGTACCATTACAACTACTACTTCATCCTTAACGCGTTTGATTTAGGCACATATATTAAAAAGATGAGAGAGAGTGAGAGAGAATGAAAAAGTAAGTGGGTAGCTTGTAACAACGAACTACGATGAAGTAGTAATGGAGTAACGTTATGTATTTTGATGAGGACAATTCCATTTAAAATCAGTGTTATTCAAGATCAAAACAAAGTTAATCCATTAAACGATAATTTTATTAGATGAAAACTGTTGAGCAATTCAAGATCAAAATTCGAAGAATACCTTTACCTAGGTCATGAACATTGAACATCAGAGGTATTGTCAATCTGAGATTTCGCGTTCTCTCAGAACTCAGTCATGGTAGTCTCATTGAAGACTTCTGGATGCAATTGCAAGTATGATTATGTAGTTTGTCGATTACCCAACCCTTAGAAATCAATTACTTTTATTATATTTAAAAATCATGTTTTAAATGAAATTGCAAGTATGATTATGTAATTTTTTTTAATAAGATAAAAAGTCAGTTAGGTGAGCACACTTACATATGCGTTCTTGACCATGATTGGAGTTCAGCAGTACCAACTTCGATCGAAGGACTTATGATTCTACAATTGAACGTCAAAAAAGAAAAATAAGTAAAACTCTACTTATGAACGTGGCAGGATTTGATAAAGAACAATATACTAATTTAGGTGCCCAATATTTCAAATATATTGTTTCAAAAATATAATAAGATAATAATCCCATAAATTTTTTTTGCTAAAATGTTATGATAAATTTTCAAAAATATTTTTTTCAAAATACAATAAGATAATGATACCATAAATATTTTTTGCAAAAATGATAAGATAAAAATTCCTTAAATCATTTTTTTTATATGATTAGCATAAAATTATGATTACTAAACGCAATTGTTAGGTAATTCATATGAATGTCTTGAGAACGAGCAGATTCCAATTAAAACATAAAACTTAATTTTTAAATTAATGACCAAAACTTACGAGTACTAATGAATGCCTTACACACAAGCATATTCCAACTACAAATAATAACCTAATTAATTATAGCTAAAACTTTAAGGTAATGACCTACATAAATAAAGGTAGTGACCTAACTATATACATGTAATTACCTAATCACAAACATATAACAAAAATCGCAAACGACAATTTTGGATCAAACAGTTCGAAAAAAAAAAACTCGAATTTTAAATTGAAGAGAAAACTCTTGTTATCCAATGACGTTAAAAAAACTAAAAATTAAGCATTTCACATCATCATATTACACACGATTAAGGCTTTTTCCATTCTCAAAACTATCAAATAAAGTGATTTTTACATCAATCAAAATCATCATCAAACCCTAAATGAAATTTGTACCCGAAGTTGGATGGGGGTTTGGACTGAATTTTGGTCAGAATTTGGTCGGAATTTATTTAGTCGGAATTGTGGTTGGAATTGTGGTCAGATTTGTGGTCGGAATTGTGGACGGAATGAAGAACAATGATGATTTTTTGTTTACTAAATTGTAATTCTAATTTAATTTTTGAAAATGATTTTATTAAGTTTAAAATAGATTTTTAAAAACTATAATTACGTATTCTATAAAAAATACACGTATTAACAATTATATATACATGTATAGTATATTTAGTTATTTAAAAATAAATCAAAAATCGACCAATCATAACATGACACCTCGTCATGTTATGGTGTCATTTTTTAAAAATGACACTATAGAATCATCCTAGATAAATGAGGAGGTTTACGATAGGCTAGTGACAGCCAATGTACAACTTTGTCACATCGATTGACATAAGCCACAATGATTGAGTAGTACTGGGATGAGTGACCTCTTAAAAAGTCCTCATGTTGGTTCATGTAGTCGACCCCACTAATAGGATTAATTAAGGCATTCAAGCAGAAGAAGAAGAAGAAGAAGAAGAAGAAAAAGAGAAGGTAGAGAAGCTAATTGTGTAACCCACACTATGGCTCATCTTAGTCCGCTTGTGTAATCTACTAGAGTGTGAGTAGGATGTTGTCCAAGCGTGGTGGAAAATTTGATTGCCTCTGATTTTTGCTTAAGTGCTTATAATTTAAAACGATAGGCTAGTAATAATAGGTCTCTTGTACCAATCACGTTGGACACCGATCATGGGATGTATCACTCTGCTCTATTCAAGGTGCTTGTTAGGGTTCACGATCTCCATGATCATAATATTCCTCCTACGGGGAAGAAGGAGAACCTATTTATCTATTAAATGCTCTTGTCAATTTGAAGGTGATTAAATAAGGTTGATATTGTTCCGTGTGAGCTCCGATACCGTGATGTCTCGGGGTAAGTAAAGGTTTACCGTCCAATGCCGTGCCTGCACAGTCAGCATAGATTAACTAGCCCGGGGGGTTATCCGGGAATAACCGCTCCGATGCTAAAATTAGCGATCTGGTGAAGAGAGAATGAAAAGAGAGAAAGTGATTAGAGAGAGAGAGAAAAAGATTGTACCTTGTTATGAGAATACGCCTGGGTATATATAGGGGGAGAAGCAAGCTGGTGCCACCTTAAGACGTTAGGTGGCAAACCGACCTTATACATAGCAGGTGCCTACGTGGCCGGAAGCAACTCTCCACATGGCCGAAAGCAGCTCTCCACGTGACCGAGTGGATTGCCGTTAAGAGTATTTGAGTTTAACTAATTAGGCATATGGAAGATTTTCCTTTCAGTCTATTTACACTTCTATCGGTAATATCCCGTACAACTAGCCCCCAAGTAAGGACGTCGATAAAACCGGTGTTCTCACTTTGGAAAATTAAAATGGATACCGTTAGCAGCGAATGGGTTTGAAAATCAAAAATCTCCGATTTGCCCCCATAGTGAGCCAAGTACCGATAGTACTTTGCTCAGTTGAAGCAAATGGACATGATAATAAAAAAATCTCCGATTTGCCCCCATAGTGAGCCAAGTACCGATAGTACTTTGCTCAGTTGAAGCAAATGGACTTGGTTATCTTAAAAATTAAAAATGCTCTTTAATTATTTTTTATTTTATATATGATTTTTTTTTAAAAGAAAAAATTAAAAATTTAGAAAATTTTAAAATATTTGTATAGTACAATTGGAAATTGGCGGGAAGTTTCCAAAGTTGTAGTGGGACACGTGTTGCAAAACTAAAGAAGCGCATAGTGATGTGTCGGACTTATAACCGTAAGATGTCATGCAATAAATGTCAAATAAAAAAAGTCACTCACTGAGTATATATATGAGAAAACGAACGGTTTATTCTTTAACGAAGCTTTCAAAAAACAAAATTGCGAAGTAAGAAACCTCCGTCGCGTTTTTTCGTCGTCTTTAAATCGCAACCCAGGGTACTTCCTTAAAATTTTGCTGAAGCTGTGGCAATTTCTTCACTTCAGTGGTTCGGTGGCTTGACTAGTGCTTTGTAGAGGTAAAAAACTCAACCTATTGTCCATGTTTGTTTTTTGAATTTCTGGTGTGTTTCGTATGCGTATATGGTGGGTTTTTAGGTATTTTGGTGTGTTTATGCCTGAATCTGTAAAGAATTATACTACGGGTAAAGCCATTGTGGCTGACCCGTTTATACCCTTGTCCTCAGCGCCCGAGAAGGAACCTGAGAAGTTTTCTTGGCGTGTTAGTACTACTTTATTAGAAGACGTTGATATTGTGGAGGTTTAATCCATCAGCATACTTGACGAAAGTGACTCATACATTCTCATTGACGATTACGGTTCTAACCTTGGGAAAATAAGTGTTGAAAATTCAAAAATGCCGAGGACCAAGCGCCCAAACATCGGCTCTGATCAGGCCGAGAGTTCCCTTAGGCGTCCTGGGAAAGAATTGCTAGAGGAAGCCAAGACTGAAGGGTCTAATGTTCGAGCTGAGGATGTTGCATCCGTCGAACGGAACATAGAGTCTGAAAGAGAAGAGGGCGAGGAAGAGGGTAGCAGTCATGGAGAAGAGGAAGAGGCAGATGAAGAAGACGAAGAACCCAATATCAGCAGTGAAACTGATGAGGAAATTAATGAGGACATCAATATCGGCGAACAAGTAATTGCCGAGGAAAGCCTTGATGAGGGTTATAACTCAGAAGATGATGATGCCGTTTATCGGCAACCGCTGCACCTCTCTGATGAAATCAAGATTTCTCAGGTAAAAGTAGATGATGCATGGTTAAGAACAGCTGCCGAGAAGAACTATTGCAGTGTTGGCAAGAGATTTTTCCGGCTTCCTGATGATTATTTTCTTACCCTTCCTGAGTCTGGTAGCACTGTTGTTGATTGCCCAGAAGGGCATATTGCTATTTATGCTAAGCACTTTGAGTTTGGTCTGCGTTTTTCACTTCATCCTTTTATTGAAAAAATATTTAAATCTTGGAATGTTTGTATTGCACAACTGACACCGACAACAATTCGTAATGTTGTGTCATTAGTTTGGGTCATGATTTATATGGACTTTCCGTTAACGTTGAATTTGATACGCAAACTTCACTGGCTGAAAAAAGACACCCAATCCCCAGGCTGGTGGTCTTTGTACACTGTTAACGGTAAACTTACAGTCTGGCCAAAATTGACCAGCTGCAAAATGTGGCAAAAACAATTTTATTATGTTAAGGTTCCTGACACCTTTGCTTTGCGAAGAAAATTCTATCTTCCTCATACTAGGTTTGATACAATTAGAGATAGGAAGTTAGGCATTCTTGAACGGAAAGCTTTTCGGTTCTTTGATTGTATGTATATTAACGAAGGTAAAAAGATTAAAGCTGTTCCTAGGGAGTGGATGCCCAACTGTAATTATATCCTGGGCAACGCTCCCCTGTCTCATATCGGTCTCTGCCATACTGATGCATATGGTATGATTTAAACAACCATTTTTAATCATAATTAATTATTCCTTCTCGTCTTTTCAAATTTGCTTTGCTGTTTGTTACGATTTATTTCTTTTGTCGTACCTAAGCCACTCATTGCGCATTATTACTTCTTAGTATTTTATCGGAATGTACACTATCCTTAATGATTTCATACCTGGGCTGACATCAACCTTTGTCTGTTTTACCAGGTCTTGAGAAGTTAGACAACGAGAAGCTAGGTTTGCATCCTGACGGCAGCATTAAGCGGCAGTGCCCACCTAATCCTAAGGGTAAGTTTGATACCCTGCCCAAGTTTGCCAATCGCGCTCAGAAAGGAAAACAGAGAAGTAGGCAAGACATGACTGCTCTATCAAAACCCAAAGCAACTGACGGGCAGTTTATATTTCCTCTCAGAAGAGTTGACGGTGCCGGTAGATCAAAAAGGGCAAGCTCCGCCAGTGATCGAGAACAGGCTAAGAAGCAAAAATCTACTCCAGCTCCTGACCAACAAGCCAGTCAAGCCAAAGATTCAGTCGCCGAGACCAGAGTGATTGTAAACCTGGACGAGGATGCTACCGGTGCTGAGTCTGAGGCTTATGGTACCGACATACCAGCTCCTCCGCCCGTTATTACTAAAGCTGAGAAGGTGATCCCGGTATCGAGGGAAGTTCCCCGATTCAGCACTATTCTGTCCGGGTCGGCTGGCCCGACTGCTTTCGTGCCGGCCTCTGTATCAGACTTCATTGAGTTCCCCCATGTGAGGATTCCTGAAGAAGTCTCTGATGAACTCCTGGACTTTCCTATCGGCAATGCCAGTGAGCCTTGGTGCCCTTCCTTTACCGTAAATAGGGGTGAATCTGTCTACGCTGATGATCCTTCATCTGGTGGTAGTCTCGGCTGGAGAATGCTCAAAGATCTTCCAACTCCAGCCGATAGACCTACTGGTTGTTTTGTGGCTCCTTGCGGTCAAATGATGAATGATATCCTCAGGGTATGCGTTTTATGGTTATTATTACATTAGTACAAATGATACTTTATTATTCATTATTTCATTTTTCTATATACTTTCTATGTGTTTATGCCGATAACGATTTTTCTTTTTGGTAGACTGTCAACTTCGCTGTCGGGGTTGTGCATATGTACAGACATTACCAAAGGCAGGCTGACAGAGCTGAGGTGGTTCTCAAAAAGGCCGATGAGGAGCGGCAAGCTCACAAAGCTGAGATTGATGGGTATAAAAGCAAGATTAGTAAGTTGGAGGAAAAGGTGATCGACCACAACACCTTATTAAAATAGCTTGAAGATCAAACGCAGCTGAAGACCCAAATTGATGAACTGCAAAAGAAACTAGAGGCTGAGAGCGCGGATAAGCAGAGGGCCGAGGATGAACTCCGGCTTGCTCGCTTGGAGAAGCCTCTTATCAAGCGTAGGGCCGTCAACCAGTTTCTGAAGTCTGATTTATACAGAGATAAACTAGTTGACCGCTATAACGGTGCTTGGGTTGCTGCTCATCGGTGCGTTTGTAAGGCCGAGAACTGGGACGTGGATAGATGGCAAACGGTGGAGGATGCTTATGGTGCTGACAGCCATCTCTCTCCTACTATCTATGAAGAGTCATATTTTGAGAACCCCCCCGTTCTGGACACCATAAAAAACTTTGACCCTCGGAGTCTTCCCGACGAAGATTTTGACGAATCCCTTCTCGCTACTCCTCCTCGTGATGACGCTCTGGAGAAGATGTCGGCAACGAGGGATTAAAGTTTAAAGCAGCTATTGCCGGTTTCATCATGCGACTCTTGTTCTCCTATTCCTATTTTATTTTGAAAAACATTCATCTGTTTTGACATACTCTAATGCTTTTTATTTGGATAATATGATAATTTGTCTAAAGCACCTGTTGGTGTGTGTATATTATTTTGGTTTCGGACGAAATGTTTAATGACTGTTTATTTTACTTACATATCAGTTTGATTTTAATCGTTCTTTGCTTTCGTCATATTGTTGTATATTCCCCAGTTTTACTAGCGTGTACTCAACTGATCTCGTAAAAACTGATGTTGATTTTGCTCCAATCTTGCTTTATTTTTCCATTAAGTTTGGTACTCGATGATTTTGTGCTTATATCTGCAACCTTTGGTGGACCGAGTAATGGAAGTGGATCAGACTGTCCATTTAACTCGCCTTTAGGCACATTAGTTATCCAACCATCTCGTTATTTACTTGAATGGGTGTAACAGCTAGCTAGGCCGTTTGCACTTACATATCGAAAGTAAGCAAATGGTTCCATATTGTCTCACAAAATAATGATTTTATATATATTGTTGATGTCGTCATTAGAAACGTACCAAAGTACAGCAGTTTATGTTGAAAATCTGTACCTTATAAGCCTAAGTAGTTTGTTAACTATACCTATAACAGAAAAAAGTTTTAACTTAAACTAAAATCGTTTACACATAATACTTCTTAAGCACAGCTGCATTCCATACATTTTTTAACGGTTTCCTTTTTAAGGTCATAAGACGGTAAGAACCTTGCCTTACAGTTTCATACACCTGATATGGGCCTTCCCAATTGGTTGTAAGCTTGCTGTTAATGTTTCCTTTCCCTGTTGCTTTTGTCCTTCGCAGTACTAGATCTCCGTCTTGTAACGGCCTATAGTTGACACGTTTGTTATAGGCTTTGCACATTTTATCTTTGTAGGTTGCTGACTTAATTTCTGCCGTCAGCTTGATTTCTGGTAGAAAATCTAGTTTTTGGCGTAATAGTAGGTCATTTTGATCCTCGCAGAAATGTTGAACTCGAAATGTTGGGAGCCCCACCTATGCCGGGATAACCGCCTCTGAGCCGAAAGCAAGGTTAAAGGGTGATTCGCCGGTTGTTTCTTTTGTTGTCGTCGTGTTTGCCCATAACACTTCAGGTACAAGGTCTGCCCACAAGCCTTTGGCGTCTTCTATTTTCTTCTTCAAAGCATTTAAAATCTGTTTGTTAGCGGCCTCTGCTTGACCGTTAGATTGAGGATGACAAACTGCAGCAGAGGCGAATTTCACTTTATATATGGCGAGAAAATTCTTAACTGGGGCGCAGTCGAACTGCGAACCGTGATCAAAGACCATTGCCATCGGTAATCCAAACCTGGTGAAGATGTTTTTCCAGATAAACTTCTTCACTTCATTCGTCGTTATCTTTGTTACCGGCTCAGCCTCTATCCATTTCGTGAAGTAGTCTATCCCCACTATCAAGAAATTACGTCCTCCTGTGGCTGAGGTGAATGGGCCGACAATATCCATTCCCCATTGCGCAAATAGAATAGGGTTGAGGATAGGCGTTAAGTCATTAGATGGTTGATTTATTGTCGGTCCATACTTCTGACACTTGTCACATTTCTTGGCATAGGCCATTGCGTCTGCATATTGTCGGCTAGTAGTATCCCCTTTTCATAGCTTCTAATGACATTGATCGGCCACCCGAGTGATTTCCGCAATCGCCCTCGTGTATTTCTTCTATTATTCTCTCAGATTCCTATGCCGTTAGACATCTTCGTAACGGTAGGGAAAAACCTCTTTTGTACAACGTGCCTTGAAACATGACAAACCAAGCACTATCTTTTTTGATTTTTTGTGCCTCATTTCTATCTTTCGAAAGTACGTTTCGCACCTTATAAGCCAAGATATCATCGTACCATTCACGGCTCCTCGCTACACAATTTACCTCTTTCGTTATTTTCTTGTCTATGCTCTTTTGATGCATGATTTCAACCATTACTGTGCGTTCTAAGTCGTTGAAGATTGAACTCGCAAGTTTCGCCAGTGCATCTGCTTGTGTATTCTCGCCACGAGGTATTAGATTGATTTCGAAGTGATCAAGTGCTGTTACTATACTTTTGAGCCGAGCCAAGTAGGCTATCATCGTTGGTTCTCGGGCTTCGTAATCGCCGCTGAAATGGCTGGCTACTAACTTTGAATCTGTGAATATCTCCACCCTTTTTTCCCCTGCTGCTATGCATAATTGAACCCCTGATAGCGCCGCTTCATATTCGGCCTCGTTATTAGAAGCCTTGAACTTGAACCTTATCGTGTATTCAAATACGTCCCCTAGTAGGGACGTCATGATGATACCTGCCCCCGATCCAGTTGAGGCCGAGGAACCATCGACTGTCCACGTGCCGACTGTATCCTCCTCTTCAGTGTAGGAAGTTTCAACTATGAAGTCGGACAAGGCCTGAGCCTTGATCGACACTCTTGGCTTATAAATCAGCACGTATTCCGATAGCTCAACTGCCCATTTCAGCAGACGACCTGAAGTTTCCATTTTTTAAAGAGATTTCTCTAGTGGTTGATTTGTCAAAATTTCGATGGTATGTGCATCAAAATATGGTCGCAATTTTCTTGCCGCTATGACTACTGCAAACGCGGTTTTTTTCGACTAGAGGGTACCTTCGTTCTGCAGCATTTAGCACGTGGCTAACAAAATATATAGGCTTCTGCATTTTCTTTCGTTCCACTAGCAGTACTGCCGCTACCGTCTTTGGGGAAGCCAAAATGTAAAGTTGAAACGTCTCTCCCATTTCTGGTCTGGCGATCGTCGGCAGTGATCGTAGGTGATTTTTAACGGCCTCCAGTGCTTTAACTTGCTCTGCCCCCCAAACAAAAGTCTTGTTCTGATGGAGGATAACAAAGAATGGTAATGCTTTATCGGTCGATTTGCTAATGAATCTTGTCAATGCTGCCATTCGACTGGTTAACTTTTGTATGTCTTTAATGGACTTTGGTTGTGGGAGACTGAGGATGGCTTCAATTTTGTCGGGGTTCGCATCTATTCCCCTTTCACTAACCATAAATCCCAATAACTTTCCAGACCTGACGCCAAACACGCACTTCTCGGTATTTAACTTCATTCGATACCGTCGCAGAGTATCAAAGGTTTCCCTTAAGTCTTCTACATGTTCCGTAGCTAAACGAATTTTTACGATTGAATCATCCACGTATACTTCTACATTTGTTCCCTTTTGGTTCGCGAAAACTTTGTCCACTAACTTCTGGTACGTTGCCCCTGCATTTCGCAACCCGAAAGGCATTGCTTTGTAACAATAAACTCTAGCATCAGTGATAAATGTCGCTTTGTTCCGATCCGGCGGGTAGAGGCTGACTTGGTGATATCCGGAAAAAGCATCCAAAAAACTCAGTAACGCATTGCCAGATGTGGAGTCGACTAGGCGATCGATTCTTGGTAGGGGGTAACAGTCCTTTGGGCAAGCTTTATTTAAGTCTGTAAAATCAACACACATCCTCCACTTTCCTGACGGCTTTTTCACCATAACAACATTAGCCAGCCATTCAGGGTATGTGCACGGCTCTATGAATCCTGCCGCTAACAACTTGTTAACCTCCGCCTGTATTGCTTTAATTTTTTCTGTGGAGAAGTTCCTTTTTTTCTGCCTCACCGGCCTGGCTCGCCTATCCACGTTTAGCTTGTGCACAATTATTTCTGGGTGAATCCCTGGCATTTCGTCGGCTGAGAAAGCAAAAACATCGGCATTCTCCCTTAGGAGCTCAACTAGGTGGCATTGCATCTCGGTGTCCATATCAGATTTGATTTTTACTGTGCGATTTACTACCCCTGGTTGCAACTCAACTTCAATAGTTTCTCCTCCTGGTAATGGTCTAGGGACAGTTATGGGCCGTGTATCAAAGTTTGCCATTTCCAAGTCATGGGCCGGTGGGGGTCGCTCCCTTTTTTGGTTACCCTGATCCCTCGGAGCCTGTCGGGCAGGCTGCTTTAATGCCGTCACGTAGCATTCCCTTTCCATTGTCTGACTTCCTCTAACGCGCTCTATCTTGACGGCATTAGAGACATATACCATTGTAAGGTGATATGTGGAGACAACAGCTTGTGCATCATGAATTAGTGGCCTGCTAACAATGGTATTATATGCTGACGACACATCGACAATTAAAAACTCGGTCATCACATCTCGAGCCATTGGTCCTTCTCTGATTATGACTTGTAGGACTATGCTTCCTTCAGGACTAACGGTGGAACCATTAAAACCAATAACTGGGTAAGACACCGGTGTTAGGTATTTTCGACCTATCATCATTGCATCGAACGCTCTTGCGAACAAGATATTCGCTGAGCTACCCCCATCTATTAGTACACGCTTGATATCACACCCGTTTATCGACAATATCAGCACTAATGGGTCATCGTGGGGAAAGACTACACCTTTGGCGTCGGCCTCAGAGAAAGATACGGAAGGAATATTATTTGGCCGAGGTCGTTCATCTACCCCTAGTGCATTTAATATGTGCTTATACTCTGACAGACTTTTCTTGGCACCGTTAACAGATCCTCCATGTACTGGTCCTCCAGTAATTACCTCAATGGTTATTTTTCGTCCAGGGGGTGTAGAGCCCTGCCAATAAGCCCTGGAGTTATCCTGTCGGCAGACGTCATCTTGTGCTGACGGATCTCCTGGTTTGCGATACTCTGTCTGTCTTACCGGCTGGTAACCCTGCCGGCTTGTACCTTCTTGTGACCGATATTGGGATAGGTGTCCTTTTCTGATAAGATCCTCGATGTTTTCTTTCAGTTGGATACACTCTTCGGTGTAATGACCGACGTCTTTGTGGAACATGCACTATTTCTTCACATCTCGGCCTTTCGTTATCATTGGTGCTGGCCGACTCCAATCCTCCTTGTGCTGATTTATAGAATAAATAGCGGCTCTGGGTGTGTTCAGTTGAGTATAATTGCTATACCGTCCTAGGCCTCTAGCCGGCCTATTTATTTTTTGCTGATTTTGCCTATTGACCCCCCCCCCCCCGTAGTTCTCGGGCGATGTTTGAGTATTTTGCCTCTGGGACGGCTCCACTAACGCTGTTTGATTTCCCGCTTTCAGAAGCTCCTCACTCTTAATGTAGTCATGGGCTTTATTAAACGCTGCGCCGAGATTGGAAAAGGACTTCCGTGCCATATACTTCTTGAAATCACTATCAGCCAAATTCATCAAGGCCATGACGACTATTTCCTGTTGTAACTTTGGTATAGTGTTGGCTTCGTTATTGAAACGCCGAACGAAGTCCCTCAATGACTCGTCTTTTTTCTGCTCGACGGACATAAGCTCTCCTGAAGTTCTCTGTCTCGCGCTATTGCTTATGTACTGGCCCGTAAATAACTCAACTAGGGTATCGAAGCCATCTATGGATCCAGGTTCCAAATTAGTGAACCAGCCCGAAGCTGCTCCAACCAGTGTCGTAGGAAAACTTTGCACCATACATCGTCGGTGTCGGTATATAGTAACATATGGCTTTCAAAGGCCGCAATGTATCTTTTTGGGTCACCCTTGCCGTCATACGTGCACGATGGCATTTTGATCTTTTCCATTTGTTGATCAAGGACCTCTTGTGTGAAGGGTGACATCCTCGGCCGGACTACAGTTCGGGTTACGCGCCTCGACGGCCCGCTACTGGCCTCATGCCGATATGACTCAGATTCACCCCTATTCACGGTTTGCGTGACCTGTCGTTCAGCGGGCACTACCGTCTCCTGGGGTGGTGGACGTGGGGTCGGGTCAGCTTAATTGAACTGACCTTCGAGTTTAATAACTACGGGTTTCATCTGCCTATCCCGGGGTTCCTTCGCGGCCGCATTCTCGGCTTCTTTTCTCTTCCGGGACATTGCTTTCATAACCTTCAAGGGATCAGGAGTTGTTGCTTGAATTCTTTCCGGTGTCCGTGGTATGTTTGTAGTGTCCTTATGCAGTAGGTGGGTCTCATCCTCCACCACTATACCGGGCATACTGGTGTTTAGGGTACCGTTATCATAATTTCGGTTTTCAGTTGCTGGTATTAGTGTAGTTTCATTATCTCCTTCCATGACTGTTGGAGGTCCTTTTGGACGATAGAAGTTATTACTTTTTACCCCTCCTTTTAGCGCTAATTGTTCCGGGTGAGCTCCGATACCGTGATGTCTCGGGGTAAGTAAAGGTTTACCGTCCAATGTCGTGCCTGCACAGTCAGCACAGATTAACTAGCCCGGGGGGTTATCCAGGAATAACCGCTCGATGCTAAAATTAGCGATCTGGTGAAGAGAGAATGAAGAGAGAGAAAGTGATTAGAGAGAGAGAGAAAAAGATTGTACCTTGTTATGAGAATACGCCTAGGTATATATAGGGGGAGAAGCAAGCTGGTGCCACCTTATGACGTTAGGTAGCAAACCGACCTTATACATAGCAGGTGCCTACGTGGCCGGAAGCAGCTCTCCACGTATCCGAGTGGATTGCCGTTAAGAGTATTTGAGTTTAACTAATTAGGCATATGGAAGATTTTCCTTTCGGTCTATTTACACTTCTGTCGGTAATATCCCGTACAGACATTAATTGGTTTGTTTGGTTAAAGTTTTGAGATAATATCTCAATTAAAATGGCTCGATATCAAATTTCATCTGAGTAGTTCGGATTATATCAATTAACAAATAATGATATGATTTTTTTTAATGTCAATATTTATATCAAATTACTCAATTACTATGTAAATAAGGTCACAGAAAGATTGTATACATATTCATAAAAAACGTGATGAATGATAGAATAATGTATGTTAATAAGACAAATAGTTCTCATTATCACATATCTAGACGACACGTTACAAATATTTATTTTCTAGCAATTTATCTTTGGAATGTCAAAATCAATACAGTATGAATTTGTAATGTCTAATGTCGACCGTCAGCTATGTGATAGGAATGGGTACAATAATAATGATGCAATATTGATGTCTATTTGCCATTTGGGTTGGATAATTTTAAACCGAGTTATGCTAAATTAATTGTGTTCATATGAATGAAAAATCTAAATAAGATTTTTGTTTTTCAAATCAGGTTAGATCGGAAAAAAAAATACAATTTTAATATATTATGGGCATTAAAAATAATTTAAATATAATAAAAATACAAAATACGGTCCAATCAAATTTTGCCACATCAGCAAATTGTGGTGTCATTTTTAAAGAATAACATTGTAGAATTTTTACATTTATCTATGCTTGGGAGTGGCAGCGAAAAACTAACCCACAAGCGAAGCTTCCCTATAAACATGAACAAAAGCAATATTCTCAAAATAACAGTAACAAGAGTTAAACTCCATAGCAAGCATTACTAAGAACGGTCCAACACTTCGATTCCCATTCACCATGTCAATGAGAACCTCACAACCACTCTCAACAACAATCCTCATTGTAAAAAGATTATTTAGTATTATTAGATTTAGGAAAATGTTGTACATAAGCTTTAGGGCTACATATAAACATTAAATAGACACTTGAAAATCGTATAAAATTAGAAAATCATATAAATATAAACACTAATTACACTGATTTGTGCCTATTTTTGTCGCGAATTCCTAATTTTATACAATTTTCAAGACTATATTTAATGTTTATATATTACCCTTGAGGCTACATATGGCATTATCCTTAGATTAAAATAATGTCAAAGTACCAAGAACAATACAATATTGTCTCCATTTTTTTTTTGTTCTTTAAAGAATAGTACTCCCTCTGTTTTTTTTTATTTATTTATTTATTTATATCAGTTTGACCGGCACATTTACCAAGACGTAAATTTGACCATTAATATCATTAATTTTTAATTAATAAAAATTATACCAAAATAATATTATGAAACTAGATATTATGACGAGTCTAATGATATATTATATAATAACATTTATTTATTTTATAGAGTTGAAAAATTTTAGTCAACGATGGTATGTGAATAGTGCAAAAATCAAAGTGATGCATTATTATTTCCTTAACAGGCCATGAAATGATTAATGAAAAAGGTCTAAAATTAATGCCATTATTATTTCCTTTCTCTAGATCCAGTAGACTTCTACTAGCAAAATTGTATTAATTCAATAATTTTTGGCCTCTATTTTAAGATCTTTTATTACAGAGTAGATTGAGATATAGATAATGTCAGACTCAGATGTGGAAATATGGAATGGCCCTTTGTCCTTGAACCAATCAGTGTGAATGTGTGATCATGGTCATGAATAAAGCACGTTTAATACCGTTACAACTATTTTTTTTTTTTTTATTTTTTATGTGGATGTGAAGAGGTCCGATCGATTTAAAACACCCCACTTCTTTCTTTCTCTTTTCTCTCTTCTTTATATTCTCTCTTTAGGGTTTTTATTTTTCTTCGCCGTTTAGGCCGAAAATAGTTTAATTTCTTCAAAAATTAGACTATTTTCGACCATTCTTTGATTTAATTCGCTTATTTGTTATTTGATTTATTTTGTTATTTCCGTTTGTGAGAGTCTGTCCCAATTTTTTTTTTTTGGATTTTTTCCAAATTTTTGGAATTTCTATTTTCATCTATGTATGAGAAATTTATTTTAGTAATTTAATAATTATTGAGAAGGTGATTTGGATTCATATGGGTTTAGGGTTCGTCATCAACTCTACGATCAAACATCAGCGCAAATTGTTAAGGTCTCTATTTGGAAAGATGCAAAAATATCGAAAACCACTGCTCGCGTCAAGTTTGAAGCGGTGGAGAGTGAGCTATGCCTTATGTGCAAAAAGTTATGATTTTGATTGTAAAAGTTATGTTATTTACTCTAGATATGTGGTTTATAAATCTTTGTTATTGTAGATGCCGTATGACTATTTATTTTTGATAATATTCTTCCGATCGGTTTTGGACTTCTGGGCCATTCATTTTCGTTCTTTTATCTTTAAACGAAAATTGCACCAAAGAAGATTTACACATTTTTTTTGTCGATTTTCAAAATCATGATAATATAAGAAAAATGGTATATATAGCATTTAGGGTTACATATAAGCATTAAATATACACTAGAAAATCGTATAAAGTTCGGAAATAAAAAATATACACTAATTACATTGATTTACGCGTGTTTTTGTTATGAATTCCTAATTTTATACAATTTCAAGAGTATATTTGATACTTATATATAGCCCGTAAGGTTACATTTAGAGCATCCACAATGGTTGTGCATAAGGACCTGCTAGCAAATTTTAAATAATTACTAGCTACATGCTAGTCGTTGTGTAGCTACAACTTCTTGTAGCTAAGCCAAACTACATAGAGCTATGTAGTTTCACTCCACCCAACACACATATATTGATTTGTTAAATATTTTTTCTGTATTTGTTTCTTTATTTGTTTCTTTTTTTATATAATTTATTTATTACAAAATGATTTAGCTTACCATTATAGAGGTTGTAGCTTGAATCTTGTAGTTTGGGATTAATGATGTGGCAACCCAAAACTACATGTACTTGTAGCTAGCTATACATTATGGATGCTCCTAGCATTACCCTTTAAAGACAGACTACTAACATAAAATGTCCGCAAACATTTATTAAATGCTCATTATACCATCACCCTACAAAATTTAACTTGTTATCCAATCATCACTTAATGCAATGTCTTGCTCATGAAAAAACAAATTATAAATGATTGTCTATATTCCACGATAGAGTCACGATTTATCTTCTACGAGTAAAAATATGTTTATTAAGTGACATTTTAGTGATTAATGGTGTTGGATATCGTGAATCTTAATTAGAAATTCTCTTTATTAGGTAAAGTTTTGGGTGAGACGGACTCACCGTGAGTCCGCCGCCACCTCGATCTCCCACATCCAGCCTACCCAGCTACACCGACCTTAACTAAGAAACTCACACCTCAACACCAACTCACAAACACCCATCTCGGTCTTGACAAGAAATACCCACCTGAATTTGACCTCTACCTTGACCAGAAACATCCACCCGACCCTGACCTCGACCCTGACTAGAAACACCCACCCGACCTTGACCATAATCGCTCGATCACCTTGTCCCCCACTTTGACTTGACCCAGAAATGCGTGAATCTTGGTTGCCGAAAATATAGCTATTTCAATTAAGGTGGGTGGTGGTCGCAGTTAAGGTAGGGTGATGGGGTGGTGGTTTCGGTTCAATTGATGCAAGGTTGAAGAGAGAGAAAATGTTGTAGTCATGGAAGAAGAATAAGGTTATTGGTGAAGGAGAAAATAATGTCAAGTATTAAATGTTTATTGTTTGGTATTTGATTGTTATTGTTTGGTATTAGATTAGTATTGTCAGGTATTAGATCAGATTAATATTAATTAGTTTACTATTTGTAAAGATTTAGAAAATTTTAGTCAGAAATAAGATTATTTTTATCAGGAATATCATAAACAAAATAAAGATATTAGTTAGGAATAAGATAATTTTTATCATCGAGTTTCTCAGACCTGCGCCTTTTTCTTGCTGAAGCCCGATCTCACGTGAGTCCGTTCTACGCAAAACCTTATCTTTTTACTATACACGGTAGGCCCACGTATAAAATGATTTAAATGATAATTAAAGTACAACATGAAAACGGGAAATATTATACGCAAACAAAAAGCTAAGTCAGGTGTACTAACTAGAATACTAGTATACCATATAAATGAAATTTGCAAAACTTTAAGCTTCGAATGCATACAAAATGAAGGGAAAACAGACCTATGATGAATGTTATTTCAGATGATATACTACAAGAGGGGGGTCAATTGTAGTAAGTTTCTAGTGCCTAATTTTCACAGAATATAACAATTATAGTTAGGAACTTAATGAGTGCAAAGAAAATTTTATGAGAAAACCTTTCAGGGCCTAACTAGAAGTAAAAGCTCGGCCCTTCACGGGACTTTCAAACAAACTCTACTATAATAGGAAACTCTCCTAGTACAACCTATTATTACAGACCTTTCTCACAAGTTCCGCCAAGGACACTTGCTACCTGATAGGAACCTATCCTACCCGACTTGAGACCCGATCAGGTTCCTTTAGTACTACACAAGGGTGCCTACACTCTGCTTCACACCTAAAGCTAACTCACTGTGCACTCATAGCTACCACTTGAATTTTAGAGACTTTAAACTCCTACATGAATTTTAGAGAATTCAAACTCATCACACCCCATTACCCAAAATACTCAAACCCTTTTTCCCATTACAAGATCTCATTGAATAACTCTAAATACATATATATGAATAAAGAGATAAAACTAATATGTTGGACACTTGAGATCTGTCTGGAACTCACTGGACGTATTGTAACCAAAACCTGATAGGAACTTTGACCAGGAGGACTGACTTAGCTTCATGGTGAAAGATAGAACCATTAAGCACGACCACTACACTTCGTCAGCCTCAACTTTGAATGAATACATATGACCATATTTATAGTACACTCAAATTATTCATTTCATCTTGAATAGATAGGTTTTATGAAAAGATAAGTATAAAAAATATTTTTCTAAAAATAAGTTTTCCAAAAATATATCTTGTTAAGAATAAAATCTGTTAATAATAATAAGATATAATTAACATAAAATTAGATTTTATTCAAGACTTAAATTTTTGTTTAAAAATACTTTTTAAACAAACTTATCTTTTTCCAAAAAGGATTTATTAAAAAATATATATTTTTATTCAGTAAAACCAAATCCCTAAAAGATATGCACGTATTAGGTAAATATATATCATTAAAACCGACTTTTAAAGACGTGCATACTTAAGTTCCTATTAGGTTCGGAACTCTGACAGTCTCTGAGTTCCCGACAAGTCAGTAACTCTCATTTTATTGACTGTCAGGAGTTCACCTTGGTTCTATATAAACTTGTTCCAGACCAGCTTTTATGTCCAACATACTTACATGAATTCTAGAGCAATATACTTCTATATCTCTGTCTTCATGTTGATTCTCTGAGACTCTTGTTCTGGAATCCTATAGTCTTGATGTATTCAGGATCTCAGGTCTTGCCCCATCATTATACCGGAACCAGGTCATTACAACCCATTAATATGTTTCTGCCAGGAAACACCTTTGCCCTAACATTACACTGAAACCAGGTCATTACAAACCGTTGATATGTTCCTGTCAGAGAACACCTTGAAGTTCCATTTTTGGAACTCTTCTTTTGCTTTACTTGTCATCCTTAGTCTTCTAAGGTTTCTCTGTTTCAGCCCTCACTTCAACTCCCAGAGTTTACTTATCCTGCAAACATCAAAACACTAACAGTGTGTTTGGATAACATTAGAGGAAGAAAAAGAAGGGGAGGGAGGAGAAGAGGAGGGGAGGGGAGGGAAAGGAAGGGGAGAGAAGAATGATGAGTTTTCCTTCCAAATCTCTCCATTGTTGGAGGGATCATTTTCCTATAATTTAATCCCTCCATTTCTCTTCCCTCCAATTCCCTTACTTCCTCATTTGTTATCCAAATGAAAGATATCACATCTCTCCATTTCCCTCCCCCTCTTTTCCTTCCATTTCCTTCTATCCAAACACACCGTAAAAGACTCTTATTATTAGATAGAAGTTTGCTCAATCATTAACATCATTATCCAGACCTAATCAGAGTCAACAATTTCCCCCTTTTTGATGATGACAAACTGAGCAAAATTTTGAAGATAACAGAATGAAACAAAAGGTTATTTTTATTTATAAAAACAATAAATAAAACTAAAACAAAACCAAACTAAGCTAGAGCTAGCAAACTAGAAAACTAAACTAAAAAGACTCCTACACATACATGACCTACATATGCATAGGATACTTACCTCGTGAAGCTAACATATGTAAACACCTATTTACATAGTTACCTTCATGGTTCCTTCGCCATCATCATGTTCATCAACCATCACTCATCATTGCTCTCTTGTTCCCTCTATTGCTTATCATATATTGCTCAAGTTCCTTATATATATATATATATATATATATACCTGTCATTACTCAGGTTCCTTATACCCTGTTCCAGCATAACTTGTTCTTTCTATGCATAACTAAACAAACATGTGTTCTTTCTATGCACAACTAAACAAACATGTTAGATAGATAATCATCATTAGTTTATAATCATCAAAACCTAATTACTGAACAATGAATCTACAATGATGGCATGCACCATTAAATCCATTGTAAAGTTCTTGGTAATGTTCCACCGATTGGTCCACTTTTAGCTTAGACTAGAAAGAGAGAAATCAAAACTTTTATCTTTTTCTTAGCTAATATACATTATCTTGCTTGTATACTTGTATAGATCAATCATGTCCTGGTGTGTGCTTATTAGTGTGATTACAGTTGCTTAAGAGTCGGATCGAATAAGTTAGATGCTAAGTAGACTCCGACTCTAACCCTCCTCCAAGTCGGAGTCAAAATTTTTAAACGATGTCGGATTCATATATATATTTTTTTCTCGAATTCGGTTCAGATTTTTTTTTTTTGGATCGAATCGGAGTAGGGGCGGATTCGGATTGGATTTCCATCCAAAATAGTTAGTGGCTAGTAGAAATTTTGTTCCTACACTATTATTATTATTCCACGACGAAATTAAGAATCTTATTCAGGGAAGCATCGTCCCATCCAGGGTCGTTTCTGACTTTTGTGAGGCACTGAGGCCTATGGGCAAACTACCAATTAGGGGCCTTATAAATTTAAAGTGAAAGTACTTCTTATGAGGCTATTTATCTTATATTTCTTTGGTTATATACTTTCATTAAGTATATACGATGTACAACGTAAGATATTTAAGTTATAAAATGTGCATTAGCATTAGCAAATGTGAAACCTCAGCTAATGGGTTTCGAACCTGAGACAATGTGAGGAAGTACAAAACAAATCTTACCAACGAGCCACTTTATCCTTTTGTTCATTAAATGTTGGAATTAATTTTTATACGTAGGCTTTTAACAGGGAAAGAAGGGCTTTTGATTTGGGGCCCTGGGCGTTGCCCTGCCCCAGATACGGTCGTGGTCCCATCTCTTAAGTCTTTAGATAGTGCATGAAGTAGACCAAAATATGCTTTTTATTTCTGCATCAATGAACGTTGTGGAACAACTTAAAAAGTTACAAAAGTATATGCTATCGAAATATCGATTATCTTCAAATATCATAAACTTCATATTATACAAATTAGAGCATATTGAATTTATGAGATACCACAATATGACTTTGAGATACCACTATATTATACTCCGTAGTAATAAACCAAGCTGGAAATAAGAATAATACACTCGGGTGCACCATTGTGCATGGTGCATCGCATGGTAGCCGGGTAAACAAAAAAAGGCAGAAAGAACATATCTATGTTTGACAAAGAACATACCTTTAATATGTTCTTTGAATGTGATAAGTGTGTTTTTTGGGTATAACTATATGTTATTTACATTATAACTTATGTTATTTAACATATGCTATTTTTTTTTTCCTTTACAAAGTATATTCTTTGAATTTGACTCGTATGTTCTTTATGATAGTGACGCACAAATTCTATTCTTGGAGAGAGAAAAAACTAATTATTGGGAAAATGATATCTTTGGTAAAGATTATGTTAGAGGTGATCGACTTTGGCCCGACCTGCTAGCTCTGCCCAATCCGGTATGAAAATAGGGCGAGTTTGGGCAAACCTAAAAACGCATTTTTATTTTAAAACTCGAACTCGGCCAAAAAAAAACCCGAAAAGCCCGTTACTTTTTACGGGTTTAGCCACAAGAATTATATTAAGGCCCAACCCGACCCGATTTTTATCACCTCTAGAATATTTATACAAATTCTTACATAGACCCTGGTCCACCTATCCTATGTGGACCAGGCATTAAACACACTCTTCTCTTAATTAAACACAACTTCACCTTGTTCTTCAAATCCCGCCATCTTAACTTTTTTTTTTCCTTCTTTATAAGATCACTCTTCCCTATTTAATCTGATTTTTTTTACTTCTTTTTCAATCATAATTTAGATCCACAACATTGTCTAGATCAAAGAAATCATCAACATTATCTCTTCTTTTTCTTTTTTTCTCCTTAATTTCACTCTTCTGAACTTCCTCTCTCTTCTTCTTAACATTTTCTTGCTTCTTTTGAACTTTCTCCTTTTGAGACTCTTTCTTAGCCTTCTTTTGAGCTTCCTTTTTAGCTTGATTTTCAGTCTCCTTTTGACTTTCCTTTTTAGCTTGATTCTCAGCCTCCTTTTGAGCTTGATTCTCAGCTTCTTGGATTGGTGTTGAGTGGTGGATTTGGGTTGAAGTTCAGATTGGTTGCTGTAATAAAACAAATGCTTCTTGGATTAAAAAATAACAATATCAAAATTTGAACAGGAATCACAAATTATATGAAATAAAATCATGAAACATTTGAACAGTAATAACAAATTATCTGAACTAAAACCACAAAATATTTGAACATTGATCACAAATTATATGAACTAGAACCCAATATATTTGAACAGTAATCACGAATTATATGAACTAAAAACACAAAACATTTGAACTTATAAAATAAATGCTTCTTAGTTTAAAAAATAATAATATCAATTTTTGAACAGTAATCACGAAATATATGAACTAAAACCACAAAATATTTGAACGATAATCAAAGATTATATGTACTAAAATCACAAATCATTTGAACAACAATTACGAATTATATGAACTAAAAACACGAAATAGTTGAGCCTATGATTTACCCGGTTTCTCCATTTTTTGAATGTTGCTTGTCTACCTTTTTTAAAATCTTTGGATCAACAATTTGACTTTTTATATCCAATTTCTTCTTCCTTTTGTTTCAGATTTGAGAAATTGTCCTGTTCAAATAACTCAGGGTTTCAATTCATCATTTAATTTCAAAATTCAACAATTATATAAGGTTTTAATTTACTTACAATTGATCTTCATCACTATCAGAAGAATTTGGGTCCCTAAAAAAAATGTGAAAATTGTTCAAAAATTATACCCAATTTACAAAAACTACGAATGAAATTTTAACAAATTATAACAACTACAAACGAGTAATTGCAAATTCAAAGAAATTTAAACAAAGTATAAGTTCAGAAATTTAATTTACCTTTCTGAATTGTTTTCTTGCTTTTCATCCATGGCTATGCTTGAATTTTCAGAGGAGAGAGAAACGAGAATTTTTCGTAGTGTTTGTGTTGATGGCTATAAGTTCAGAATTTATTATGTCAGAGTGTTGTTGGAGTGGAAAGAAAGAAAGGAGAGGTTGGGCCGCTTTATTTGTAATGTGTTTGTGATGATGGATTGTGGTATTTGGGCTAGTGGTCCACCTATTTTAGATGGACCAGGGTCTACCATAGACCTATTAGAATAATTTATGTTAATATGTAATTTTTCATAAAATTTTAAAAAGTTATCATCACGTTCTTTTTGTTATATCTTTATGTTCTTTGGTAATGGATGTTCTTGTTAATTACAAACATGTTCTTTGTCAAACACATGTATCTTCTTTGTGAAGCACATGATGTTCTTTCCTCCTTTTTTTATTTTACCGGGTGCACCATGTGCATGGTGCACCGAGTGTATAGATCAAGCATTGAACCAAGCAATGCTCGGTAGAGTTGGTAGGGAATTCACCTTTTGACTTTGAGGTAATAAGTTCGAGCCTCACCAACTACATTTGCTTGGGAGTAGGAGATTTCCTCCCCCCTCTACTCTCAAGTTTGACATATGAAGATGGACTTATGTAACCAATGAGAAATGTTGATTCGGTAACCAGTAGGGTTATTCATCTTACCTGAAGAAAAAAAAAACTATATTATACAAATTAGCACCACTATTCAAGACCATTAGCCCATGGACATGACTTCCGTTATCATCCAACCAATGGTTGGGTCAAGGATAAAGGCCCATGCCACCTCAGACATCGTCTAAATTTCTTTCTATTCCTTAATAAAAGATTTGAAATGAAGGCCAACAATTATTGAAGTAATTGGTACTGTTTTGTTAGTAGGAGTCAACTCAATCTAGGAGATATATTGTTAGGAAATTAGGGTGTAATTATGTTTGATTAATGCGGAACAAGTCAAAGAAATTAAAAACGAGAAAAACAATAAAGAAGATAAACAAACAACACAAGGATTTACGTGGTTCGGTCAAAATAGACCTACATCCACGGGTGGGGGATTCGAGAGATTCTTCACTATAATGGAGAAAGAACAAGAGAATAATACAAGGAGTCTTAAATCTAATGGCTCAAAAAAGGTATGATCTAATTGATCAATTAAAGGGTTCTTTTATAACACAAGGAAACCCTAATAAAACCCTAAGATTGTTCCCCAGCAAGTATATTCAAATAGCCGTCATAGAAAAGATATAATTTTAGGAAATATTCCATAAATTATCCTAGAATAACCTAACTACCGAGCTATAGCTTGGAAGCTAGCTCATGCCTGCCGAAAGTCCTCATAGGGCCGAGCTATAGCTCACTCGCATAGAGCTATATCTCGCAGCCTCGTTGCAAATTTCCAGCTTCGTCAGGTTTTTGTAAAACGGTCATAACTTTCTCGTTTCTTATCGGAATTGGGCATATGACCTATCGTTGGAAATCTCTTGAATCAAGCTATCACCTCCAAATTGAATCACCTCAAAATAAGTTGTATTTTGAGAGATATAATTGTTCAAAGTCAGCCCTACTAGATTTCGAGTCACAATTTAACAATCTCCACCTTGACTTGAAATCGACCAAAAAACAAGGTAACTTCACCTTGATCCAAAAAACAAAGAAGTAATGCTCATAATAAAACATAAAACCTCCACCTTAAACAAAACTCCATAAGCCTACTCACATTAGGCTATCACCAAACGAACATCTTCAATAACTTGTGAATCGGTGCGTCTCCGAACACAAAATTCCGTACACAAAACCATCACATGGCCTAGATTGAGAGTATAATGTCCCGACGCCAAGCATGCTTATCAAAATTGACCAAAATCTCTTCAAACACTTCTTCATCTCAAAAAATCAAACTAAAAAAAACTTAAGCAATTCTAGAAAAATAAAAAATACATCAAGAATTTCTAAATTGCAATTGTACTTAATAAATCACAAAAGTACCAAAATTGAGATAAGAAATAGCATAACTAGAACAAAATCTAATGCATAACCAAGATTACTACTTTATTACAAACGAAAATCAAAAGCAATCTATCATAGACTCCATACCAAAAATCCACACGGTTTCTCATTTTACCAAGAGATCTCAAAGGGGAACTTATCATGAAGAGATCGTAGAAACCGCAACCCCAAAGCTCGTAACCCTAAAGTGAATAATCATAATCATCATCGTTCTTGGCCATATTTGCGGATTTGTCCTCATTGGACTTCTCCTCATTCTTCTTCTTTAATTTCCAACACTCGGCTTTGATATGACCCTTCACATGACAATAGTTACAAACTTTTCCTTTACCAAAATTCTTATTACCACCATGAGAAACTAGAGCATTATTTTGAGCAGGATTATTAGATTTATTAACCAATTTATTGTCAATTAAATCTCTTTGAGTTAAGGCATCCTTAACATCCTCCAAACTCAAATCATCTCTACCATACAATAAAGTATCTCGAAAATGCTTATACGTAGGCGGTAAAGAACACAACAACCTAATAGCCATATCCTCATCATCGATCTCAACATCGATGTTTTGCAAATCCATAATAATAGAGAAGATTTCATCTAAATAAGACTTAAGCGGTTTACCTTCTTCTAGACGAAGATCATGAAGTCTAGATTTGAGTAGTAGACGGTTGGTCACGCTCTTTGTCATATAAAGTGACTCCAACTTCAACCACAAACCCGCAGAAGTTGTCTCCTTGGAAACCTCTCTTAAAACATCATCAGAGAGACATAATTGAATTGCCGAAAGATCTTTCAAATCGATCTCCTCCCACGATAAATTGTGACTCGAAATCTAGTAGGGCTGAATTTGAACGATTATATCTCTCAAACTAACACTGATTTTGAGGTGATTCAAGTTGGAGGTGATATCTTGATTCAAGAGCTTTCCAACAATAGGTTATATGCCCAACAAAAACCTGACGAAGCTGGAAATTTGCAACGAGGCTGCGAGCTATAGCTCTATGCGAGTGAGCAATAGCTCGGCCCTATGAGGACTTGCGGAAGGCATGAGCTAGCTACCGAGCTATAGCTCGGTAGTTAGGTTATTCTAGGATAATTTATCGAATATTTCCTAAAATTATATCTTTTCTATGACGGCTATTTGAATATACTTGGGGAACAATCTTAGGGTTTTATTAGGGTTTTCTTGTGTTATAAAAGAACCCTTTAGTTGATCAATTAGATCATACCT
Organism: Chenopodium quinoa; assembly: GCF_001683475.1. NCBI lineage: Eukaryota > Viridiplantae > Streptophyta > Magnoliopsida > Caryophyllales > Amaranthaceae > Chenopodium > Chenopodium quinoa. The sequence goes on along the minus strand of NW_018742271.1, from coordinate 415,365 downwards.
TTTTTGAGCCATTATATTTAAGACTCCTTGTATTATTCTCTCGTTCTTTCTCCATTATAGTGAAGAAGCTCTCGAATCCCCCACCCGTGGATATAGGTCTATTTTGACCGAACCACGTAAATCCTTGTGTTGTTTGTTTATCTTCTTTATTGTTTTTCTCGTTCTTAATTTCATTGACTTGTTCCGCATTAATCAAACATAATCACACCCTAATTTCCTAACATATATGGAGGAAGGAAATAATAATGGCATTTCTTTTAGACCTTTTTCATTATCATTTACTCAATCTAAGAGATGAGTGAAATAATAATGGTATTTATTCTGTTTATAAAATGTAGTTTATTTTAGACTTTGTTTCATTACGGAGTATCATTTACTCAATCTAGGAGAAATAATATTACAAGGGAATTGGATAGATGCAACTTTGTCCTTCAGAGTTTGGTTAACATGTGTGTAACCATCATCATAACCTTTGTAGATACATTAGCAGAACGAGCTAGGTTGAGAATTCGAGTAAGTATTGGCTTTGGAATCACATATGGTTGGAGCATCGCTTGATTAATAATTTTCCAAGCATCCTCAATTTCTTCTTTTAGCTTCTCATTTGCTTCTTCCTCTGACAACCCATGCTTCTCCATCAAGCATTGCACAGCTGACGCGGCATGCTTCCTCTATTTCTCAAACTACTCCAACATACAAATTCAAGCACGAATACAATTGTTACTACAGTATGTACAAAATTGTACTAATAAGGAGTATGTTGTTTAAATCGAATTCTACCTCTGTTTCTTTTTATTTGTGGCACAGGGGTATTTTATGTGAGACATAAGAAATTTATTTGTTGTAATAAATAAAAGTAATCGACGGTAGTAATTGTTATTAATTAATTGGTATGTACCTTTTGGCCACCTATGTCATTCATGAGTCTTATTATCGTCGAGACAACTTTTATGATATCCGGCATAGGATTTTGACATGCCCTTTCAAATACTTCCTTGGATGCAATCTCTCCAATGCCAAGGAATGAGGCAACTATTCCATGAGGGTATGGAGAGGTCACCAGGGCAATCTTCTTCATATACTCATCATATGTAGAAACAATGGAACATATTTCTGATGGCACCATCTTACCTCTTGAATATAGGCTTTGCTTAAAGATTTCACCTTGATTAGAGAAATAAAAATATCCAATCATGAGATTTTGGCTTAGTTTTAAAGATTGAGGTTGTGTGCAGTGTATAATACTCGTAGATCATTATAGGGTTGCATATAGCATTATTACCCTTGATTTATTTTTTTATAAAAAAAAGCATATGAAAATTAATGTCTAATTAATTTGATTATCTGATCTGACTAAATTATACCTTGACAGTGTGTGCATTAATCCATCACTAGTAGAAAAAGGCTCATTTGTGTCGCTCATTTATAGTGTATTTGCGTTGCTTCTATGAGCGATGCAACTGCTCGCGATGCAAATGATTTAAAAGTCATTTGCGTCACTCCTAGGCGCGACGCAAATAAGTCATTTGCGTCGCTCATTTATAAACGAGTGACGCAAATAAGAGTTATTTGCGTCGCTCCTTTATAAAGAAGTGACGCAAATAAGTCTTATTTGCGTCACTCCTTTATAAAGGAGCGACACAAATGACTCTTCTGATAAACTTCTTGTTTGTTATTTGCGTCACTTGTTTATATAGGAGTGACGCAAATGACTGACTAGACAATACAAAATTACTTTATTTGCGTCACTTGTTTGTTTAATGAGTGACGCAAATGAGGTGATTTTTTTTTAATTGTAATAATTGCTTTGTATATGTTTGTAGTACCTGTTTTCCTTGCTAGTGGTATAATGTAATATGCTACCGCTAATATAATTGAAATTAAAATGCAATATTATTGAATAATGCAAATGTAAATTTCGGCAGAGTCTCCTTTGTATTTTGGCCTACCCATAAAATTGGGAATGACGGCATTATGTTAACAACCTGACCAATAATTTACATCTCAATATCATAGACAGTATACTCATCATCCCAACACCAATTAACCAAAATCATTCATGTCAAGCCTATAATCCAAAACAAGAGTCCAACATGCGCTAAGTGTAAATCTAAAGTTCAACATTACATATAAAATACTCTGCCCAAATATCTCGAATCTCATTTATCTCCTCCTCGGTGTACAGTGTAGTTCTTGAAAAATCCTATCAACACAACAAATATACAAGAGGAAATTTTTAATTCAAGATTGTAGCTAACATAAAATTGTATTTATCAAACAAAAATGAAATATTTGACAACTCATACCTGAATAAGATCCTCACTGCTATGGTGATGTTTAAGTATTTCGTACATATAACGCATGACGTAGTAGCCACACTCATGTCCACCAAATTGTTGAGGACACTACATGTAATATATTTATAAGTTGAATTAAATTGCTATACTTAAATTATTAAGAAACTAAAAGTTAGGGTAAGAAATTAAGGTAACCTGTCCCAAATGCCATGTCAATTTACTTCCTCTAGATTGTCCACTTAATGCCTTGAAACTTCGAAAAGCACTACACATTTGAAACAAATAACATATATATTATCCTTACACACATAAAATCATGAAATTAATAACAAACTAGACTTACTTTGTCATTGCAAACTTAATTGCTAAATTTCGCTTCTGCCTCAAAGAATCAAAGATGATAACTTCACGCTTAGCCATGCATAAGACCAAAAGAACCCAATGATTCCTACATAATAAATTAGACACCACATTTGTAAAAGAGTAAAATAATATCAACAATTTGCAAAGTTCAAATAAATACAAGTTCAAAGTTTATACTTTTCATGGTATGGGCATAAGATGAACTGCTTAGATTTTTGTTTTTCCATCACATGTGTGTCCACCCAGGATATAACGGGGTTGCTGCAGCTCTCAAAATACTATCATATGTTTGGGGACACTATGTGAAATGGTCTTCAACATCATGCATCATTTCATCTATCCTGTCCTTCTCCACTTCACTCTAACTTTCAACACCAATATCAGCTGTATCGATATCCTCACCTTGGTGTTCATTATCATCATCACAATGATTCTCATCTTCCCTTGGACAATAACTAGAACTTGCCTCAATATATATGCTCTCACTATGCCATGTCCACCTTGTGTAGTTTTCTTTAAACCCACGACGAATTAGATGATCTTTAATATCAACTATATCACGATATCCCCTGGAATTATTACAGTCACAACAAGGAAAAAGAATAATCTTTGATTTATTCTCTGTTTGGTGTTTTAAGGCAACAGTGCTAAACTCTTCAATTCCTCGTAAAAAACTTGTACAATTTCGTTTACCATACATCCAACTTTGATCCATTTTCAACCACTGAATAACAAAATTAATTTTAAGATAATGTGTATATTTTCTAACATATATAGCTCCTTAACCATAAACAAGAATATAAGGCATCAAACATTTTCATTCAAAGTTTATCTCAAGTAAATGCAACGACATGATCCAATAAGGTCCTTATCACTCCAACCTAACCCATTCTTGAATGTCCTATCTCACTAATAAATACTTGTAAAGTTTGGTTCTAAAGAAAATCCGGCAGCATTTCCCTATAATTCTCAAAGCACACAATGTAGATAATCGGCTATCTACATATGTACCTAGAGAACAATCGGGAAATAGTGAGCCATGATCTTCTTAGACCCAAAAACAGTTCAAGTAGTTATCACCTAAATGAGATAGAACATTCAAGAACAGTCCCAAACCAGGGACTATTCAAGACTTACTCCTAATGAGTAAGCCCTGAACGGGTATCTAAGCCAATGATGCAAGTATTATTGCAATTCCAATCAATTATATCACAATTAAAAATCTCATACAATTCACAATCATTATACCACAAGTGAAGACAATCTCGTATGCAATCTAAGTTAATATTGCAAAGAATGGTTCAGATATATATACCACAAGTGAAGACAATCTCGTATGCGTACTACCGCCTTAATCGTTTGTCCACAACCAGAACCTCGAGCAACTTGTGGAATTCACTTCCGTATAATTAAGAATCTGCCATAAAAAGTTACATATATTAAACCAACATAGTTTTTTTTTTTTTAGAGAATTAAACCAACATATTTTTTTTTAGGGAAAGATAGCAAATATTATTCAACTTAATCTCTCCTCAAAGGGGAAATTCCCTGTTTCTCAACATGAGAAATAGAGTTTGTTTCTCATAAGGGCAATAACGGAAATTTACTCAGTATAAGTGATGTGCTGGAATTTCTTATGTATTACTTGGATTGCCAGCTGTACTACTGGGCTACATATCACTTTTGATGGCGTTAAACTACAACGTTCATACATTCTTAATTTTTTTATAAAAAAAAAATTAGAGGAATTGGGTTTTGAAGGTTGAAGGATGAACATTCAACTCGATTTCTGGGCGGAACTCAGGTCGGAAGGTCCAACTGAATTTCTCAAGGTAAAAACATGCAACTCGAGTCTTCAACTACTTATGTCAAATACTTTAAATCAAGATGAGTAAGGCCACTTGGATTTACATACACTTCAATAGTCCATGTTATATTTTTATCTACAAAGCTAAACAAATCCTTCGATCATCAAACAATAAATCAATCAAACCCTAAATCTATCCTTCGATCATAACAAAGTATATGTCTCTCTCAAGAAACAAGTCAATCCAAAAACTATAATCTAAGCCACATTTTTTACCTTTTACTTTCACAAACCAAGCTCATCATTGCTCAACCTATGAACTCAAGAAGACACTTTGATGAAACATTAGTAACATTACTAGTTTAAATTACGCTCCAAATTCCACTCTTAAAATCCGGAACAACAATTTGAGAATGAAGGGAGTATAATTCGTGCTTAAAACAACGAATTTACCATTAGTTTCATCACCCAATTATAATTTACAAGCCAACCATATCTTCGTTAAATTACATCATATATCAATCATAAGAATAATATAATCATCCAAAAACAATAAAGCTTGAATATTTCCTCATCATACTAGCATAAATTCACTTTTAAAATTTGAAAATAGTATTCAGCATCGAAAATGCAATTTTTAAATTTTAAAAAAAATCGATATCCCATGAACAGAAATTATTAAATCTAATTAGTTAATTACCCCTGATTTACCAAGCCAAATTCCCAATTCCTACAAAATTTCAATTAAATAAAGAATTTGCACGCAACAAATAAATTAACTAGATTAAAATTGTATTGGTATGAATTCCTAGTAATACAACCAATTTTCAAAAATTAACAAAAATCAATCAACACATTTTCAGAGAACAAAACTGCAAACCATTTTCAGAAATTATAAATTGCATTTTAAACTAAATGAATGAGCCATTCCCTCAAAAAAATGAACTAAATGAATGAGCCATTCTCAGCAACCTCAAACCCATTTTTATAGAGGCATTCTAACAATCACATTACAAACAAAAGTATTTTGAGTTCTATCGCAATTATGACTTCAATTTCATGAAATTTTTTCGCATTACAGAAAAACAAATCAAAAATAAAAAAACCCTAGAACAGAACTTACGAATTGGACGGAAAAAAAAAGACAACTTCACTAAATGCAAGCAATCTACCTTAGGTGAAATAAACATCACAAATTCAATAATGTCGAGCCTAAACGCAGTTATATGAGGGGGGTGAACACTGGTCGAACTGCTACACTAATCAAACTTCAATTATTGTTGTTGTAATTTGCTAGAACTTCCTCGGGTTTTTTGGGGGCGAAATTAATCGATTTTCCAATCGAAAATTTCAGTCATTGCTCGAATATGAGGCCAGGATTTTTAATTGAATTTTTTGGGGTTTCTAGGGTTCGAATTCCTATGGTTTTGAATAGATTTTTTGCTCGAAATGGGCGAATTTTGGTCGAAAATGCTCAATTTTTCTGGGGTTTATGGGTTCGGATTTCTTAGGCTTTTTGGTCCAAATTTTTGCTCGAAATTGCTCAATTTGCTGCCGATTATAGGTCTTCAACTTGACTGCGATTTTGGATGTTGAATTTGCTGAGGAATCGGTGTTTTTTTGGCCGAATTTGTTGGATTTAAGGGTCGAATTTGCGGGTGTTTTGGCTGTAGAAATTCACTGGAGTAGCAACTTGTTTTTTTTCTCTTTGTTTAGTGAAAGGTAGGCGTGCAAAAGCTAAGGTCAAAATTCTGAAATAACCTAAATGCAAAAGCTAGATTTGCGTCACTTTATTATTAAAATGCAACGCAAATAACATAAAACATAATGATGTACATTTTTCATATACGTCGCTCATTTATTAAAAGAGTGGCACAATTTATTCACTCACTCATTTGCGTCACTTGTCAATAAATGAGTGACGCAAATAAGATTATTATATGAGTTACTTCAATAAATAAGAGTGACGCAAATAATAAAAATCTGCAATACAATAGTTATTTGCGTCGCTTCTTGATAAATATGCGACGCAAATAACTTTTCAGGATGATAAAATTAAACATTTGCTTCGTTCTTTCTAATGAGTGGCGCAAATATGGCGACGCAAATGTACGTTTTTCTACTAGTGCATAATGAAACAGCTGTATAAAATGATATCTTATTAATTTTGTATAACTAAAGTGAAATTTCTCTCTCTATTTTGTTGACCAAGATAAGCTTAATCTAGTGGTAAGATTGTCACCTTCTAACCTTGAAGTTAGGGGTTCTATTGGGATATATTTTAGGGAACAAGATAATTGTGAATATTGTGAGAATATATCCTAGAGAATATTGTGAGTTATTTTAGGTTATTTTGGTCTTGCCCTCCAAGTATACCTAATTGATAAATATATTGTATGTGGCCATTGGGATGAATGAGAATTGCACAGAGAATTATTCATTATATTTTGTCATGGTTTCAAGAGCTTAGGTTTGATCCAAATTTTTTTCTTAACGACTTGATTACACGTAATTTACATAATTTCTTGAAATCGTGAGAGTGTGAGAGTTCACATAAATTTTTTTGGATCGGAAATATTGTGACGATTATTTGCGGCATTCATTTTCTTGTGGGATCATATATTTGGGTGCAAATTTTTTATAATTGTGAGAGTTCACACTTATAATTATTGGGAGTTGTGATTAAGTTAGTGGGTATACAATTTACATTTGTGGGAATTTGAGTTCCACGTATTTGTTTGAGAAATTGTGAGTGTTCACAACTTCTATTTTATTATCTTTCTTGCGTGAAGAATCGTGTGCAGCATTGTGATGTTTTTTTTTATCAATTAGAAGAATATTGTGCAGTTGCGTGATGGCTAGGGATTCGGCTGTCACCACCGCAGATGGGGCTGCTCTTGTAGGGGTCACATCAGCTCAAATACAACAACTTCTTGATTATTTAAACTCTATTCAGCCCAAGCTTCTCGGTAAGCACGATTTGGGTTGGATTATTGACACTGGTGCCTCAAATCATGTGACTTGTGATCTATCTCTTTTGAGAAATGTGACGAATGTGAGCCATTATCCGGTGGGATTGCCGGATGGGAATTATGCCAATGCTTCCAAAATTGGATCGGTTCTATTGCAAGGGGGCTTGATTATTGAGAATGTCCTTTATGTACCGCAATTGAATTGCAATTTAATTTCGGCGACTTAATTATGTGATGAATCAAATTGTGTACTGCAATTTACTAATAAACTTTGTGTTATACAGGACCTAGCAACGAGGAAGGTGACCGGAAGAGGTGAACGAGTGGATGGACTATATTATTTCCGGGGTGTTCCTATGGTGAAGACTATGAAGATAGATGGGGATCATTCGACAGAGTTGTGGCATTAGAGATTGGGGCATCCTTCGGGTAAAGTGCTTTAACAACTTCCATTTGTGAGTCGTAGTAGTAATAAATTTAAATCATGTGATGTGTGTCCTCGAGCAAAACAACATAGGAGTAGTTTCCCCTTGAGTCAAAATAAATCTAGTCGAATCTTTGAGCTTGTTCACTTGGATTCATGGGGGCCCTACAAGATTCCATCGTCTTGTGGTGCTCATTATTTTTTACTATAGTAGATGATTAATCTAGGGGTGTGTGGACTTATTTATTAAGAAACAAAACGGAAGTTGAGTATATGTTTCTTAATTTTGTTGCTATTGTTCGACGTCAGTTTTCTCAAGAAATTAAAGTGGTTCGTAGTGATAATGGTACGGAATTTAATTCCTTGAAAGAATATTTTTTTGCAAATGGGATATATTTTGAGACCTCATGTGTGGGCACGCCTCAACAAAATGGGCGTGTTGAGAGAAAACATCAACATATCTTGAATGTTGCTAGAGCTTTAAGGTTTCAAGCAAATTTTCCTTTGAAATTTTGGGGGGAGTGTGTGCAAGCAGCAGGTCATTTAATTAATAGAACACCTTCTCGATTGCTTGATTATAAAACTCCTATTGACATGTTATTTGGCAAATCGCCCTCATATGAGTATATTCGGGTATTTGGGTGTTTGTGTTATGCCTATAATCTTAAAAGTAAGGGTGACAAATTCGCTAGTCGAAGCCAAAAATGTGTGTTCATTGGATATCCTTTCGGGAAAAAGGGATGGAAGGTGTATGACTTGGAAACCCGGGAATTATTTGTGTCTAGAGATGTGAATTTTTTTGAGAATGAATTTCCCTTCATAACTCCTACTGTGAGTGATAATTCGGTGCCAAGATCCATGTTGTGAGTGATGATGAGTGGTGTTTAGAGGATGAAGAGGAGTGCGTCAGAGATGTGGGCAGTAATGTGAGATGCTTGGAGGATGAAGGGGAGTGCATGAGTGATGTTGAGAATGCAGGGGAGTGCGTGATAAATGATGATGGGGGAGCAGGTGATACCGCAGCCACCCTGCGGCAGGAGAGTACAACCCGCAGCCAGGTCGCGGGAGAGTCTGCCAGACCATCTTATCAGGTCGCTGACTCTCCAGCGGGCGCTGGCGGGACTGATCAGTGCAGCAGCCCGCAAGGTGCTCCTAGGTAGCACGTTTTTTCCTGCCCACTCGCATCAAGCAACAGAACAGCAAGATGTGCAGTACGGGGATAGCAGTGGAACGACTATTCTTAGGCAGCCAGTGAGTACCGAGGCCTTGGGTAAAGGCATGAGACCAAAAATCCTTCCGTGAAACTCCGTGACTATGTGACACACACTATCCGAAATAATAGTCCATCTACTCCAACTCGGAGTTCACTTGCGACATCATCTCCCTCAGGTACTGAATACCCTATAACACATTATATTGATTCTCACCGATTTTCTGTGAAACATAGAAAATATATTGCTGCTATTACAGGAGGAAATGAACCCAAAAGTTTCAAGGACGCCATGAAACATGAGGGTTGGAGAAAGGCAATGGAAGATGAGATACAGGCGCTTGAAGAACAGGGCACTTGGGTGCTAGAAAAATTACCACCCGGTAAAAAGGCTCTCGGGAGCAAGTGGGTGTACAAAGAGAAATATGATGAGCATGGAAATTTTCAGAGATTAAAGGCGAGGCTAGTTATCTTTGGCAATCATCAAGTTGAAGGTCTAGACTACAATGAGACGTTTGCTCCAGTGGCAAAAATGGTGACAGTTCGGACCTTTCTTGCAGTAGTGGCGGTGAAAAATTGGGAAGTCCATCAAATGGACGTTCATAATGCATTTCTTCATGGTGATTTGGAAGAAGAGGTATATATGAAAATTCCTCCTGGTTTTGAGAAAGATAATTCTGACAAAGTTTGCAGGATGAAGAAATCGTTGTACGGGCTTAAACAAGCTCCAAGATGCTGGTTTGCAAAGCTTGCTACATCTTTGAAAAAGTATGGCTTTAAACAGTCATATTATGATTATTCTTTATTTACTTTGACAAAGGGTAAAATGTAGCTTAATGTGTTAGTATATGTCGATGATTTAATTGTCGCAGGCAATGATCAAAATGCTATGCTCAGTTTTAAATCATATCTGGGAAATTGTTTCAAGATGAAAGATCTTGGAGTGTTGAAATATTTTTTGGGGCTAGAGGTAGCCCGGAAGCCCGGAATAAACAGGGAATTTTTATTTTCCAGAGGAAGTATGCGTTGGATATCATTACTGAGGCAGGTTTACTAGATGCTAAACCTGCAGAGTTCCCTATGGAGCAAAATCACAGGTTGGCTTTGGCTCAAGGAGAGTTTTTTCATGATGTAAATATCGTCGTCTCATAGGTCGACTGATTTATTTGTCTGTTACGAGACCGGATTTAGCATATTCTCTTCATATTTTATCACAGTTTATGCAAAATCCCAAGATTGATCATTGGGAAGCAGCTCTGCGAGTTGTTAGATATTTGAAGAAGAGTCCGGGACAGGGGATTTTGTTGAGATTTGATAGTGCTTTACATGTTGGAAGGTTGGTGTGATTCAGATTGGGCAGGTTGTCCTCTCTCCAGACGTTCCTCGAGTGGTTGGTTTGTGCTTCTTGGTTTGTCCCCAGTGTCATGGAAAACCAAGAAGCAACCTACTGTTGCTCTTTCTTCATCGGAAGCAGAATATCGTTGTATGAATGCAACGACTTGTGAATAAAAGTGGTTGAAACGACTTCTTGGTGATTTAGGTGTTAAACATGAGAATGGGATGCACCTTTACTGTGATAGTCAGTTAGCGTTATATATTGCGCAAAATCCAGTGTTTCATGAATGAACAAAACATATTGAATCAGATTGTCATTTTGTTCGGGATGCGATTACAGATGGGACGATTATACCTTCGTATGTTCCTACGACAATATAGTTGGCTGACATTTTTACAAAGGTTTTGGGAAAAGCTAAGTTCGAGTTTCTACTTCGCAAGTTGGGCATTTGTGACCCGTATGCTCTAAGTTGAGGGGGGATATTGGGATATATTTTAGGAAACAAGATAATTGTGAATATTGTGAGAATATATCCTAGAGAATATTGTGAGTTATTTTAGATTATTTTGGTCTTGCCCTCCAAGTATACCTAATTGATAAATATATTGTATGTGGCCATTGTGATGAATAAGAATTGCACAGAGAATTATTCATTCTATTTTGTCAGGTTCACTCCTCATTAGAGATAATATGAGGGTGAGGATCCTTTACTCTTCCCCCTCACTCTTAAAGTGTCTGACCCACAAATACATATGTATTATTGTGATATAATTTTAATAATTACTCACTTTTGTGAAATATAAAACTAACCTTGAAATAATAATATATACTAAAAAAAATCACTTTCTATAACATAAACATCCAAATTACTTTTAAAATTGTTTGTTAATTATATGTACTACTTTTCTAGCTAGGCATTGTTATATCGTGATAACACAAGGCACCTAGCTAGCGTAGTAAAATGCTTACCACAAGGCAAAAAGAAACCATGTTGCCTGAGGATACTAAAGTTCGACTTGTTTTAGAAAAAATCGAAAGTTCAACATATTTTTAGCGGATGGGTGAAAGTTTGTACAATGTATTATTTTTAACAGTTTTTCAAAAAAAAATTAGATGAAGTACGTAGTACTAAACTTTAGCTAGTGGGACATGCAATTGGGAAATTGCAAAATGTGAGGAAAATGTGTTAAATAACATAATGACTTGGTGCCACGTACATCTTCTAGTATTCTATGATTCTATCCCTTTGATGATTGTCCATTGAACTTCTTATCTAGTACGGAGTAATACGTATTCTCCCTTTGATCATTGTCCATTGTATTTCATATCATCGTTTTTATTTCTGTGCATGTTCTCGGGGCAAGCGAGGCGATGCACTAAAGGTTGTGAGTTTGTGTTTTTTTTTTTTTTTTTTTTTTTTTTTTTTTTTTTTTTTTTTTTTTTTTACAATAGCAAAATAAGAACAAAAAAAAACAAAAGACCTATCCATAATCAGATAGGGAGAGCCTACAACGCCTAGCCATGTCATTTTCCCTCTCACTTGATCTCTTTGAACTTTTGGTTCCGCCCACTTCCCTAATTTCTTTTAACATCCAATGTTTAAGTTTTGGGTTTAATTAAATCTTTAACATAGTATTAGAGTCAACATTGCATAAAAATCACGGATTCGAATCTCATCCATATCTCTTTTTAAAGTACTCGTAGAATTTAAGCTGTGAGTATGTGGGGCAAAATATTTTAATTTAATACGGATTAGTTATTTTTAATGATAAGAGTTTTTAAAAATCAAAACGTAATAAATAAAAAGAAACAAAGGAATAATACTTTTTCTTGAGGATTTTTTTGACAATTATCGCTTACAATTGTCGTTGTTTTAGCAATTACTCCCTCCGTTTTTAAATATTTGCTTCATTTCTCCGTGCGCTGAGTTTTAGGAGAAATTGGAGAAAGTAATAAAATATGGAGGTAGTGGGGTATTTGAGAAAATAAAAAAAATTGTAAAAAGTAAAAGTAGTGGAAGAATAGGAGGAGACAGAGTATTATGTTGGGTCCACCAAATGTGAGAAATGAATTAAATATTGTAAAAGGTTTCCGGAAAAGGAAATGGAATATGTATTTAAAAACGGGCAGAAAAGGAAAGTGGAGGAATTATTTAAAAACGGAGGGAGTACCATTTACCACCTACATTTTTTTTTTTATTTTTTTTTAATTTTACCGCCAACTATTTTTTAAAACATCAAAACTTCCCAGCTACATGGCTCTGAACTGAAATGTGAGGTCATGTGGGGCCCGCGATCTTTTGAGGTTGCATGATGATATAACATATGTTAATAATTCTTATATGATAAAATCCAAACTCGTATAAGACATGGTTTATTAACGGTTAATTGACCAGATTGGTAAATAAAAAATAATTCTTATATGATATAACATACTTGAATTAATAATCCTTACGTCTAAAACTTGTATAAGACACAGTTTATTAGCTAAGTCTACAAGACTAATAAAACACTAACATGACTAATAAAGTTCTCATAAACTTCTAGTCCCTTTGTTTATCAAAGCCTTTGGCACATTGCTCTTCATAGTTTTCATAAATTTGTTCAAAGTGATATGCTAATCCAAGACTATGTTCGATTACGTCGATGAAATTCAGCAATTCTAGAGGGTTGCTCTTAGTTTCCAGCAGCACTTTTTTCACTTTATCTTTAAGTTGGCTCACTTCTTGCTCCTTTTTATCTTTGACTACCTTCATCATCCATGTAAAAAGGGTACGTACCTTAGTACATAGCAACAAAAATATGCATATAAAATTTCTCAAGTTTGATTATTTAACGTTGTAGTAAATATTAAGAGATGGTAACAAAGACTTTTAATTGTTTATCGGTCTTAAAAATTTACCTTGTCATGGTGAGGATTTGTGATATCAAGAAAGTGATCACCCCAATGGCATGGATGAAAATTAGCAACAGGACGAAATATTTGAGCAAACATTTTTTAAATTTTTTTCCTAAAGTTGAGTTTTCACCTACAACTTCCGAATATGATGTTACTTCTTGGGAAAAAAAATTAATAAAAGATTACCTTGTTATATTGCTCAAGAGCATCGAAGTCAATAATTTATTTCTCCCCTTATCCGCTATCAATTGACTATATGAAGGTGTCACAAACTATTCCGATCGATCCGATTCAATCTTATCTGATCTAAAAAAAGTATTGATTTTTCACTCATATGAACACAATTAATTTATCATGACTCAAGGTCTGTTCTCATACGTTATAATTCAATTCAATTCAGTTCAGTTCAGCTCCTAATTTCCTTCTCTTATAACATATTTATTTCAGCTCAGTTCAGTTCAGCTGAGTTCAGTCAATGAGAACAAATCCTCAATGTATTTAAAATTGATCCAACCCAACATGTCCCAAGTTGATAAGGGAAGAAATGGACTGAAGTTTGAATTACAGAATTCTCAAGTAAATACCAGAAAATAGGAGATAGGAAGAAGAAGAAGAAGAAGAAGAAGAAGAAGAAGAAGAAGAAGAAGAAGAAGTAACAGAATAGAGAGAGAGAGAGAGAGAGAGAGAGAGAGAGAGAAAGAGAGAGATTAGGAGAAGGTTCAATGTATTTCTTAATCAGAATATTACAACCCTTGCTCTATATATTTAACTCACCTAATCAACCCAGCTTAACAGAATTAAAGAATCGTACAGCTAATCAAGAAAACGACAAAATAGTCTAACAACTTGTCTTAATAGAATTTCCCGCCCAAATTATTAATCAAGTAACTATAATTATTTTCCCAGCTGTAACATACTTCCCCCCTTAAAAGACTTGTCCTCAAGTCTCAGGCAAAACAAAACCAGGGTACTTAGCCTGAAAATCAGACTTAGCTATCCAAGTAGCTTCATGAGCAGGTTTACCCAGCCAATGCACCAAAAGTTGATGTTCATTCCCATTAGCTACAGCCAACACACGATCATCCAAGACAGCAACAGGAACCAAAAGATCAGTGTCAGAACAATCAGCCAAATATGGTACAACAGCAATTTGAGGCAGAGTGCCCTGAAATGCCTTAAGTTGTGAAACATGAAATACAATATGTATTTTAGCTGCACTAGGTAGATGTAACTTGTAAGCGGCCTTGCCAATTACTTCCACCACCTTGAAAGGACCATAATATTTTGCTGCACGTTTACAATTGCCTCTATGCTGAACTGACTGCTGTCTGTAAGGTTGTAACTTCAACCATACCCAGTCATTCACCTCAAACACTCTTTCAGACCTATGTTTGTCAGCTTGTGACTTCATTCTATGCTGAGATTTGGTCAAATTAGCTTTAAGCAGTCTGAGTATCCCTTCCCTTTTCATCATACACCTATCAACCAAAGCATTACTTGACTCCCCAGGAAGGTAAGGCAAATTCAAAGGAGGAGGTTGGAAATATACTGCTTCATAAGGAGTCATTCCAGTAGAAGAATGAAAATGGGTGTTATACCACCATTCTGCCATAGGTAAGTACTTGCACCACTCTCTAGGGTGGTCACTAGTCATACACCTTAGATAGGATTCCAGGCATCTGTTTACCACTTCTGTTTGCCCATCAGTCTCAGGGTGATATGCAGAAGATAACAAGAACTCAGTGCCATGGAGAGAAAACAGTCCCTTCCAAAATTGACTTAAAAAGACCGAATCTATGTCACTAACAATGCTTCTAGGCCAACCATGCAATTTAAACACATAGTCTAAATACACTTGAGCCACCTCTACAGCAGTGAAAGGTTGTTTAAGTGCCATAAAATGGGCATACTTTGACAGCCTATCTACCACCACAAAATGACATTTTTACCCATAGATAAAGGTAAGCCAGTAATGAAATCCATTGATATATCAGTCCAGATCTGCTCAGGAATAGGTAAGGGTTGCAACATGCCTGGTTTAGCAGATGTGTCATACTTAGAGGCTTGGCAGATAACACATTTTCTAACAAAATGACTAACATCTTTAGTCATACCCTTCCAATAAAAAATGCCCTGGAGTCTCTTTAGTGTATGATCCCTGCCTGAATGTCCTGCTTCCAGGGAAGCATGCTGCCAAGTAATGACTTTAGCTCTGAGAATAGGATCAGGTCCCACCAACACCCTTCCATTTTTCTTAAGTAATTCATCCTGCAAAGAAAAATGGGGAATTGTATCTCCCTTTTGCAGTCTCACAAGAATGGCCTTAACATTGTCATCTAAGGCATAGCTGAGCTTTAATTGTTAAACCAAATCAGAATCAATTACTGAAATGGCAAACAAGAGAATATCAGAACCAGGCTTCCTAGAAAGAGCATCATCTACCAGATTCTGCTTCCCAGCTTTGAACTGTATTTCATAATCAAATCCCATAAGCTTAGAAAGCCAAAAATGCTGAAAAGGAGTAGATGTCTTTTGTTGTAATAGCCATTTCAAAGCTTTCTGATCAGTTTTCACCACAAAATGAGCACCAGTCAAATATTGCTCCCATTTCTGCACAGCAAATACCATTGCTAACAATTCTTTCTCATAAACTGAGAGCTTTTTCCATTTAGAACCCAAAGACTTGCTAATGAAAGCTATAGGGTGCCCCATTTGCATTAAGACAACACCTATACCATTCTTAGAAGCATCGGTTTCAACAACAAATTGTTGTGAAAAATCTGGTAAAGTTAAAACTGGTGCTGTAATTAATGCAGATTTGAGATCTTCAAAGGCACTCTGAGCAGCATCACACCATTCAAAAGCATTTTTCTTCAGCAAATCATTTAAAAAGGCTTACTTATGCTAGCGAAATTCCTTACAAATCTTCTATAATAGCCAGCTAAGCCCAAAAAACTTCTCAGCTCCTTAACAGATACAGGACTAGGCCAAGAGCTGATGGCATTGATTTTGTTAGGGTCAGTTTCCACCCCTGCCTTAGATATAAAATGACCTAAGTATTCAACCTTAGTTGTGACAAAGGAACATTTACTCAATTTGGCATAGAGAGAATGTTGCCTCATCAGTTCAAATACAGCAGCCAAGTGACTCCAATGCTCAGCAAGAGTCTTACTATAAATAAGAATATCATCAAAGAAAACCAGCACACACTTTCTCAACAGGAGTTTGAAAACTGAATTCATCCAGATTTGAAAGGAAGAGGGTGCATTTGTTAAGCCAAATGGCATGAACAAAAACTCATAATGACCAGAGTGAGTCTTGAAAGCAGTTTTGAAGACATCATTGGGGTGAATTCTTAGTTGATGATAGCCAGCTCTAAGGTCAAGCTTGCTAAATACACTAGCACCAGACAACTCATCAACCAACTCATCCAATATTGGAATAGGAAATTTATTTTTGATAGTTTTTTTTGTTCAATTCCCTGTAATCAACACACAATATCCAGGTTCCGTCCTTTTTCCCAACTAAGACAACTGGTGAAGCAAAAGGACTAGCACTATCTTGGATAATACCTCTTTCCAACATTTCCTGAACCAACTGTTCAATAATATCCTTTTGTTTTAAAGGATATCTGTAGGGCCTGATATTAACAGCACTACTACCAAGTTCCAGATTAATTCTGTGGTCAAAGAGACCTCTCTCAGGAGGTAAGCCAGTAGGCTCCTCAAAAACCTGAGCAAACTGAGTTTTAAGTGCTTCTAACTCAGCATGAGAACTGGGTTCCCTAGTGACCTGAAATAGAGACACAGGTTGTACAGGATCTATGACTTGCAACAAGAAAACTTGAGCAGAATTATCAAATAATTTAGCTGAAGAACCATTCTGCACCACCTTGAGTTTCTGAGCTGGCACCCCTTTTAGTTCAATACAGGAATCATTAAAGCCAAATTTCATGGTCAGTTGCCTGAAATTCCAAGAGATGGAACCTAGTGTGCTCAACCACTGTATACCTAGCACCATATCACGGCTGCCCAATGGGATCAACATGACATCAGTCACAAAATCACACCCACTAATAGACCAATTGAAATTCTTACAGACAGATTGACATAGCATATGATTACCATCAGCTACTAATATCTCCTGCCCCAAAATTGCCTCACTTTTACAACCCAATTTTTTAGCCAAGTGAATGTCAAGGAAGTTATGTGTACTTCCAGAATCAATTAAAATATGCAGGGGAAAACCATAAGCCATAGCTTTCACTCTCATGGTATGAAAGTTCTGGTTGCCAGTAAGAGCATTATAAGAAATAAACGGATCCAAGGCACTCATATACTCCTTATCCTCCATCATAACCACACTACTGTCAACTTCATCTAGCCCAGGTATTTCTACAGTGAATAATTGAGGTTCTCGGAACTGACACTTGTGATTCCTATCAAATGGTGCATCACAATAACAGCATAATCCCTTAGCTATCTTTTCGGCCCTTACATCAGCAGGTACATATTTAGGTTTAGAGGAAGGTGTTTTGGTGACTTGTTTAGGTTGGGATGTAGGGAGGGAAAGTGGTTTGGTTGGTGGTGTAGGTAACAAAGGCTGTTTTGAGGTGTTTGAGTGAAATGTGTTTTGGTAAGGTTTTGATTGGGATGGTGTCCAAGTCTTAGGAGAATTAATAGCAATGGATTCAACCTGCAATCTAGCATATTCAACAGCATCCATAACAGATTGGGGTTTAAAAGCTCTGATAAATGGCCTTACACCAGGATTCAAACCTCCCACAAAACTTTCCAGCAAATACTTCTCAGGCAAAACAAGGCTATTCTGTAACATAATTGATTTTAGCTTCTCAAACTCATCAATGTATGATTCAATATTACCAGTTTGCTGAAGTTTGTTAAACTCCTCTACCACATTAACACCTACATCATCCTTAAATCGACCATTAACATCAATCACAAAATCATTCCAATCTACAGCAGATCGATTAGCTAAATAACTAGTAACCTAGTTTTCAGCCTTATCTATCATGTTAAGAGATGCTAGATCCACTTTCTGATCATCAGGGATCTTACAAAGAGTAAAATACTTGCAACGTTTCTTAATCCAAACACGAGGATTCGAACCATCAAACTTAGGAAATTCAAGTTTAGGTATATACCCCATTTTAGGCTGATTGACTCGATCCTCAGAACGAGGTGATCTGGAATCTGCCATCTGCTCCTTCAGAGACTGTAACATATGCAACAGATCCTCAAACTTTCGAGTTGAAGCTGAAGACAGATCCTCCATCCTCTGATTAGAAGCAAGAGCATGAGCTTCCAACCGTTTCTCCAATGCCTGCAACTGAGTTTCCATCTTAGATACTCGGGTAGTGACTGAAGGGGCCAGAGTAAAGCAGAGAGAGCATCGTATGCTCTGATACCACTGATAAGGGAATAAATGGACTGAAGTTTGAATTACAGAATTCTCAAGTAAATTCCAGAAAATAGGAGATAGGAAGAAGAAGAAGAAGAAGAAGAAGAAGAAGAAGAAGAAGAAGAAGAAGAAGAAGAAGAAGAAGAAGAAGGAGAAGAAGAAGGAGAAGAAGTAACAGAATAGAGAGAGAGAGAGAGAGAGAGAGAGAGAAAGAGAGAGAGATTAGGAGAAGGTTCAATGTATTTCTTAATCAGAATATTACAACCCTTGCTCTATATATTCAGCTCACCTAATCAACCCAGCTTAACAGAATTAAAGAATCTTACAGCTAATCAAGAAAACGACAAAATAGTCTAACAACTTGTCTTAACAGAATTTCCCGCCCAAATTATTAATCAACTATAATTATTTTCCCAGCTGTAACACAAGTACTCGATTTGACATCTCTATTGCACTGTTGCATCATTATTATTGTACTCGTTCCAGCATAGGACACTACAAATTCGTATTTTTGACATTTCATAGATAAATTGCTAGAAAGTATCCGTAACATGTCGTCTAAATATGTAATAATGAGAACTATTTATCTTATTTACAATTTCTTAAGCTGATGGTTGCAACACGTTATATGATTTTGTATGCAACAAATTATCACCTTCAAATTAACAAGTGTATTTAATTGAATAGACTCATAGGTTCTCCTTCTTCTCCGTAGGAGGAATAATGTGATTATGGTGATTGTGAACCCTAACAAGCACCTTGAATAGGGCGGCCCAGGAGTGATACATCCCATGATCAACGTCCAATGTGATTGATACAAGAGACTTAACGTTGGTGATGGTCAAAGTTGGGCAAAACTTTAAATAGGTAATTTGACTATGCAAATGATGTGATGCGGAACAAGGAAAAAAGAAGTGGTTATATTCAAACCCCGGCCACACGGTGTGACCATGCACACAGAAAATGTGTCGTATATATAGTACTTCATATTTCTTAACAATAATTAAAAAAAATAAGTGTTTTTTTAGGAAGCCGGAACACCGACTACATAATATTTGCACATAAGCAAAAGTCGGAACACCGACTACATTTCATTAGCACTTGGGCAAAAATCTGAGGCAATCAAATCTTCCACCACGCTTGGACAACATCCTACCCATAATAGTACACGAGCCAGTGGCGGATCCAGGATTTTCGAACTTATAAGTCACTATCAATAATAGATCACTTGTTTTAATCCAAAAATTATATATAAAAAAAATTATATTTCACCAAAATGATTCCAATCCAAAAATAGGATCTAAAAATACATACTATAAAACTTACATTAAACTAACTTTATGATTTTTCACTTAAAAAAAAAGTTAGATAACTTAAGAGACCAGATATTAAATATAACAGGTCTCTTTAATGAAATATGAAAGCAGCGCAAAAAATTATTCTGACAAAAAGAGACATGTTATCTAGATATCAGGTCTCTAATGACGTGGTGGCAATAGCAGCAACAAAGAGACCACCTATCTGATATTTTAATAGGCGGTCTCTTTGATACAGCAAAGAGACCGACTATCTGTAATAGGCGGTCTCTTAGTTTTTTTTTTATTTTTTTTATTTTTTTATGTTTTGGTGTGACTCACTGTGCACCTTAATAGATCCGCCCCTGACACGAGCGGGCTATGATGAGCCATGTTCGTGGGCTACACAATTTGCTTCCCTATAAACATGAACAAAAGCATTATTCTCAAAATAACAGTAAAAAGAGTTAAACTACCTACCAAGCATTACTAAAAAGTAACAACGACCCAACTCTTCGCTTCCCATTCACCGCCTTAAATTTGTTATATACACCCGCACAATAGGCTCTCCACCTAATAAGAACCTCACACTCACTCTCAAGTGTCAACAACAATCCTTCTAGGATGAAATTGAAAAAAGATTAGTTAGTCTTATTATTTTTTATTATTTTTGAAAGAAAGATAAGTTAGTCTTATTAGATTTATCATGATTTTCATGATTTTAAAAATTGACAAAAAAAGTATTAGTTTAATTTTTTTTTTTATTTTTGGGGTGTGTTTTTCGTTTGAAAATGAAAGTACGAATGGCCCAAAATTGATTGGACCGCTACCATAGTACCATCTACGTTTAAAAATAAATAAATAAACAAACAAAATAAAACAAAACAAAACAAAACAAAAAAAAAATCATATAGTTGTGGGCCTTGTGACGATTTTAAACGTGGTTTATGAGCCCATTGACGTGGCTACAGTTCTACCAACCAATCACTGATTGGTTCAAGTAGTTTAATTATATCAAGTAATTTTACCAATAAAGTTATTACAATTCACCCTCCCTTGTTGGTTTCTCTCAAGTAACAGTGATGTAAAAAAAAAAAAACCCTTAATTGATCCTCTGATGTCTGATCCGGCCTTATTACTCGTTAACATTAACCTTATTGAGAATGTAAATGGTCTAAACTCTCGCTATCCTTAATCAATGGCTTGAACTCATTCCAGTGAACTTGATCAATTTCATCTCATATAAAATCAGCAAGAAATTAAGCACAATAGATGAGTTGACCAAGACTAGTTGGTTAGTTAGATAATCGTGATGGATCATGTACAAACAATTACTGATTAAACTTGATCATTGTATTGATAAATATAATGCCTTAATTAGATTATTATATCAATAATGGTTGCGATAATTATATTCAAGGGGCCATATCAACTTATTTGTTAGCCCGGACATAAGACGATCCGTTTGCAATTTCTAAATAATAAGAGTTATATGCTAACCAAGTAGCTATTGTGGAGCTTCGTAGGTTGTAGTTAAGGCCAAACTACATAACTTTATAGATCTATGTAGTTTCACACCACCCAATGCACACACATATATTAATTTGTTTAATATTTTTAATGTATTTGTTTTCTGATTTTTTTTTAAGTTATTAAAAAAGGAAGTAAGATGTCATTGTAGAGGTTGTATGTAACTTAAATCATGTAGCTTGAGGATAAGGATGGCAGTGGATCGGGTTAAATGGGAGACTTGCCGGTCGGGGATGAGGGAGGTTTGCCGGGTGATGGGGCGGGGATGGGTATAAAATATTAAAATGTATACTCGCCATGGGTGATGGGGCGGGTATAGATTTTAGAGTAGACCGCTCCATACCCGCCTCGCCCTGTACCCGCCTTATACCCGTACCATATTTCCTTTAAAAGAGTATAACTTTATGAAACTTGATATCCCCTAAAAGACCCAATAAGCTTGAATAGTTTAAGTCCTAATTTTTGAAACCAAATTTGATAAAATTGTTATTAATGTAATACAATACAACATCATGGCAATAGGTTTGGGACGGTTTTGGGGAGGGTATGGATATCCAAGTGGGTGATGGGGCAGAAATGGATCCTACTTGTAACCGGTAGGGTTGGTATGGATGTGGATATTGTACGCGCCACGAGTAGTGGAGCGGGGATAGGTATAAAATTTTTAGGCAGGTATCATAGGCGAAGCTACATGGGGAGCGGGTGAAGGCCCGACCCCCATGGACCAATTTCGTGGCCTTTAATCTTAACTGTTGGCCCCTATAAGTTTTTCAAATTAATATTATCTCCGATTCATATTATTTGCAATGATTTGACATAAAGTAGAGAGAAAAATTGTCTAATCATTGCAAATAATATGAAACAGATATACTCCCTTCGTGTTTTTAATAAGTATTACAATTTGACCAAATACGCCGAGGCACAAGTTTGACCATTAATTTATGTAATTATATATTAGTAAAATTATAGAAAAGTTGATCTAATGAAAGTTATATATTATAACGAACATAACGATGTATTATACAATGACATTTGATTTTTATAGTTGGTAAATTAATCAAGTCAAAATCATGCATAGTGAAAACACTTATTAAAACACAAAGGGAGTGGTAATATTTTTGTTATAACTTAAGTTGTATTTAACGATTGTCGCAGTGGTTTGAATCCCATTGTTTGGGGTTTTAATTAGATCATAGGATCAAGCCCGTTTTCACATTAATATTTATTAAAGTTTTAGTCAGCTCCTATAACTTTAAAATCCTGGCTTCGCCCATGGCGGGTATGGATATTGAGGTACCATCATCCACATCCGACCTACCCCATTGTCATTTCTACTTGAGGAATAATAATGTGGCAACCCAAAGTTACATATACTACATCTGTTAATTTTTATGTGCAACTTTGGGTATTATTTGTGAGTTGTAAAATATTCTAAAGTTGCACATAAAAATTAACACAGATAGTATATAATTAGCCATTGTGGATGCTCCAATGCATTTTTGAAAAAAAAAAAAAAAAAAAGCTAGCCATTGAAAAATAAATACTAAACTGTAATTTTTCAACATATTTTTAATAGACTAATTAAAAGAAGAATTCTTTGTTGATTAATTTTATAGGTAAAATACTAAGTGTTCACATCATATCCTCAACTATATATATGTATCGAACATCTTACTCATCCTCATTCGAGTTTAACCATCCTTCTCAACTTCATACTTAAACAAAAATATTGTTCAAAAAAAAAAAAAAAACATCCTTCCCGTTGATTTCTTGCTAAGCACACGGTAGTAATACCAATTACCAAGTTACCAACCACAAATGGCAGCACCGATAAACAACGTACGAATTTCTAGTCACTAACTTTGAATTTAAGTTCTATTACGTACATATGTACTCCCCCTATTATATGTCTCTTAAAAATTCTTCCTCTAATTTAGCTTTCTTTGATTTAACCTTTGTGTTAATTATTGTGCGAGGATTGCAGTGGTCCTTCCAGCTTAAAGATGATCAAGTCATCACAAAAATTATGATTAGACATGGATTCATTGTCGATGGAATTGGCTTCGAAATCACGGGTTCAGTTGGAAAAACTGTAGAGTGGTTTACAGGCTCCGGCGGATCACTTTCTGAGGTATCATAACATGTAACAACAAGTCGAGTCGAGTTTAGTACTATATGATTTAACGCTTTTGTTGAATTGTAACACTTATTTCATATCTGATTGGTTTGATAAATTAAATACAGTCTTTCGTAAAAAGTAGGTCTATCATTTATTTGATTTTACTATGATATGATTGAAGTAAATATATGTACGTTAATGTAGATTCCGCTGAGTGTTGGAGAAAAAATCACCCATATTAGCGGGTCAACCGGGACGTACTACGAGGAGATATGCATCACCACAATTAAGATTTATACCACTTTACGTCCAGAGGGGTATGGACCATATGGTGAGGCCAGGGCGGCCAACAATGTAACGCCTTTCTCAACTCCGCTTGCATTGGATGGTTCTATTGTTGGGTTTCTCGGATCCAATGGACAATATTTAAATTCTATTGGAATTTATAACGCGGTATGTAACAAATTCCATTATAAGATCATGTGTGTAATGTGTTTATTTATAACTTGTTATCTAAATGAACTTTATTTATATGTTGGTATCTTCTCCCTCCTTGATCTTCCTAGCAATACCAAATCAAGAATTTGTATTTAGTGCTACAATTCTTCATTTAATCGAAGTAAATCTAATATTTGTGCTGGTATATAATGTATATTTATATAGTTATTTTAATTTTTAATTTTCAGCGCAATATAATCAAAGAACATGGACCGTTTGGTAACAAAGAAAGTGGACAAAAATGGCAAATTGAGCTTAATGATGGTGAGCGATTTTCCAAAGTATTTATCAAACATGGATTCATTGTCGATGGAATTGGCTTTGAAGTATCAAGTCCTACCGGAAAGATCAGCACCCAAATGTTTAGTGGACCTGGTGGGGACACTAGTGAGGTACGAGTATTTTTTTTTTTATTAATTATTATTATTACGAATATAACTTTTATGTTACGTTCTGACCATATCTAGTGATTTATATATAAGTATATATATCTCGGATTCATTGTTTTTAAATCATACTGAAAGGTATGTATAGATACAATAATGTACTCGAACTATATTTACATTCGTTATACAGATTGATTTGGATGAAAAAGAGTATATGACACAAGTAAGCGGGGAGTATGGAAAATACTTCAACCAGGATATCAGAATCGCTTCGATAACGATCTATACAAATTTAAAAGTATATGGACCATATGGAAGAGGAGAGCAGGTCACAGAAGCTAAGCCTTTCTCAACTCCAGTGCCATTAGAAGGCACTACTATTTTTGGTTTTAATGGATCCTATGGAACTTACCTTAACTCAATTGGATTATCTGATAAGGTAATTAAATTATCATCCAACATTATATTAGCGATAATTATTGTTAAAATTATATGTATGATTTTTTATTCAATTATTTAGTATCACTTTCTAATTAAGATCTTTTTTAAACAATATTTTTCAGTACAAGAAGGTTGACACTTACGGGCCATTTGGACGTGCTTAATGTTATTAACGTGTTTCGCAACTTACATGAAGAGAGTCGTTTTTTTTTTTCAATAAGCTTACGGGGCATTTGTTGTTTGTTGTTTTCTTTCTTAATGTCAATAAGCTCTTTTCGTTCTATTTGAACTTGGAGCCAGTGTTTATTGTGTTGTCATTTACATTTCGTTTTTGTTGACTCTCAATATCAATGGACTTTTCTTTTACTCGTAATTGAGCAACTGTCCCTTTATTTTCATCTTATTTTTGTTGTATATTCAGAGTAAATCTATCTTTTGAGGTTGTATGACGATATAACATATGTTAATAATTCTTATATGATGAAATCCAAAACTCGTATAAGACATGGTTTATTAGCTAAGTCTACAAGACTAATAAAATACTAAGGGTTTGTTCACAATTACTAGAAGTAGGTTGAACTGAATTACACTGAATTGAATTGATTGGAGCTGAATTGGACTTAGTATTTTATGAGAGAAGGAAATTAGGAACTGAAATGAACTTATTGAATCTGAACTGAACTAAACTGAAATTAAACTGAAATGAACAGGCCCTAATATACTAATAAAGTTAGAACTTTGTGGAAATTTCTTGTCCCTTTGTTTACCAAAGCCATTGGCACATTGCTCGTCATAGTTCTCATAAACTTGTTTCAATGCATCCTCAATCTCTTGTTCAAAGTGATATGCTGATCCAAGACTACGCTCCATTATGTGTCTTGGATTAGCATATATATCACAAATTAATAAGTTAGTCTTATTAGATTTATCATGTTTTAAAAATTGACAAAAAAGTGTTAAATAAATTTTAATTTTTTTGGTGTGTTTTTCGTTTGAAAATGAAAGAACAAAAATAAATGGCTCCAAATTGATTGGACCTCTACACATCCACATTTAAAAAATAAATAGATAAATATATTATAACTAATGCTAAAGTAGCAACCGCTGATTTTATCTTTTTCAAAAGCTGTACATGTGACGCTACGTTTTGAAAAATTTACAGCTCAAATATTAAACTCATCTATCTAATATCTATATACCTAAACTACATAAAAAAAAATTTGGAGGGAATTTCCCCTCCTAAACTCTATTTTTTTTCGTTTAGATTTTTAGAATTATTAGTGTATCTAAAAACTTTACAATTTAATTATCTATTATGATGGATTTTTAGACCATATTTTTCATGAGACTTCTATATTTAATTTCAATTACCATTATTAAAAACCGAGCGTAGCTCGTGCATTATCTAGTAAACTAATAAAAAAATTAAATAAAAATTAATATATATATATATATATATATATATATATATATATATATATATATATATATATATATAGGGAGTGGATCATGTGAAAACAAGTCTAAGGCTGAAAACTAAAAACAAGTAATCTAGACCATTGAATTCTAATCTGACGGAGGAGATTATATCCGTGTGATAGTTATTCTTGACCGTGGGATTTGTTCCTTGATTTCTGAAAATCCATCCACTCCTCTACTTTTTACTCTATTTTTCTTTCTCCTCCATCTTACGTTCACCATCTTCTTCATTCTCTCTGCTTCCCAATTCAATATCAATGTTAAACATCATCAAATTATAGAGGAATTTGGTTCAATCTTCGTCAATAGCTTCAAAAAAGTGAGTTTTCGTTTATGATATTTGTTTAATTTGGTATTATATACGTGTTTTTGGAAATACCAAATTGATTTTTCGATTTGATTTTTTTGGGATTTAGTAATTCGTGTATTAGACATACACTCCCTCACTTCTTTCTCCTTCACGCAACTTCTCTCTCTAAAATTGTTCATCAATTTTGTGCGATTTCTTGTGCGATTTTGCGTGTTTTGTTCATCAATTTTGTTCGATTTCCAGTGCGATTTTGCGACTTTTGCTCATCAATTTTTTCGACTTTTTTTCATCAATTTTGTTCGATTTTGTTTGATTTTGCGATTTTCTGTTCCATTTTGTTCGATTTTGTTCAATTTTGTTCGATTTCCCGTTCAATTTAGGGTTTTTGCTTTTTTTTGTTTGATTAATTTGCGATTTTGCTATTTTTTTTATTTAGGATGGTGGGGGTTACAATCGGTGTTTGTGAGGGTGGGTTTATCACCGAAGTTTGGTTCGGGGGTAAGGGTGAACGAAGAAGATGAGATCGGTGAAGAGCTGTGATTGACTTCCGTAATTGGTCGTCGGAGAGTGGGATTGGGTTGAATCGCCTTCACTGATTGAGCGAGATTTCCAACACCAGGTTTGGTTGCACCCATTGGAGATACTGCCCCACCTCCAAAAACAAAGGTGTGGGATCAATGGAAGATCGTGGGTAGCCGCAAAGCCAGGAAAAATCTTCCATCTGAGCTCAAGATGTCACGGAATGGTTATGCTGGAAGCCAAAGCGATGAGGACAAGGGTACTGAGCAAGATAAGGAAACGCCAACTTCAGTTTAGGGGTCACAACCCATATTTGTCTAGTATTGGTGTACACTATATCCAAATTGTATTACAGTAGTACTGATTTGAGATATATGATGAAACTTTGCAATTTTGGAAGGAAATTGATCTTATTTTGTTGTAGTGTAGCTGTTCCATTGCTATAAGTCCACTGCTATTAGCAAAAATATGTTAGTGTAAGTTCTTTTTAGATTTTAATATGGAGGATTTGGCAAGATAGAAATGTGAAAATTTCTAGGAGAAAGAAACTCCAGTTGTTGTCTTAAAGGCTCGTGTGCTACGGTGGACAGAGGAGTGAGAAAAGCTGAAGAACCCTCCCCAACATATAGGTACTGCCCCCCGTACCAGGCCAAGGCGTTGGATTCCTCCTCCAAATGGGGTTATCAAAATTGATATAGTTACCTTATTTTTGTATATAGTAACATTTTTGTAAATGTGGTCGAAATTGATATAGTTACCTTATTTTGTATATAGTGACCTTTATGTAAATATGGTCAAAATTGATATAATTACCCTATTTTTGTATATAGTGACTTCTATGAATAGGATCAAAATTGGTATAGTTACCCTATTTTTGTATATAGTGACAAATGTTGTAAAAATTAATATAGTTACCCTATTTTTGTATACAGTTACGTTATTTTTATATATAGTGACTCTACATTATTTTATTTTTTTTTAAACCGTTAGATCTTGTTAGTAACAATGGATGGTTGAGATTTTCTGTTTTTAGTTTTCACCATAAGCCCTGTTTTTAGCGGAACCTCCCCGTGTATATATATATATATATATATTTTGTGGGCCTTGTGGCGATTTAAACGTGTTTTATATGAGTCCAATGACGTGACTACAAGTCTACAATTATCATCAACCACTGATTGGTTCAAGGACAAAGGCCCATTCCATATTTCCACCTTTGAGTCTGACATTGTCTATATCTCTTTCTACTTTGTACTTTGTACTTTGTACCTTGTAATAAAAGATCTGAAATGAAGGCCAAAAATTATTGAAGTAATTGCTATTGTTTTGCTAGTAAAAGTCCAATGTCTGGTTGGTGCATCCGAAAAGAATATTACTTGTAGGTACATACTACCTCCGTTTCATCTTAGTTGACACGTATTCCTTTTTAGGAAGTTTTTTTCAGTTGACACGTTTCCTTTTGGGGTAACTTTTTTACCTTGCATTTACAAATTATCCCACTTGCTTTTTCGTTCTCTCTCACTCTCTCTCCTCTCCTTAATATATGTGCCTAAATCAAACGCGTCAACTAAATAGAAACGGAGGAAGCAGTATATTTAAAAGAATATGGGCGAAAAAAAAACATTATAGACATTTATAAAGAATGAGAGCATAATATGTTATTTGAATTTGATTATTACTATGTTGTTTAATGTATGTACATAAAAAAATGTTAAATTTAACCACCTATGTAACCATGAAAAAAAAAACATGTTCTTTAATGTATTGTCATGTTCTTTTTGTAAATGCTTTATTTTCATCGCCTAGGGGTCATCAAAGTTAGCTCAGTTCGATTTTGGGTAGAATTTTTTAGCCCAAAACATTGTTTTTTTGGACGGGTTTGGGAATGAGTTTTTATGCGTTTTTTTTCCAGCTCGAAAAGCCCGCATGACCTGACCATTTTGAGCGCGTTTGGGAGTTTGGGCACCCGAATCTTGGCCTGACCTGGCCTAAGAAGTGGGCTGATTTTTTTGACCTTGGCCCGCCCCTCCCAATGATCACCTTTGTCTTTGTCAAATACAAACATATTCTTTTGTTAAACATAAGGTTATTTTTCAAAGACATCATTTGAGTAACCATGAAAAATAACATGTTCCTTTAATGTATTATTACGTTCTTTTTGAAAAGACTTTATATTTTTTTTGTAGTGTCATATTTTTTGTCAAACGCAAACATGTTCTTTTATTTGTCAAACACATGTATGTTCTTTTTTTATGTCTAATGTTATTTCCGGGTGCATCATGCGCATGATGCACCCGACTGCACTATACTATTTTTAGTAAAAGTCTACTCAATCTAGAGGAAGGTAATAATAATGGCATTTATTTTAGACATTTTTCATTATTATTTCATGGCCCGTTAATGAGTTTATATTAAAATCTAGCTAACAAGTGTCAAGAGACGTTAGATAACTAATTAATATACTAACCTTCCGACCCGTGCAATGCACGGAATGTTTATAGGTGTACAATACAATATTAATTTTATTTTATAAGATGTTTTAAATGAAAAATGAATAGTTTATAATGGGGAAGAAATGGTGGAAATTAAATATAATTGTAGAAGATATTAAGTTGGAGGAAAATGAATCAATTAACATTCATACATGTATTAAATAAAAGCTAGTGTTTTTTTTTAATATGAGAAATGGGATTTATTAATGAAAACTAGCATTCTAGCCTGTGGAATGCACAAATTATTCATAGAATATTGCATTCAAAGATGAATTAGGAAATATCAATAAGTCATTATGGTTATGATGTGTAATTGAAAACATGATTAAAAAAAATTAAATTTTTGAAATTTTAATTGAAAATGAGGATTAAATAAAGAAGGTGGAGGGGCTAAAATTAAAGAGAGAAAAACAAACGGTTGAATTGATGAGGGGAGATGAAGATGAAGTGGGCATAGAAGATGAAATACTCCCTCCGTTACATATTACTCGCAACAAAGAAATGTTTTATGTCTCACAAATAAAACCCCTTTGTTGCGAGTAATTCGTAACGGAGGAAGTATAAGTTTAATGAAAGAATTAAAGAAAAATAGTGTAATAAAAAATTAATAATGTAAGAAGACATGTGACACTTGAGTTAGAGAAGAAGATATTGAAATGTAATAGGATGGAGACATGTGTTTTTCTTGGTTAGAGTTTTTATATACTAAGTATATAAAATAGTATTAAGTTTGAAATGCATGACACAATTACGAGTCGATTGGTGTAGTTAATATTAATATTTCCAATTTTAATTCTCTTATCTATTGTCTCGGGACGCTCGTTAGTTTCTGTCATGATACTATCCTAGAAGTAAACTATGGGAGACCATACTATTTATAGCAGATTGACATTCTTTTAATCTACAAAAATAGTGGTCTAATGTTACAGTTTTAGTTGTTGACATCATTAATGAGGGGAAAAAACACATATATTTAGGGGTATAAATGTCTATACCTATTTTAAGGGAGTTTTTTTTTAATTTTTTTTTAAAGAAACGTTGGTGCTTTATAAATCAAGGTTTAAAGACAATCAGCAAGTCCATGAGTACATACGAGGAAACTGAAGGAATTGTGTCTTCAATAAGTGCAATTACTAGATATATCAAGGATCACTATTATGGAGATAATAAGTTCGTTCTTTTGGGTTGTCATTATCTGTTGCTAGACTATGATCAATGATCTTTGGGCTAGTCAAAAAGTCCAAAGCCTACTAGAATGGATCCTATGAGGTCACACAACAAGGGTATTGGGTTAAGCAAGTAAGAGGCCCATTAATGGGCCTCATGAGCATTTAACTAATCATGAAATGGATTGGGCTAGCATAGTTAGATTGGAATTAGGATTTGGGCTTTTGACATGGGATCTTATTTAAAGATGAGATCTATAAATAAGATCCATGCCTTGGGTTGCAAAATAACAGTCATAATTCACACACAGTGTATTTTGACATCAAGGAAGCCAATTCCAAAACCCTAATTCCTCTCTCTATCTCACAACTATCTCTCTCCTCCCCTCGTCCGTACGTCCGACCACTCTTGGTGGCGCGTGTGGTGGTTCGTGGTGGTTCATGGTGGTTCGTTGCTCGCTCTTCTCCGTAGAAGGTCAATTGAAGGGTTCAATTGCAACTAACTAGCATTAGTGGAGGTCTTAATATGTGCCCGTGGACCAAGTAGAGGAATCACGCTTGAGGTTCTTTATTTCCCATTGTTCTTGCTCGATCACACGTGGAATCACACTTCAAAGGTACGATTATATGTTATTTATGTGTTATGCATTAGATCTTGGGATTAGGTACTGTATGAATATGATTCATGTTTTTCCGCTGCGTAGTACCTATAAACTCCTACAGTGGTATCAGTTAGCCTATTGCATTTACGCATATTGACTATAATTCTTTGATAGTCCAAAATTTTAATTCAATTAGGAGGAAGATTAATTTAATTATGGGTCAATTATTATATTAAATGTGATTTAACTCTTGGAATTGATTAAATGTGATTTAATAATGCTCAAAATAGCCATGAAGAGATCCTAATTTTGCCCCTAATCACTCGAAAATTTCGAAACCCTAAACCCTAATTTGTAAAATTTTGTGTTTTGGTTTTGATTTAATTCATTTACTATGTAATTAAAGAATTTAATCTAATGGATTTCATGATAAATTATGAATTTTTCATGATCAATTATTTAATTTAAGTGTTAAATTTAATTGGGGATTAATTTCATGAAGAATCCTAATTTCAAGATTGAATGTGATTTAAATTTGAAATTAATTGGACCACATTAACATTAATTTAATTTTACAAAATATGTTTTGTTTTATTTAAATTAAATTAAAAAAAGGGTGTTTAGCAGCGGCAACCGCGGCTTGGTGGCGCAGCCACGGTGGCTGCCACTGCAAGTGGTCTAGAGGGAGGGGCGGGGTGGGGCAGGAGGACGGGTCAGCAAAGGCAAAAACAGCAGCACCGTGCAAGGGTTGCACGACACTGTTGCTGCTGTTGTGCACTGCTGCAGTGCAGCGTACACCTTACAGTGTACGGTCACCGTGGTTGGCTTCGGTTGGCCACACCAAGGTTGCTGGTGCATGATTTTCAAAAAAAAAATATTTTATTTTAAAAAATTTTCAAGATAAACATGATTAATTTTGGATGAGATAAAATATATTGAAAATATGATCTATTATTTTAAAAGATAAATTCGATTTTATTTGGATAAAATCTTTTATTTTAGGATAAAATCAAATCTTTCAAAAGTTGTTACATTTGATATTATCCATATTTAAAGTTGTTAAATTGGTTATTATCCATAATTAAAGTGGTTAATTTTGGATAAGATTGATTAGGATATTATGAGCATATTCCAAAAGGTTAATGATTGATTTAAATAATGTGATTATCCCATAATTAGTTTCTAGATATAATTGATTTAAAATTTTGTGATTGGCTAGTAATTAGGATAGAATTTCCTAACTTTGTTAGAATAATCTTTGAGGATAAATATGATTTATCTTTTAAGATTAAAATAAGATTTGATTCTATTTCATGACTAATTTAAAATATACGATATTTTATTGAAAATCGTGAATAATATATGATATTATCTAATTGCATTAATTAAAATATGAGATATTTAGATGTAATGTTTCCTTAATTATGATCATTCGATGTTGTAGTTTAGGAAAGCATGATTAGTGATTTATTATGTGACACTTTATAATATATGGTGTTGTTTTTGCTATATAATGACTAGTATGGCCCAGTAGATTGCTAAATACGATCTGCACATCGTGATGTATTTTTGTAATCTTTGTACGGTCTACGTACTAATAAAATATTTTTTTTAATTTTATTTCATTTTATTTAAGTAGTAGATAGAATAGAGTAAAATTACGTTGCAGTTAATCCAAGAAGCCCATGAAGTGAAGGCCCAAAGGAGCAAGGTGGATGAGATCCATGATGATTCAAGGGGAGCATTTACTTTATTATTTTTCTTAGGATTAGGGGCCATGCTATGTCTTGTTTATGCATTCAGTATTTTATGCATGTTAGATTTTATTGATGTTTTGTGATGATGCGCTAGAGTTCACTATTTAATCATAACATAATAAATCTAGGTCCCGGTAATATTGAGGTCGCTTTTCCAATTAAAAACCCGATGAAACCTTTGATATTTATGATGGGTCATGCCTCAGCTGGGTGTCATATTATATCTTTGGGGAGTGGGGGTAGATCACATTCTACGCTTTTGATTGGTTATACTCAACAAGGTTACCTAAAGGGTTTAGAACCTTGAAGCTAAGGGTAATAATTAAATGTGTGATGGTTAATTATTCAACCAAGAGTTACAAAGAGTTGTAATCAGTAAAGAGTTTACTCACCTTGAAAATGTAATGCTTGATGGTAGGGCCTCAGTCCGGTCAACTATTACATAAATAAAGGGTCTTGGAATCATTTAATTCAATAGGGATCAATTAATATTGAATAAATGCTTTAAAGTTGCTAATATAATTCGCTTATGGCACTTTAAATTTTTTATTAAACATAATTGAATTTTGCGTTTACTTATAAGTAAGATGTCGTTCTAATTTTATTATTATATATAATCTCCTCGATTGAAAATAAAGTTGAGAAACGCTCTCAAAATGTTAAAAGATAATATATAAACCTATTTCCAATTTTGCTAAAATGGTTCTAAAAGGCAAGTTTAGAAACCCATGTCACTTGTCTAAGGTTGGTTTTATTCAAAATGTTTGAGTAAAATGCCAACACATTTTCATTTTGAAAAGTGTTTCAAGGGATATAATGAGATGGGAGGTACAAACCCTCTAAAAGACAAGTATAAAAGTCCAATAAAATCTCTTATCTTCAATATGATTGAATATAAGAAAGTGATTGGAAATCTCTATGATCAAAAGTTGATCAAATGACATTATTCTTCATCCATTTCATATAGAGTTAAATGGTTGATTAAACTCTAATATGAATAATGATTGAATAAGACTTACAAAATCATAAAAAGTGCTTAAAGTAGTTAAACAAAGCATCATTTTGAACCTAAGAGAAGTGTTCTAAGTGGCTCAAACGGGAAAGGTTTAGGAATATATGAGGATTGTATTAAGAATTTTTAAGGCAAGAAATGCAAACAAGTTGCTACTTCTCAAACCTAGAACTGCTTACATGCTAAAAGTTGTTATGAACAACAATTGTTTCAAATTAAATGGACCAATTCCAATTGATTAGAAACTACCTCATATAGTTGGAAGGTAAAAGAATGGAAATGTTCTAATTTAAGAAGTATATTATAGAAATTAATTTAGCTTATTTCTACTTCTTGGACATACGATGTCTTGTTTAGCTCTCTCTCGTTGAGAATGAGGTTGAACTAAATGAAGAAGTATGGCTAAAGGATAAATAAATCTACAAGTTTAGAAGCAAGTGTTGCTACTTCACAAGTAGAATCTATAAGCCTGGAAGCAAAAGTTGCAACTTTACAAGTAGAACCTATATTTCACCTTACCTTGTTATTGACTAGAGTTAAGTAAATGTTATTCATTCTTGTCATTATCAAAACACCATTCAATGTTAGTAATGACTAAGCATCGAAGATTCAAAAACGTGGAATAAATGTTATTCTATGCTTCATTGAGTCATAATGTGTTTTGAATTGCTAAATAAGTTTAAAGTTCTATATGATAGAATTAATTAAACCATTTCTATATATAAATTGTCTCTAAAATGTCAAATAATTCGAATGAAAATGAACATTTCATGCGAAAGATCCAAAGGGATGGACTTTCAATATGATTAGATTATGAATCCATTGATTTATGTAATTGTCATTCTAATTTGAAATTTTGAAAAGTCACCATTTAGAGAAATGATGATGCGATCTCGAGGTTAAATACATATCGATGTACGAAAACCAAAGGTTCAAACGCTAGAGACGGACAATGAAACTTCATTTGTGATACGATCACTACTTGTGCTTAGTTGAAGCATAAGAATGAAAACTTTGAAAAGTTTAAAATGTTCAGTATGAAGTTTAATATCAACTTGACAAGATAATGATTACAGTACAATATGATTGTAATTGTGAAAATTTAAGTCAAGACATATACTTGGCAACACATTCAAAGTATTGCGATATGATCGTAGTAATGAGAATTTAAGTCAAGACCTTGATGAACATCCAAAGTTGCGAAATCGTTTTACGACAAACTCCGAAAGAAAACCTTGTGAAATGTTTATGAAGGGAGCTATCAATCTATATAAAATATATTTTAATAATGGGTGAAAATTACCTATCTTCCAACCATTGTTCAAGGGATATACTTTTAAGATAAGCTACAAAACTAAACAAAGAAACATAGGTCAAATCAAAATGTAGCAAAGGTTTCATATGTGATATGGATAAGAAAAGTTCTTATTAAGTCTTTCTACAAAGCAAGGAATAAATGTTGTATTAAATCGTTTAATGCACGATCAATTCCTATACAGAGCACGGGGTACTACTACACAAATCATACTTAGCACAAAATGTTTGTTGCTCAAGTAGGTGCCCTTATGGAAATTGTTCCAAAAGGTCAAGTAGGAGTAGTATAAATCTCGAAAGAGTTTGAGAAAAGCAACAAACAATCATGGCTCAAACCATGGTTGGTTCACCCTATGCTAAACATGCCTCCTCAAAAAGGCAAGTGGGAGTATAAGAATCTCAAAAAGTTCATGAGCCTTGAAAGATTTCAACACTATGAGAATGATTCACCTCATGTTACAAATTACAACGCGTGGTCTCATTAAGTGTAATGGGAATAATAACCATGTGTCGAAGGTAGTACATTCCAAGTGCACATCCTTTATTGTCGTTTCTCATTGAAAACTAAACAAAGTTGTTGTATGAGTTTCAATTGTTTCATAAAAACCCACAATGATGACTAGCATATGTAATAGCCAAAGAAATATGATTTCATATTGACTAAGAGTTCTAAAATATTCATTTTGGAACATGATGATTATGCAAGTAATAAAGATGATTTGACAAGTTATGACTCCAAGTGGTTTAAAAAACAGGAAATCTGAAATAGATTCTAAGTCTGTAAGCAAGTGTATGACACTTGAATAATTTGCCTAATTGGGTGAGACCCATTATAAGCAAAACAGACAAGAAAGAAAAATGTTTTCTAACTAAAGCAAAGACTTATTAAAGGATTCAACTAATTCATAGTATGGCTATGACTACGATGAAAACTTTATATTAGTCATGTTGCAAAGATCTATTAAAGATATTTTAGTTGATATTTTAGTGATTACTACCTTATGAGAATTGGTAGATGGATTTCAAAACACTTTCTTGAAATTGTTCATGAAAAAATATTTGTATGTGATACAATCAAAGAATCCAATAATCCTAAGGATGCATAAAAGATTCATTAATGGATGGAAGTAAGCATCATGGAGTTGTTGCTCTTAATTTTGTGAGTTTATCAAATCGTTTGATGTACTCATAAAATGAAGAAAAGGTCTTGTGTATACAAGATGTTTAGTGGGAGCTATAAAGTCTTCTTATCTAGTAAAAAGAGCAATTATTCATTGCTTGAACAGTCAAGTGATGGGTAATGCATTTTGTATGAAAACCTTGAAGAAGAAGATGAGTACATTTGGGATTCAAGATCTATAGAAATAATTTTTGAAGGATGTTTGAGTTTGATTAAGAAGCTTATATTGATAAGATTCTTATAAGGTTTAACATTATATTGAAAGGAGTTTCAATCCCATGTAACATGTCACGTTGCTTAATGATTCAATGCTTTGAGAAAGGTTGATGAAATTAAAGTTTTGAGTGATGATCCTCATGCAATATGCAAAGGATGCATCATGAATGTCATGGACTATACTCATCTATTTGATTCATGTGTTTTAAGAACAAGTGATGATAGATTTCAATCGAAATCCAATGTAACGTTGGAATACAAATTAGAAATTTCTAAATTCCTTGTGAAAGAACGAAGGAAAATTCTTAGTGTATGGAGATGAAAATGATTATAAGATTTAGAAATTGCAAAATTCATGTTTATGAGAATGTCTCATGAACTCTACTTAGTAAACCCCTTCCATTTCCAAAGCATGAGAAACATGCTAATGAAACTGGATTGAGGCAAATGATGTAATTAGAAGTTGTATTTGTTTTTGGAGAAAAACAAGTTACATATGTAATACATTCATTTGCAGAATTATGTTTATCAATTGAAACAAAGTTTCAATCTTATTTAATCAAGGTTTCAAGATTAAATAAAATGTCCAAAATAATTATGGATTGATGGGCTCATCAGATTAATTTATTTAAATAACCTGGTGAATGAAACCCCACAGGTGATTAAAATTCATATAATATTTAAGTTCCTAGTTCGGAATCATTAAAGTGGACATAAATGATTTCATAAATTGGACTAGCATGTAAGATTGATTGGATAGCACAGTTTCATGGGCTATAGGAGCGTATTGAAGCTCGGTCAATCACATGGGTATGCATGATCAAACTATAGACCTAATTTGAAGTTCAAGTATAGAACTTCTGGATATATTAGTGGATTCCTTTGACATGAGTGGAACATTGATTTCATTCAATGATTGATGTAACTGTGTACATTCAAACGTCTTCCCGTAACTGGAGATTATAAAGAGTGTTTCCTAATTACCTCATAATTTGAGTGAGAGCCTTGGATGCCACAAGATTGGATTGAGTCTACCTATTTAATTAGGAATGTGTCTTGGCCCCTTGAAGAGGGAGAATTCAGAAAATGCATGGTCGTGCTCAAATGAATTACATAGTAATAATTTGTTTTGTAATTCTAACTTAGTTTTCAAGAAAAGATTTGTATATTAATATGATCATGACATGAGATGCAATCATATTATCAAATCGACACACATTGACTTAAGGAATTTGAATATTGCGCACTTGTCTCAGACAAGTGGGAGATTGAAGGAATTGTGTCTTTGATAAGTGCAATTACTAGATATATCAAGGATCACTATTATGGAGATAATAAGTTCGTTCTTTTGGGTTGTCATTATCTGTTGCTAGACTATGATAAATGATCTTTGGGCTAGTAAAAAAGTCCAAAGCCTACTAGAATGGATCCTATGAGGTCACACAACAAGGATATTGGGTTAAGCAAGTAAGAGGCCCATTAATGGGCCTCATGAGCATTTAACTAATCATGAAATGGATTGGGCTAGCATAGTTAGATTGGAATTAGGTTTTGGGCTTTTGACATGGGCTCTTATTTAAAGATGAGATCTATAAATAAGATCCATGCCTAGGGTTGCAAGATAGCAGTCATAATTCACACACAATGTATTTTGACATCAAGGAAACCAATTCCAAAACCCTAATTCCTCTCTCTATCTCACGGCTATCTCTCTCCTCCCCTCGTTTGTACGTCTGGCCACTCTTGGTGGCGCGTGTGATGGTTCGTGGTGGTTCTTGGTGGTTCATGGTGGTTTGTTGCTCGCTCTTTTCCGTAGAAGGTCAATTGAAGGGTTCAATTGCAACTAACTAGCATTAGTGGAGGTCTTAATCTGTGCCCGTGGACCAAGTAGAGGAATCATGCTTGTGGTTCTTTATCTCCCATTGTTCTTGCTCGATCGAACGTGGAATCACGCTTCAAAGGTGGAGTTGGAAGCAGAAGGGGTGAAGTAAGTTCGCCAGCACGGGGAAGGGGTTTGGACGCTGGTAGTCTGTGCGTCGTTAATTGGGGAGCGAGAGTTTTTAAGGGAGGGAGGGGGTTTTTAGGTGGTGGGATACTGGTGGTGGCTAGCTGAAGGAATTCCGCGCTGGCTGATCGGATTCCACGTCGGCTGCGGTGTTATAACAGGGTGGTGCCTGGCTGGGTGGACGTGGGTGCACTGCGTGAAAAAAGGAGATTGGCACCGAGCTAAGGTCACTGGTTTTTAAAAACCGGTGGAGAAAATATGGGAAAAAACAGTTGGGATTTTGAGGGGAGGTTTTTGCGGTTCAAACCGAACCGGTGGGAAAAACCATTTTCCCCACCGATTTGAACTAAACCGGTGCTTTTTTTTTTTTTTTTTTTAAAAAAAACCTTCCTATTTATACCCTAACCCTACGTCCCTACCCTCATTTGCCTCCTTCTTCACTCGGTCTCTCTCCTCTCCCTCTCTCTCCACTCCCTCTCTCTCATGCTTATCTCCTGCTCTGCGTACTCTCTGGTCTCACCACCATCACCAACACGAAGACCACCAAAGCCACCACCGAAGACCACGAAGACCGACATCTTCGTTCTTCTCCGATTCTCGTCTCCTTCTTCTTCTCTTTCGTCTCATTCTCCAGTTCTTCTCTTTCGTTTCCATCAACATACAACACCGACTTTAATCGAGGTTAGGGTTTTAATTCGATTTTGATTTTTCTTATTTTGTTTATCTGGTTTTGATTTTTCTGATTTTTATTTTATATTTTCCGGGGATTTCTGGGTTTATTTTAATCGATTTTTCTTAATTTTAATTCGATTTTTTTGGGTTAATTTTGGGTTTAATTAATTGATTTTTTTGGTTACATGCATGCGTTTTTTGGGTTTGTTTGATTTATATTTTGAGTTTTCTGGTTTTTAGGGTTTACTTTTTGAGTTTTTTGTAATATTTTTTGGGTTTTTTTATTCGATTTTGATTTTTTTATTTTTTTTTTTCGGGGATTTCTGGATTTCGATTTTGAGTTTTTCTGAGTTTTTTTCTTCTTCTTCTTATCGACTCAATTTTCCGGGTTTTCTGAGTTTTAAAAACTCTTACTTTTTTTCGAAAGTTGATGGGTACATGCATGATTTCTGGGATTTTTTTTTTATTCGCAATTTTTTTTATGTTGTAATAATTTCTGAGTTATTATTATTATTATTATTTTATGCAGGTGTTAATTGATGAAACAAGAAGACTTTGATTTTGGTGGATTGTTTTGATGTTGTATTTTTTTTTTGTATTGTACAATAACAATTTAACGTTTGTATTGTAATTCATTGTATTTTTATTTTTTTTTGTATTTTACAATAACAATTTACTTGTTGAATATAATGTGAGAAATTGTGCTTCTATTATATTGATTGTGATGTTGTTTGGTTTGTATTTTACATGGTTTTTTAATATTATTTTTATTATAATTGCAGAAAAAAAAATTATATACATGTTATTGCCACCGGTTAACCGGTGGCATTTATGTTAAAAATTAAAAAAAAAAGCGGGTAGCATCATTGCCACCGATTAACCGGAACCGGTTGCAATACTTGTGGAGTATTGCCACCCCTCACATATTCAGTGGTCAAAACCGGTGGGTTATGGTGGGTTTGAACTGGTGCCTAATTGGTTTTTTCTACTAGTGGTGGCTATTTTTTTTTAAAAAATAAATTGTTAATTAAAGGTAAATATCACTTTACTACCACTCAAACACCCCTACTTCATTTTTGCTGCCCATCCAACGCTTTTTTTTCCCTACCACACAATCACATAATTTTAATTTTTCTACCACACAAAATCACATAATTTTAATTTTGCTACCACTGAAACACTTTTAGTTACAATTTCCGTTAGTGAGATCAACAACCCTCACTGCCAACCTCCTCCTCGCACACCCTCACTGCCTCCCTGTCAGCCACCTTCAACCCACCATGATTTTTTTTAAAAAAAACACCAAGCCACCATCGCTGCTCAGCTCCCCCTGCTGGCGCCAAATACAGCACAACCCCCCCTTATCCCCTTCTCGCTGCCCCAACCCCCAGCTCAAAATCGGAAAACAACCCCCTTCCCACTGGAATCGCCCCCTCCCCTTACCCTACCCTAAATCGACCCCCTCTCCTTCCCAACCCAAAACAGCCACCCCTAACCCTTAAACACCAGCCCGACACCACCATAAACGAAACCGTATATCCCAATTAGGGTGGTTTTGGGCTGGTGTTTAAAGGTTAAGGGTGGCAATTTTGGGAGGGGGACCGATTCAGGGTCGGGGAAGGGGAGAGGGGCCGATTCCGGTGGGGGGATGGGGTCCCATGGGGAGGGGGTTGTTTTTCGGTTTCGGGGTGGGGGTTGGGGCAGCGAAAAGGGATAGAGAAAATCATGCATCAAAGATATAGTTAAAGCCTCATGGGAAGCCTCATGCTGAGTCTTTATTTTAAGTTAAAGCTGAAAGATAAAGAAAATCATGCATCATAGATATAGTTAATATCATGTCAAATATACATTATTGTACATATGGATGATAACTTGTATATTTGATGATAGAAAGTTGTATGTAGATTCACTAATTTATTTCTACATTATTATTATTCCACAACGCAATAAAAAAAATTAAAGGCGAGTATAATGAATATATAAATTTGGTATGGGTAACTCTACCTATATTTACATATTATATATAAGTGCATTAACTGAATTAAGCACAATAAACATTTGTAAAAAAGGAACCAAAAAAGCAAATTAAAAGGGCAATTGAAAAATCTATAAAGAAAACAAGGTTTATTTTTATATACAATGAGGAAACAAACAAACTTGGGCTCATACATTGTCACATAGTCACATTATATAACATTATTCATGAGGCATTTTTCCCATGCCTCAAGACACCAACTCAAACGTAAAAACAAAGGACACAGTCACAAACCACATACTTAGCTTGCTTACAAGAGAAAATAATTTAAGGAAACTTTG
This sequence comes from Chenopodium quinoa, assembly GCF_001683475.1. Taxonomy (NCBI): domain Eukaryota; kingdom Viridiplantae; phylum Streptophyta; class Magnoliopsida; order Caryophyllales; family Amaranthaceae; genus Chenopodium; species Chenopodium quinoa. The sequence continues at coordinate 373,328 of NW_018742271.1, read as the reverse complement.
TCCTCAAATAGAAATAATATTACAAGGGAATTGGATGAGCAAGAACAGATGCAACTTTGTCCTTAAGAGTTTGGTTAACATGTGTGTAACCATCAGCATCGTCCTTGTATATAACATTAGCCGAACGAGCGAAGTTGAGAATCCGCATAAGTAAAGGTTTTGGAATCACATGAAGTTGGAGCATTGCTTGATTTATATCTTTCCAAGCATCCTCGACTTGTTCTTTTAGCTTCTCATTTGCTTCCTCCTCAGACAATGCATGTTTCTCCATCAAGCATTGCACAGCTGATGCGACATGCTTCCTCTTTTGCTCAAACTGCTCCGAAACCCCAATTCAATAAACGAACACACAATTACTATATTGTTACGGTTGCAAATCACTGTGGTGTAGTAACGAATTAATTTTTACGTGATTAAGGCATAATTATTATGTGAAAGCATCATCAAGGCACCTAGTAAAATGCTTACCACAAGGCACAAAGAAACCATGTTGCCTGAGGATACGAAATCGAGTCGAAACATGGTAGAGATCATCTTTGGCACATTGCTCTTCATAGCTCTCGTAAACTTGCTTTAAAGCATCCTCAATCTCATGTTCAAAGTGATATGCCAATCCAAGACGTTCGATTACGTCGATGAAATTCAGCAGCTCAAGAGGGTTATTCTTGCTCCTTTTCAACTTGGACTGCCTAAATCATCCGTTTTATGAAAGGAGCCAAAAAAAAAAAAAAATAAATAAATTGGTACGTAACAATTAAGAATACAAAATTCGTAGCGGATATGAAATTTCTTGAATTTGTTTATTTAATTTATAAATAACAATTAAGAATACAAAATACACAAAATTAATATTACCTCGTCATGATGAGGGTTTGTGATATTAAGAAAGTGATCACCCCAATGACATGGATGAAAGTTAGCAACAGGACGAGGTGTTTGAGTTGACATTTTTAATTTTACGAAAGTTGAGTTTTCATAAACAACTTTCAAATAATGTATGTAATGCAATGTTATCTCTTGGATAATAATGCTTGGATAATAGCCTCATTTATATAGCAAGAGCCATTTGCATCAATAATTAAAATAATTCAAATTTCATATGACCCACAAAGATATACTCCCTCCGTTTTCAATTACTTGTGTCATTTTTCCATGCGCGGAGTTACAGGAGAAATTCGAGAAAGTATTAAAATATATAGGTAGTGACGTAGGTGGAAGAATAAAAAAATTGCAAAAAGCAAAAGTAGTTGAGAGAATTGGAGGAGAGAAAATATAAAATTAATAAAATATATATGATTTATATTGAGTCCGTTAGTTGAGAGAAATAAATTAAATGTTATAAAAGCTTTCCAAATACGGAAATGGAGCAAGTATTAAAAAAATGGTCAGAAATAAAAGGTTGAGCAAATTTAAAAAAAAATGGAGGGAGTATAATCTACTACATATATACGAGTACCTAATACCCTTTCCTCTTATGAGCTATCTATCGCTATTTAAATTTTTTTTGATAAATTGATTCAATGGTTACTTCATTAATCACTTAGCTTTTTTAAAGTGCACGTCATGAGACTATAGATGTTATAATGAAAAGAAAACAGAGGAAGTGAATGATGGTCGATAAAGTATTTTTACTTCAGTAAGAATAATTGTTAGTACGTTATTTCAAAGAACAAGTATAATAGAGTATCAAAAAAAAAAACTAAAGTAAACCCTATTCATCAAAATCAAAGTAATTTCATTTCAGTAAAAATCTATACTTACTATATACTAAAGCAAACATCGGATATGATACTTGGCACAATTTTATGAAAAATTTTCCCTCCAAAATGCTATTTATTTTTTAAAAATCGTTATGTATATATAATTTAAAGGATCATTAAATAAGAAAATTCAAATTAAAAAAAAAATTACATGTGTCATTTAGTTTTAATTAACTCCATTTCAATTGACAATCTTATTAATAAATCTTATTATGAATTTTTGCATTGCATAGGGCGGCTAAAACGAACTAGTAAGGTGGATTAAACAAATAAAAGCCAGACCTAACTATAAAGTACGGATCCAGGGGTGGATCCAAAAACCGTATAAGAAGTTTAAGCTGCAGTGTAATAAAAGCAAGGTTACTTGGCTGATTTGGTTTTAGCTCACATCTCATAACATGTAGGTTAAGAGATTGAAACCCAATGAGCCCATTTATTACTCTTTTTTTTTTTTTTTTTTAACCATTCTTTTAATCTTTCTTATTTTTTCTTTTATATATATATATATATATATATATATATATATATATAATAATAATAATAATAATAATAATAATAATAATAATTTTTGATATTACGTTAGCATATGTACCGATGTACCTAGATAATCTGAGACTTTTTTTTGAAGAAATAGAGAGAATATCATTAGATTATTAAGTTATTGTCGTAATAGCCAACATGACAATAAAATTGAGATAAACATAAATAAAAGATGTGAGTGTGTGACAATAAAATTTGTATGAAGAGAGAACTAAAAATCCTAAAAACAACCAATCATAGAATAAAGGGAAACTGAAACTATCTAGAACCTTCTTTTGACCAAAACAAATCAAATATTCTCAATTTAAAAGTAGCAATTGACGACAACAAGATAACAAAAAAAAAAACATGTAACAAACTCGTGATTCATGTTATTACACATTTTTTAATTTAATTAAGTATAAATAGACAAAGTAAATATTGACTTAGTACCACGACATAAAGATATTTTCGAGATGGATATTGATATCATGTGAATCATGTGATTACATAATTTACATTACATTAATACAAATTCACATGCAACTAATTAAGTCGTGAATCATGCAATTACATTACATTACGAATTCGATGTATAATTGTCACAATTTCAAATAATTTTCAATTATTACTTACAATTAAATATAAGTACTCCTATTTTAGAATTTCACAAATACTACCTTTAAATTTTATTAGAATGCATGTAACCAATATTAATAAATTACAAATTCGATGTGTCAATTTTTTTTCTCACTGTCTATTCTTTTTTTAACACTACACTCATCACTTGCTTTAATATTCTATCTCTATCCTCGTTGAATTAGCAATTAAGTATTTGCTCATTTGATAAATGAGCAACTAAGTTTTTACACGTTTGTTAAATTAGAAGTGAAGAAGAGGGGAGAGAAATCGTCAATTTTCAATTTTTAGTCTCCATTGTGATGCCACCTTCAAGTTTTGATGAGAGAGAAAGAGGAGTATAAAAATTGTACCTAATTTGGATTTGGAGGGCTAATGTGTTTGTTTTAAGAATTATATTATTTCCATTACTAGTTGAACAATCTGTTGAAAGTTAGTTTAGAGTTCTATTTTCGATAAAAGTTTGGTTAAAAATTTTATTTTCGATAAAATTCCTATATTTCATATGTATAAATTAAATAATAAATTTTAATAAATATCTTATAAATTCTTTAACCTTTTTTTAAAAAAAAATATAAATTCTTTAACTTCTCACCATGTCGCACACAATAAATAAGCATTAATGTGACATATTGATATGTATAATAGTCAATGCAATATAATTTTAGATAAAATAAAATCAAAATAAGAAAAAAGGTTGGTTACTAAGCTAAAGATGACTAATAATTGACAATATGGTGAAGAATATTGGAATACTTGGCTGCGAAAGATTTTAGGCAAAAAGAAGGTTTCATACTAAGGGTATGTATACTAAGGGTATGTTCACGTTTACTAAACTGAGCTGAACTGAACTGAATTGGACTGTACTGAGCTGAAATGAATATTTTATAAGAGAGGAAAATTGGGAGCGGAGCTGAACTGAACTGATTGGAGCTGAAGTGAACTAAACTGATTAGAGCTGAACTGAACTGAAATTAAGTAAATGTGAACATGCCCTAAGAGGGTTTATACTTTAAATGTTAAGTTTTTTTTAAGCAAAGGTACAGTGGATATAATTTGTGAGTTGGGAGAATCTACAAACGTTGCAATGATACTAATAGTATAAAGTTCACAACAGATTGTTATATTGTACTTCATCATTTTTTTAAAGAAGTTACGGTTATTATAAAAATAAAATAAATATCATCCAATAACATTAAAATAGGTGCAACTCCAAATTGATTTCTTTTAGTTGCTCTGGTCATGCTACTTGCGTTATTTTCAAGAGCCACTAGATAACTCAAACTCTTTATCAAAACCACTCCCAACTTTACGATGAGCGGTAGTACATACTACGGAGTATTATTTATTTTACAAGTATGATTGTCAAGTAATTATTATTTAATTAGTAAAAATTTGAATAACATTGTACGTCAATATTAAATATCCTAAATCTAATACATAACACTGTTTGTATTAATGGTATGTTTTAAAATTTTGCATATAGATTTGTTTTTTTTTAATAATAATAAGTTATCCTAAAATTCAATAATAGTACTCGGGCAATGTTCGGGACACAAAACTAGTATATATACTACCTCCGTTAATTGTTATCTGTAACTTTGGAATATTTTATATCTCTCAAATACTCCAAAGTTGCAAATAACAATTAACGGAGGTAGTATATACTACAAAAATAATTTGAACTATCACAAAGTTAATTAATTTGTACATATAGTACTCAATGAGAGAGTAATTCTTTTAATTTTCTTATTTAAAATATCGAAAGTAAATAAATTAGAGTAAGTTATTAAAAATAAACTATACATCTAGATAAATTATCAAGATCTAATATACATATATGTCTAGATACGTGGATACCCTTTAAGTGAGTAAGTGAGAGTTATTAGCAAAACAATACATCGATACCCTTTAATTACTCCCAAATTAGTATGCTAATAGTAGTCATGACCAAGTCATATCTTATAAAAGCATCAAACAACAGAATTTTAAACACGAGGTGGCTAAGCTAACATTATTGGGAAGAAAGGCCACCATTGTATGGACAAAAAACCTTATGTTACTCAAATTCGTAATCTTCTTAGTGACACCGTCTCATGCACTTTAAGAGGCAAGCCCGAACATGCACGCTATTCTTCAAGCAAATATAAGTGACTTGTAGATAACACCACTAACATCATACTTCCTCCGTTTTTTTATTATTGCACCACTTGCCATTTTAGGAAGTTTCACAAATATTGCACTATTTTCTCTTGAGGAAAAAAATTATTTGTGTTCACACTACAAATACCCAACATACCGTTGTCTTTTCACATTTACTTTTTAGTTTATTAATATGTCACATGAGCAATTTTGTATTTTTACCTTTCTCTCTCTCTTACTTTTTTCCACTACCAAACTATTTGTACCCAACCCCTATGGTGCAATAATAAAAAAACGGAGGAAGTATATATATATATATATATCCCTAATAACTATACTTTATACGAAATATTATCAATCCTTACTCTATATATTTTCTTAAATTATGTGTCAAGCCAACCCAATTTAAGTGTTGTAATTTATTCAAAAGGGAGGCAATATGTTGTTTTGGCTCAAAATTGAGTTGATTGAATTTATTTGAAAATCAAATAATTAATAATCACACAGTTTTATATTGTCGTACACATACATACAAGCATAGTAAATAAGGTGTCGTTTGGTTGCTATGGGAATTTACTTCCTATAGGAATTTGTATTTCATGGGAATTAAATTCCTACATCAAATTTATGGGAATTGCTTAAAATTGTTTGGTTGACATGAAGGAAGTTGCAAATCATGGGAATTTTAACTTACCTAGGGGGGTTGGGTAATCAACTTCCCATGTTTTGTGGGAAGTCACAATTCCCATGAATTTGCAATTTCCTCATTTTCACTTTTTAGTGTCAACCAAATAACTCACCCATTTTCAAATTCCCATAATTTTTTACTTCCTCCATTTTCTTTGTGTAACCAAACAACCCCTAAATATTAGATTCGTTGAGACATTATAATAAGTATATATATGAATGAATAAAGGTGTAGGGATGGAAGGATGGATTATGGTGTGAATCGAGATCGAGTATCATTAAGGGTCTGTTCAGATTTACTGAATTGAACTGAATTGAAATGAATATATTTTATAAGAGAAGGAAATTAAAAGCTGAACTTAACTGAACTGATTGGTGCTGGACTGAATTGAACTGAACTGATTGGAGCTGAACTGAACTGAACTAAAATTAAGTAAATGTGAACAGACTCTAAACTCGACTTGAACTCATTAGGCTCAGCTCGAGCTCGAAAACTCGCAAGCTTACATTTGATGAATAATAATCAAGCCATTCTATTCACTATTTTCTCTAATTTGTCAGTTTTATTACCTTGTGCAGTCTAAATTTGCTTTATTTTCTTAAAGAATTGTAAAATTTGATTTATGTTAAGTAGAAGTGTGTTTTTAGTTTAATTTTTTGTATATTACATTAATGGTGATTAAAAAAAATTATATTGTTATTATTATTTTCTTAATACACTATCCTTTGAAGCTAATTATAAGACTTGAGAAATTAATAAGAGAATAATTTTACAAAAATGTTTGAAGTACATAAAAAGTTTTTTTAAAAATTGTTAATCATATTAAGCTTCTCACGAGCTTTTCGAGTCGATTAGTGGCACTACCTTGATTCGAATCGTTAGAGCCCTGAGTCGAGCTCGAGCTTTGACCAAGTAGCTCTCGAGCTATCTTATCTCATAAGCAAGCCTAATGTTTAAAATTGCCACAACTAATCTTCAATTCTTCTCATTTAAATATAGCATATTGACCGGCATAAAGTTTTAAGTAATTGTGTTAGAATATATGATATAATTATCATATATTCGGTTTTATGTACATACACCATGCTTTATAAATGGCTACTTATCTCTTAAACGTCTTACCAACCAAAGTTCTAGGATTTCAGTCACCCGCTCAAATTCTATATCAATGCGATCCTATTTATACGGAATTACCTGTTTTTGGTTGTCTTTGTTTTCCCTTCTTCCTTACCAATTTATTCATAAGTTGCAAGAAAGGTTCACTCCTTCCGTTTATATAGGTCCGGTTTCCAATCATTGTGGTTAACAGTGCTACAATATGTCAAATGGAATTTCTTATTTGTCGTCATGTGAAATTTGTCGAAACCGAGCTCCCCTTCTGACAGGCTCAAGTCGTATCACCTAATCAAAATTATTACCTAAGTCTTCTAACTAAAGTAGATAGGGAAGTAGGGTCGAATCCACAGGGGAACAAGTCTTTCTATTCCTAATTAATTAATATAATCTAAATTATCAAGTAGCAAATTGTTGTGATTAAAAGACTATACTACGAAGAATATGAGTAGGGAGAATAAAATAGGAGAAATCAAATATTAAAAGGCCTAGGGCATAGGTTCACCAATAAACAGTATTTCAGGATAAAACATAACAATCAATCATCAATGCATTAATTAATTAGATTATAAAGGGCTTTCGCTACGTATTACAATCACAGAATTAATTTACCGGTATTAAATCTCATCTCTCGAATCTCCACTTAACCATTTATAAATTAGTCCGCCTATTGAAACTAAGCCTAAACATCAATTCTCATCTCTCGAATCTTGAATTAATATTGCTAAACTCATACAATTAAATCTGGCCAAACCCAATTGCATAGCATTAAATCAATCAATAGGAAAATAATTAAGCATTGACAATCAACAATCATAAAATACCCCTTCATATTATTTATTGGATCCCCACAAACCCTAGAAATAAAACTACTCACGCATAATTAAATCTAAACTAATCAAAGCAATAAAATAAGACATGATGAAAGAATTAAAGAAAATAACTTAAATTAATAGAGAAGAAAACCGTTACCAAAAGTAATCTGAATTAAGGAGTTGAGTTAAGAACAAAGTTGAGAGAATTTTAGAGAGAGAAAATATTCTAAGCAGAGAGAGAAAGACTAAAAGAGAAGGTAAATAAACAACAATTCCGTACTAAAATCAAACTTAAACATCTCTAAAAAACAATCCTAATTAGAACTAAGAACTCGGCAATCAGATGCCTCAAAAACACGCGCCCGATCGGGCGAAGGGCCGCCCAATCAGGCCCGCCTTTTTCATCGTATTCCTCCTGGGAAACTGCGCCCGATCGAGCTAACGCTTACCCGATCGGGCGCGCCTTTCCTGATGTCTTTGACTTCGCGCCCGCCCGATCGGGCGTAAGCTTGCCCGATCGGGCCCAGTTTCTTCCTCGAGGCTTGGATTTCGATTGGGCTTGATTCTTCGGCCCAATTTGGATTTCCTCTTCGGGTCTTGAATACTCGGTCCAAATGCCCCGGTATCACACATCGAGCCCTTAATCACCGGCTCTAACCGGTCCTAGGATTCAAAGATGGTCGTGTCCTCCTAATGTCCGTAATTGCTCCATGAAAAACCCGGAAAACGCTCCAAATGTGCAATTTATTACAAAACTCAAGCAAAACTACAAAAACACTACAATTAGTAATTAAAGTGGCTCTAAAGAGCCAAAAACACTAATAATTATGACCAAGGGACGGGGGTAAAACACTATATAAATTGGACACATCAAACTCCCCCAAGCCAAACCTTTGCTTGTCCCTAAGCAAAGAGCTCATCAATGAACATATAAAACACACTTCATCCCAAGTAAACAAAATCAAGCACAAACGATTCAAGGAAAATCTAATGAACATGCTTCAATGTTAGTCAATTTCATTCATCTAATCATTCTTGCTCCCCAACAATTGTCAAGTAGAGCAAACCACATGAGCATATAGAATTCAAGACTATTGCTCACACACTCAATTCTCATTTATGTGGCGAGTAAAAGATGTACTCGATTGATCTCCAACCAACCCCTTTATATGTGAATAGTGCCCTCCCAACTCACACTCTCGTGTGTTTAAAAAGATGTACACTCAACCTACTAGTCGACTCGAAATATGTCAAATCATAACTTGCATTGATAAACAACACTTTCACATTCGTTCATACAATTCTATGCACAAAGGTCGGAAGGCCTTTAAAGCTTGTAATGTAAGGCTAGGGTAAAGGGTAGGATAAATTTAGGAAAATGTGAGAGAAAAGTCATACTTAAAGGAGCCATATCCTAACAAAACCCAAGGTCAAAAAACAATTAATGACCAAAACATCTCCAATCACAACTTAACTCCTCAAAAGTTCACCAAACAATCCTATACATAACAACAATCCCAACACTTACACATTCACTCACAAAATATGATAATAAGAAATAGAGTGAATTAAAACAAACTTTAAACTCATTCCTTTTTTTTCAAACTTGAACTTTTTTTTTTTATTTCTTTTGAGCAACCTTCACATAGAACATTCGAAAATTTGAAACAAATTTTTTTTCTTTGCTTTTTTTTTTCTTTTTATCTCACATTGGAAATTTTCAACTTTGAAACATAAACTATCAACATTTTTCCAATCACAAAATCAAAAGAACAATCACTCTTCTTTTATTCCCACATTGTGCAAATAAAGTGAACATCACAACTCCCTCACCTCACCAACTAATAGCTCCCCCAAGCCAAGCTTGGGACTAGTAACCAATGGGGCTCATATAGTCTTGTAATGTGGCTAAATAATCAATAAAAGGGCACAAGAAACAACATGGGTAGCAAGAAGGGGATAAATGTATCTAATATCGTCTAAAAGCTACCTAAGAGAACAAATGCCTTCGTCCTTCTCAATGTGCATAATATTGATCCATACAAACATTACTAATAGTTGCAAATCAATACTTAAAATCCTTGACATACCAGGAACTATCACACAATTCCTAATCAAATCAACTAGCCAAGCACTATATTCACAAACGGTTGGTAAAATTGACGCATGTTTAGGCATCCAAACAATTAAACTTCAAATTATGATCAACAAATTCATAAAGCTCATTATCATATACCAAGAATCAAAACGATATTTTCCAAGTATGGGACATAGGGAAGCATGATTTACAATTCATTGGAATGTATTTTTGGATTTTTTTTTTATTTTTCAATTTTTTTTGTATTTTTTCATATAGGAAAGAAATAAAAACTACACTAGAAAGAAATAAAAACTATACTAGAAAGCGATAAATAGAGAAAAGAGAGAAAGAGTTACCATATGTACAAGATATCTCCCCCCCCCCCTCAAGCCAAATCAAGCAATGCCCTCATTGACTTGGGGCTGTAGCTAGGAGAAGCTACTCCTCATCATCATTCTCATCCATCCTTTGATATCCTCCTCCATAGCTCAAGTCGGCGCCTCCATGGCTCGTACCAGCATCACCATAGCCTGAACCACCTGCAAAGTAGTTAGGGTATACTTTTCCCCCCATCCCGCCAAAAGGAGCATCGACCCCATAACCATGGACTGAAGAGTAGTCCACATAAGTACCATAGGCTCCGGGGGTCGAATAACCTCCTGGGGGGTATTGGAACCAATCGAGAACTAGTGTCTCGGGGGGAATAGCCCTTTGGCGTGCATAATCGTCATACATGGGGTATAAACCCCTCCCGAGGTTCCTCTCTACATGGCCAACCCTCCTATCTAGAGTACCTACTCTAGAGTCTAGGTTTTGCACCATCCCCTCCACTCTCCCTTGCCCTCTCTCAATCCGGTCAAGTTGGCTCCTAAAAGCCGGAAAGTCATATGGGGCATGGGGGTCTATGTTGTAATCAACGGAGGAGGTGGGGATGTCATATGTGTAGGGTTGGGGTGGTGGATGGTATTGGGGTGAAGGGTGGGGTGGTGGTGAATGGTGAGGCTCTTGGGCCTCGCCTTGACCGTCTAACTCAAAGGTGTAGGAAGGCTTTTCCTTCTCAAATTTGGTCAAGGCAGGGTTAGGTAGCTTAAAAGCTTGATCTCTCCTTCCTGACTCCCGGTGGACTATCCACCATGTCTCACCTCCCATGGGTTGCACCCAGTTAAGGCCTCCTAAGTAGGCTAGGTCCATAAGGGTAGAACCCTCCACTTTCCTATGGCCGGTCGGGGTCCATCCTAGGTGCTTTACCGCTATATGGGTAACCAACCCCCCAAAATAGATAGGCGCCCTAAACCTACCCCCTCGGCCGCATTGGTCGCCCTTTGGAAATGTTAGGCTATCCTATGCGGTATGTTCAGTTTTTCAGCATTAGGGATCATATAGGAGGCCAACAACTCAAGCTCATCCCTCCTAACGTTTGCCGGTTCATGCCTCCCAAAGATTGTGAGGCCGGCAAACCTTTGTCAAAAATTTGGGACGGGATGTTGGATCCACGTCCCCTTGGCATGTTGGAGGTTGAGTAAACCCTCCCCGGCGAGTCTTTTATAGACCACGACAATGTGGTCTTGGAGGGTTCAATGGGTTTATCCAATTTAAGCTCAAACAATTTTCCAAATTCTTTTAAAGTTAAATGCACATCATTGTTTAGCAATCGGAATTGAACATGAGTAATTAAAGCATTAGTTTTAATAACATTGAAACTAGAAACAAATTCTAAAGTCAAATAATCATAAGTGTCATAATGCATTTGAAAAAATCCACTCATTCCAATACCCTTGAACAATTTTTCTACCGGTTTATCAAGCCCTAATCTAGACAAGTAGGATGGTGAACAAAGCATGTAGAGATTACCTGCCTCTCAATGAGGTTAAGCATCCTAGTGCGTTGCTCGGTCGAGGTAATGACTACTTCGTTCCATCCCGGAATTTGAAGCTCCGGGTCAACCATCGGTTGTTGTTGCCTCGAACTCTCACCCCTTTGTTGTCTTGATCTTTTGGAAGCCATTTTATGTATGAATGGTAGGATTTGAAGCTTTATCTCTCTAAGGGTTTTGAGAAATCTTGAGAGAAAGTGGTAGAGATTTAGTGGGGATTGTAGAGGAAGGTGTAAGGATGAAGAATATGTAAAAATTATGGAGTTTTGATGGATGAATTTGAGGAGATCTTGGAAGGAAAGTGAGTTTGAAGGTGTAAAAATGGAGGTTTTAGAGAGAGAAAGTGTGAATGAAGAAGAAGAAGTAAGAAGGAGAAAGAAAAGAAAGGAGGAGAAGAGGAAATAAAGGCTCGGCCAAAAATAGGCGCGCCCGATCGGGCGAGATTTAGGTTTCCAGATTTATGAAGTGCGCGCCCGATCGGGAGACCTCCGCCCAATGGGGCGCAAACTCGAAGGATTTTTCGCCCCCTTTGTTCGTCCGATCGGGCGAGCTTCGCCCGAAAAATCTTTTTCCTTCACTCGATTTCTCCAAATATCCGCCCGATCGGGCGAATTTCCCTTGATTTTTCTTCCTTACTTGCTCGCCTGATCGGGCGTGCCTCGCCTGATCAGTGAAATTAAGCTCCGACAAATCTCAATTTGCGCGCCCGATTGGGACCCCTTCCCCGATCGGCATATTTTCGCTCGATTTCGACCCTTATGTGCACGCTCGATCGGGCGAGGCTCGCTCGATCGGGCCCGTACCCAAATCGGAATGCTTTTTTTCTTATAACTTTTCCTCTTTAAATTCCTTACTTTATGATCTAATACCTATACAAAAACATTTATGAAAGGTAAAATTGCACTCTCCTCATCTCCCCTAAAAAAATAAAAATAAAAATAAAAAAAAAGGAAAAACTAGTCTAGAAAGCAAGAAATATGGGTTGCCTTCCGCAAAGTGGGCGCTGGTTTATGTAGGTCCCGCACGACCCTCTTACCACATTGAAGCTCAAGATGAACCGGAACCGCTTAGGTGAAGTAGTTCAAATGCACCAATCGTAGCCCCCTCATGGTATAGCTTGATTCTTTGGTCATTAACCTTGAACTCGTTACCATGCTCATCGAATAACTCTACGAAACCAAATTTGTTGGCCCTTTTGACAGTAAAAGGACCCGACCACCTTGACTTCAACTTTCCTAGGAATAGTTTAAGTCTAGAGTTGAACAACAACACTTTATCACCTTCTTTCTTTGAACTCTCTCGGAAGGATCATCTTGTCGTGCCATCTCTTTGTCTTCTCCTTGTAGACACGAGCACTATCATAGGCCGTCAACCTAAACTCATCAAGTTGGTTAAGTTGAAGTAACCTCTTTTCTCCCGCTAATTTGGCATCCAAATTGAGCTCCTTAATAGCCCAATATGCCTTGTAATCTAATTCCACCAGAAGATGACATGCTTTGCCGTACACGAGTCTATATGGAGTAGTACCTATTGGAGTCTTAAACGCAGTTCTGTATGCCCAAAGGGTGTCATCCAACTTATCGCTCCAATCATTCCTTGATTTTGCTACCACCTTCTCTAGAATGGCCTTGATCTCACGGTTGGAAACTTCAACTTGGCCACTTGTTTGGGGGTGGTAGGCTAAACCTGTCCTATGGTAAACACCATACTTTTTGAGGAGGGTGTCTAACTTCCGCTTATGAAAGTGAGATCCTCCGTCACTGATTATAGCTCTAGGCACTCCAACTCTTGGAAAGATCGTCTTCTTGAAAAGTCTGTGGACCACCTTGGCATCATTAGTAGGAGTGGCAATGGCCTTGACCCACTTGGATACATAGTCAACGACGACAAGTATATAGCGGTTCCTGTTTGAAGAAGGGAACAGTCCCATGTAATCAACACCCCAAACATAAAAAATTTCAACTTCTAAGATTCCAGTTTGAGGCATCTCATGCCGCCGCAAAATGTTGCCAGTCCTCTGGCAAGAGTCACAAGCCTGCACAAAAGTGTTAGCATCCTTAAACACAGTAGGCCAATAGAAACCTGACTCATTAATCTTGGCCACCGTTTTGGTGGGGACATGATGTCCTCCATATGGTGAGGTGTGGCAACTAGTAAGCACACCGTGAACTTCCCATTCGGGAACAAACCTGCAAAATAATCCATCTGCACACTCACGAAACAAATAAGGATCATCCCAAAAATAATGTTTAACATCAGAAAGAAATTTCTTTTTCTGTTGGTAGGACAAGTCAGGAGGTAGAGTACCACCCACTAAATAATTAGCAAGATCATCATACCAAGGGTGTTGCTCTACAACTGCATACATGTTGTCATCAGGGAAAGAATCATCTATAGGAAGAGAATCCTTACCCTCATCATACCTGATACGTGACAAGTGGTCTGCCACTACGTTCTCTGCTCCTTTTTTTATCTTTTATCTCAATATTGAAATCTTGGAGCAAAAGAACCCAACGGAGTAGCCTAGGCTTTGATTCCGCCTTGGCTATTAAGTACTTCAGAGCTACATGGTCAGTAAAAACAATGACTTTAGAACCAACAAGATATGATCTAAATTTTTCTAAAGCATAAATAACAACAAGAAACTCCTTCTCCGTGGTGGCATAGTTGACTTGGGCTTCATCCAAAGTTTTACTTGCATAATAAATAGCATGCAAAACTTTGTTCTTTCTCTGTCCAAGCACGACTCCTAGTGCAAACTCACTTGCATCACACATGATCTCGAAGGGTAGATTCCAATCGGGAGCACATATGATGGGTGTCGATATCAAAGCCTGCTTTATCCTGTTAAAAGCCTCAAGACACTCGTCAGTAAAAATAAAAGGGGCATCCTTGAGTAAAAGCTGATTTAGTGGTTTAGCAGTTTTAGAAAAATCTTTGATAAAGCGATGATAAAACCCCGCATGACCTAAGAAACTTCTAACTCCCTTAACATTAATTGGGGGAGGTAATTGCTCAATCACTGAAATCTTAGCTTTATCTACTTGTATGCCCTTATCTGATACAATGTGACCTAGAACTACTCCTTCTGTCACCATAAAGTGACATTTCTCCCAGTTTAGCACTAAATTGCATTCTTCACATCGTTTCAAAATTTTAGCGAGATTTATTAAACATGCATCAAATGAAGAACCATATACGCTAAAATCATCCATAAAGACTTCCATGATAGACTCTATGAAATCAGAAAAAATGCTCATCATGCAACGTTGAAAGGTAGCGGGGGCATTACATAAACCAAAGGGCATCCTACAATATGCAAAATTACCATAAGGGCATGTAAATGTAGTCTTTTCCTAATCTTCAGGTGAATTGGAATTTGGAAAAATCCCGAATACTCATCCAAATAGCAAAAGAACTTATGGTTAGCTAACCTCTCAAGCATTTGATCTATAAAGGGGAGGGGTAAGTGGTCCTTTTTAGTGGCGATGTTTAGTCTAAGATAATCAATGCACATACGCCACCCTGTAACAGTTTTAGTGGGAATCAATTTATTTTTCTCATTTGTAATCACAGTCATCCCACCTTTTTTAGGCACCACCTGCACAGGACTTACCCACTTGGAGTCAGAAATAGGATAGATAATACCTGCATCAAGTAATTTCATAACCTCTTTCTTGAATACTTCTTGCATATTAGGATTCAACCTTCTATGGGGTTGAATGCAGGGCTTATAGTTATCCTGTAAATGTATCCTGTGCATACAAAAATCAGGGCTAATACCTTTAAGATCATCTATACTGTACCCAATTGCTCTTTTATGCGTTTGAAGAAACTCTAGGAGTTGGGAAGTTTGTAGGTCATCAAGTGTAGTACTGATGATCACACGGTATAGTTCCTGCTCATTAAGAAAAATATATTTTAAATGAGAAGGGAGAGGTTTTAGTTCAGGTTTCTTAACCTCTGCAGGTTTTGATTCCTGAACTAAATTTACTACCTTCATTGTCTCCTTGGGGTCTAACTCTTTTAGGGAAAGAGCTTTTTCAACAACATGTTCTTCATTACCCAAGATGCTTGCATTATCTGCAGATAAATTTCCACAAAGAATTTCCTCCAAGGGATCCCTTGCAAGAACATGTGGTAAGCTATCATCATAAATATCATTCATTATATCAATTACATCAATAAAACAACAATTTTCCTCTAACATAGGTCCTTTCAAAACTTTCCCTAAATTAAAAGTAACATTATCATCACCAACAGAAAGGGTTAGTTTACCATTTTTGACATCAATAATGGCTCCTGCAGTATGGAGGAAAGGCCTACCTAATATAATGGGAATTTGTGTATCCGTAGCCATGCCTAAAACAACAAAGTCAACAGGGATAACAAATTTACCAACTCTGACAGGGACATCCTCTAAAATACCTAAAGGGTACTTAACAGAATGATCTTCCATTTGCAAAGTTATATTAGTAACTTTTAAATCACCTATATTAAGTTTAGCACAAACAGACGATGGCATAACACTGACATTGACACCCAAATCACACAAAGCTTTATCAATAAAAAAATTCCTATATGACAAGGGATAGAAAAACTACCGGGATCCTTTAATTTAGGAGGGGATTTATTTTGCAATAAGGCACAACATTCCTCTGTAAAAGCTACAGTTTCTACCTCATTAAAGGCCCTTTTCCTAGTCAGAATGTCTTTCATAAATTTAGCATATGTAGGAACCTGAGTGATTAAATCAGTGAAAGGAACTTTTACCTGCAAGTTTTTCACAACCTCCAAGAACTTACCAAATTGTTTATCAAACTTACTCTTCAATTGTCTGTTAGGGAACGGTAGTTTGATAACTGAGCTCTGCACATCTCCTCCCTTATCCTGAGATTTACCCTGCAAAGAAACATTAGAAGGGTTAGTATCTTTTGGTAGCCCTGCAGGGTTAGCAGGATTAGCGTTTTGGTATAGAGGAATCTGGATCAAGAACAGGTCCATCTTCCTTTGGCATAGGAGGTCCATCATAATGTGAACCACTCCTTAGAGTGATTGCATTGGCATGATCTGTAGGATGGATTGGTTGTGATGGTAGAGCTCCCTGCTGACGGGTTTATAGGGTAGATGAAAGTTGTGCAATTTGATTATCCATGATTTTATTATGAGCTAAAATTGAATCAATTTGCGCATCCATACTCTCCATATGCATTTTCATGTTGGTAAGCATTGCTCTAATTTCTGTCATAGCAGGGTCAAAAGATGATGAGGGTTGTGCTTGGTTTTTCTGGCCATAATTAGGATGGTAATATTTCTGGTGTGGTGGAGGTTGTTGTTGTGGTTGTTGTGAAGGTGGAGGGTTTTGTACATTGGTACTATGGTAAGAAAGATATGGATGGTTCCGAAGACCAGGATTATAAGAGTTTGAGTATGGGTTATTTTGCCTATAGGTTTGAAAGGCATTAACTTGCTCCATGGAACTCCTACAATCTTGCTCCCAATGCCCTACAATTCTACAATTTTCACAAAAATCTTCATTGTTAGCAACAGCAGAAACATTAGCTACAGAGTTAGGAGTAGAAGTAAGATTATCTAGTTTCTTACAAATAGATGTTAACTGAGCTTGCAAAAAGGATACGGAATCAACATTGTGTTTACCTATATTTGCAAACCCTCTCGGATTCCCATATTGGGAATTGTGTATTGCCATATCTTCGATAACCTGTCCTGCATCGTCCACATTTAGATTCATGAATCTCCCACTAGCTGTAGAATCTAGAACTGATCTAGATGAATTTCCAAGTCCATTGTAAAAAGCTTGGATCAATTGCCATTGTGCCAAATTGTGGTGGGGGAATTCTCTCTGTAGATCCTTGAACCTCTCCCAAGCCTCATGTAAAGTTTCATCGGCCTCTTCGGCGAAGTTCTGAATAGCATTCCTTAGTATAGTTGTTCTCTCTGTAGGGTAATATTTATTATAAAAATTCAAGGCAAGAGTTTCCCAGTCAGTAATACCAAGTGTAGTTCTATACAAACCATTAAACCACAATTTAGCTTTTCCACATAATGAAAAGGGAAAAAGAATCTCCCTGATTTGGTCTTGCGTGACCCTGGCTTGTCTAATGGTGTTGCAATATTGGCAGAAATCTGCAATTTGAAGATTAGGATCTTCACCCTTAGCTCCACTAAATTACTTCCTCTTTATCATGGTGATAAATTGGGGTTTGATTTCAAATTGCACTCCATCAAGGGCCGGAGTGGGAGTAAGGTGTGGAAAATCTGTGAGCTTTGGCTGCGAGTAGTTACTAAGCTTCTTTGGTACCGCCATCTCTGATTCTGGATCTGAAGGAATTTCTGAGTCACTAGAATCAGTTGGAGGGTCTCTTCGATTATTGTCTTCCTCAGAACCCACCAGGATTTGTCTATAAAGATTCTTTTGCCTATGAAACGAGCGCTCGATCTCAGGATCGAATGGAATGTAACCTGATCTAGAACACCTAGGCATAAACAAAGAACTAAAAGACAAATATGAGAATTGCCTCAAAGAACTAATGTTCTCTGAGACAAGAGGGGATAATCTAGACTACAAAAAATAATCAGAAAATAAAAATAAAACTGTTTCCCCGGCAACGGCGCCAAAATTTGACAGGCTCAAGTTGTATCACCTAATCAAAATTATTATCTAAGTCCTCTAACTAAAGTAGATAGGGAAGTCGGGTCGAATACACAGGGAAATAAGTCTTTTTATTCCTAATTAATTAATATAATCTAAATTATCAAGTAGCAAATTGTTGTAATTAAAATACTATACTACGAAGAATATGAGTAGGGAGAATAAAAAAGGAGAAATCAAATATTAAAAGGCTTAGGGCATAGGTTCACCAATAAACAATATTTCGGGGTAAAACATAACAACAAATCATCAATGCATCAATAAATCAGATTATAAAGGGCTTTCGCTACGTATTTCAATCACAGAGTTAATTTACCGGCATTAAATCTCATCTCTCGAATCTCGACTTAACCATTTATAAATTAGTCCGCCTATTGAAATTAAGCCTAAACATCAATTCTCATCTCTCGAATCTCGAATCAATATTGCTAAACTCATACAATTAAATCTGGCTAAACCTAATTGCATAGCATTAAATCAATCAATAGGAAAATAATTAAGCATTGACAATCAACAATCATAAAATACCCCTTCATATTATTTATTGGATCCCCACAAACCCTAGAAATAAAACTACTCACGCATAATTATATCTAAACTAATCAAAGCAATAAAATAAGACATGATGAAAGAATTAAAGAAAATAACTGAAATTAATAGAGAAGAAAATCGTTACCAAAAGTAATCTGAATTAAGGAGTTGAGTTAAGAACAAAGTTGAGAGAATTTTAGAGAGAGAAAATATTCTAAGCAGAGAGAGAAAGTCTAAAAGAGAAGGTAAACAACAATTCCATACTAAAATCGTACTTAAACATCTCTAAAAAACAATCCTAATTAGAATTAACAACTCAGCAATCAGATGCCTCAAAAACACGCGCTCAATCGGGCGAAGGGCCGCCCGATCGGGCCTGCCTTTTTCATCGTATTCCTCCTGGACAGCTTCGCCCGATCGAGCTGACGCTCACCCGATCGGGCGCGCCTTTCCTGACTACGTGCCCGCCTGATCGGGCGTAAGCTTGCCCAATCGAGCCCGATCTCTTCCTCGAGGCTTGGACTTCGATTGGGCTTGATTCTTCGGCCAATCCGGATTTCCTCTTCGGGTCTTGAATACTCGGTCCAAATGCCCCGGTATCACACACCGAGCCCTTAATCACCGGCTCTAACCGATCCTGGGCTTCAAAGATGGTCGTGTCCTCCTAATGTCTATAGTTGCTCCATGAAAAACTCGGAAAACGCTTCAAATGTGCAATATCCTACAAAAACTCAAGCAAAACTACAAAAACACTAGAAAACACTAATTATTAATAAAAGTGGCTCTAAAGAGCCAAAAACACTACTAATTATGACCAAGGGACGGGGGTAAAACACTATATAAATTGGACACATCACTTTCTCCAAAATTCACTAATCTCAAAAAGAGGATTATAATTTTTTGGATTATAATCCGTTACATTCCCATTTACATTCACAAAGAATTTCCCACCCTCCCCCTACACCTCACGATGTAGGGGCAGCCACACCCGTCGCTCATCTTTCGGGCGCTGGGCCGAGGCAAGCCACCCCAGCCTCGGTTTCTGCTCTACCTGCTGGTTTTCCAGCGCCCGTTGCGCTGGGTCGGTACTCCAGCCACCAGCAACTGGCAGCCCCCCTCTCTTAACGATGTCACTCTCATCCTCCCTATTCACCGTAACCTTCCCCATGCCCTCACACACCGCTAATACAGCCTAGCAGCCTACCATATCTCCCTTTCATGCATCACCACCACTTGACCAAACCACACACCTCCCCCAACCTATTCCAAACTCCCATAGTATGATTACAAGAGCTAAAACACTACTATAATTTGGTCAAATTACGACCGTCATTAAAATGGTCGCAAAATATATGCGGTCGTTTTTAAGGCGGACGCAGATTTGCGACCGATTTTAAGGTGGTCGCAGATTTGCGACCGTTTTTAGGCTATTTAACAGTCGCAAAGGTATTTAAAAATTTCTTAAAAATAATATACATGTTAAAAATAATTCTAAATAAAAAAAAATTTATAGCGACCTGCGACTATCACGACCGTTATAGAAACGGTCGGTCGCTACAGGGTTAATATATTTTTTTCTTAAAAAATGGTATAAAAGGAGTACTAAACTAACCCTAGCCCAAAACCGCCGCTCCATATATATCTCCTCTCTCTTTTCTCTCTCTTCTTTTTCCTTTTCCTTTTCCCTCTCGTTCTCTTTCCTCTCTTCCCTGATCTGCTCCTCCTCTCTCCTTTCTCTCTCTTCTTTTTCCTTTCTCCCCTTCCATCTCTTTCTTCTCTATCCTTTTTCTTCTGTTTCCTTTCTTTTTGTATTTTCCTTCTTCTTTTTCTCTTTCTTCTCACGTCCCTGCTAACGTCTCCATTTTTGTACGCATCTCACGCCCAACCATTTTCGTTCTCTTTATCTTCTTCATTCTTTCCGGATCTGGAGTTTGGTGTTCGGATTTTTTTCAACAAACAAATTATAGTGTTCAAATTTCTTCAACAAACGAGTTATGGTTTTTCATGGTCAAATTCGACCATAAAAATACCAGATCTGGAGTTTTTGTGGTCGAATTCGACCATATGATCCATTAAAGGAAAAAATATTTAAAAAGGTATGTTGATTTTCAGAAAATTTTGTGTGTTGGTTATTTTCAATTTCTATGGCTTTGTTTCGTTCTTTGTTTGAATTTTTTTGTCGAATTTAGGTTCGAATTTGTGGTTTAATTGTCGAATTTAGGTTCGAATTTGTGGGTTTAATTGTCAAATTTAAGTTCGAATTTTCTAATTTAGGTTCCAATTTGTGGGTTTAATTGTCAAAATTAGGTTTGATTTATGAGCGTTTTATTTTGTTTTTGTTTGATTTTTTTGTCGAATTTGTGGGTTTAATTGTTGTGGGTTTATTTTATTTTTTTGGGTATAATTGTTGCAGGTTTTTTTTTGTTTAATTTCTTGTGCATTTTATTTGTGGGTTAAATAGTTTTGATAAATTGATGTTGTTTTTTTTTTGTTTAATTTTTGTTCGAAATTATGTGGGTTGTTTTTTTGGTTTAATCGATTGTTTTTGTGGGTTAAATTTCTAGCTGTTTTTTTTAATGTTTTTCTGGATTAAGGGTGGGTGAGTGGTGGTGGATATTGGTGGTTGAAGGTGGGCAAAGGTGATGGTGGTTAGAGGGCGGCGGCGGCTAGTGGTTGCTTAGGGTGGGTGGTGGTGGTTTGGGTGGGATCTGCTTTGGGTGGATCTGGGTTAAGGGTGGGTGGGTCTTTTTCTTTTCTTTTTTTAAAAATACTTTTAGCGACCACTTATGACGGTCGCTAATTTCAAGATTTGCGACCGTTTCATAAGGCGGTCGCAATTTTTAATATTTAGGGTGTATTTTAAAACGGTCGTTAAAAATCTACGACCGTTAAACGGTCGTAATATATTTTATTTGCGACCAAGAGAATAACGACCACCATGTTACGACCGTTGACGGTCGCAATTATGTTTTGCGACCGTTTTCATTATTTTCAGCGACCGTTTGCGGCGGTCGCAATTTGGCCGATTTTTAGTAGTGAAATGGCATCTAAGCTTACTAAATATTTTCACAATTTAAAAACCATGATTATACATAACATTTCTCCTATACTCAAGGACCCTATTAGTGCTATTCAAGACATGACTTGGAAAAATGCGTTGTTAGATGAATATAATGCTCTTATTGATAATGATACATGGGAATTGGTTGCAAGGCCATCGGATGTTAATGTTATCAGGTCAATGTGGATTTTTATCATAAGAAAAAAAAAATCTGATGGTTCATTTGAGAGGCATAAAGCAAGGCTTGTAGGTGATCCGAAAACACAGAGGCATGTTATTGATTGTGATGAGACTTTTAGTCCGATTGTCAAATCGACAACTATTCGTACTGTTATAAGCATTTCTCTTTCAAAATCATGGTCTATTCATCAATTAGATGTCAAAAACGCTTTCTTGCATGGATATCTCAATGAAACAGTCTATACGCATCAACCCATGGGGCTTCGTGACAAGAGTCGTCTTGATCACATTTGCTTACTTAAAAAATTCCTTTATGGTCTCAAATAGGCTCCATAGGCCAAGTATCGGCGATTTGCAGACTTTGTCACCACAATTGGGTTTTCTAACAGTAAATATGATACTTCATTGTTCATTTACAGACAAGGTTCGGATATGGATTATATTATGTGAAATGTTGATGATATTATTCTGACAGCATCTTCTGATCATCTCAGAAAGCATTTTATGACACTTTTGGGCACTGAATTTGCTATGAAGGATCTAGGTCCTCGAGTTTCTTTCTAGGGATTGCAGCCACTCGCAGTGATACTGGTATGTTTTTATACTAGAAACAATATGCTACAAATATCATTGATAGGGTCGGGATGTCTAACTGTAGCCCATTTCATACGCCAATTGACACTAAACCAAAGCTTAGTGCCTCTGCAAACTCCCCATATGAGGATCCCACTAAGTATCGTATTCTAGCCAACGCGTTGCAATATCTTACTTTTACTTGGCACGACATCTCCCTGTAGTACAGTAGATATGCCTTCACGTGCACGATCCCAGGAATGAGCATATGAATTCTCTCAAACGTATTCTACGTTATCTGCAAGGTACTTTGTCTTATGATCTCCATCTTTATTAATCTTCTTTCAATAAGCTCATTTCTTATACTGATGCTGATTGGGGAGGATATATGCCCTGACTCCCGACGTTCCACCTCGGGTTATTGTGTTTTTCTTGGTGAAAACTTATTGGTCTCTTGGTCGTCTAAATGATAACCAACTTTGTCAAAATCTAGTGCAGAGGTCGAGTGCCGCAAAGTTGCTAATTTTGTCTCTAATTCATGTTGGTTCAGAAATTTACTTCTAGAGCTACATTGTCCGATCTATAAAACAACCCTAGTATATTGTGACAAAGTGAGTACCATTTATCTTCCGAGTAATCCGGTGCATCATCAACGCACCAAACATATAGAAATGGACATTCATTATGTTAGTGAAAAGGTCGCTAAAGGAAACGAAGTTCGGGTTCTACATGTTCCCTCCCGTTATCAGATTGCAGTTATATTCACAAAAGGCCTTCCTCGGGTTTTATTTGACGATTTTTGGGACAACCTTAGCGTTCGTGAACCTCTCGCTACGGCTGCGAGGGTGTGTTAGAATATATGATCGGACAATATATCCCGAGGTGGAACGTCGGGAGTCAGGGCATATATCCTCCCCAATCAGCATCAGTATAAGATATATGCTTATGATCTCCATCTTTATTAATCTCCCTTGTATAATGCCTTAATTGTAGGCTAGAGTTTTGATATTGTATAAAACATAATTGTGGACCTCAACTATCAGCTTAAGCTTTTGGTTGATTTGGTCCTCTAACATGGTAGTGGAGCCAACATGACATAGAGGTCACGGGTTCGAATCTCATCCACCCACTTTTCAAAGTGGAATTTATTCGGGCCAGATATGGGTGGGTCTGTGTTGCATCCACATTTCAAACTCAAAGGGCCTTTCATGTGAGGGGGGAGTGATAGAGTATAAAACATATTCCTGGGCCTCAACCATCCGCTTAAGCTTTTGACCTGTAATGTATATATATGTGTTAAGCATGCTAATGACAAAGTAATCCAATTCCATTCTTTCAAATTCAGTAAATTACATACATCTGGCAAAATATAATTCGTATATGTGTGTGAGGTTTGTTATGAGATCTAATATTTTTTAAAAAAAAAGAAGAGAGAGAAAGAAAGGAAACTAATAATTTATGTAGACTTAAGGGATTTGAGAAAAGAGAAATATGCATATAATAGTCTACACTAAGGGCCTATTCACATTCACTGAGCTGAACTGAACTAAACTGGACTGATTGGAGCTGAACTGGACTGAACTGTAATTAAGCTGAAGTGAACAGGCCCTAAGTAAGTTAACTTTTGAAAATGGAAGAAATATGTCATTAATAATTCGATCGCTTAAAATAATCAGTGTGGACATTCAATTAATTGTACTCATTTTTTTTTTCCAAACGCAATTTCATTATTGACAAAAAAAGAAACATGCACTAGTAGAAAAAGGCTCATTTGCGTCCCTCACTTATAGTGTATTTGCGTCGCTTCTATGAGCGACGCAACTTCTCGCGACGCAAATGACTTTTAAATCATTTGCGTCGCTCCTAATCGCGCGACGCAAATAAGAGTCATTTGTGTCACTCCTTTATAAATAAGTGACGCAAATAAGAGTTATTTGTGTCGCTCCTTTATAAACAAGTGACGCAAATAGCTGTTCTGAGCAACTTCTTGTTTGTTATTTGTGTCACTTGTTTATATAGGAGTGACGCAAATGACTTACTAGACAATAAAAAATTGCTTTATTTGCGTCACTTGTTTATTTAATGAGTGACGCAAATGATGTGATTTTTTTTTAATTATAATAATTGCTTGTATATGTTTGTAGTACCTGTTTTCCTTGGTGGTGGTATAAAGTAATATGCTAATGTCAATAATTGAAATTAAAATGCAATATTAATGAATGCAAATGTAAATTTCGACAGAGTCTCCTTTGTATTTTGGCTTACCCGTAAAATTGGGAATGACGACATTATATTAACAACCTGTCCAATAATTTACATCTCAATATCATTGACATTATACTCATCATCCCAACACCAATTAACCAAAATCATTCATATCAAGCCTATAATCCAAAACAAGAGTAAATCATGCGCTAAGTGTAAATCTAAAGTTCAACATTACATATAAAATACTCTGCCCAAATATCTCGAAACTCATTTATCTCCTCCTCGGTATACGGTGTAGTTCTTGAAAAATCCTATCAACACAACAAATATACAAGAGGAAAGTTTTAATTCAAGATTGTAGCTAACATCAAATTGTATTTATCAAACAAAAATGAAATATTTGACAACTCATACCTTAATAAGATCCTCACTGCTGTGATGATGTTCATGTATTTCGTACATATAACGCATGACGTAGTAGCCACACTCACGTCCACCCAATTGTTGAGGACACTACATGTAATATATTTATAAGTTGAATTAAATTTCTATACATAAATTATTAAGAAACTAAAAGTTTGGGCAAGAAATTAAGGTAACCTGTCCCAAATGCCATGTCAATTTACTTCCCTTAGATTGTCCACTTAATGCCTTGTAACTTCGAAAAGCATTACACATTTGAAACAAATAACATATTTATACATAATATGT
The DNA here is from genome assembly GCF_001683475.1 of Chenopodium quinoa. Classification (NCBI taxonomy): domain Eukaryota; kingdom Viridiplantae; phylum Streptophyta; class Magnoliopsida; order Caryophyllales; family Amaranthaceae; genus Chenopodium; species Chenopodium quinoa. The sequence goes on along the minus strand of NW_018742271.1, from coordinate 347,762 downwards.
AAAACCATCTACTATCCTTACACACACATAATATCATGACATTAATAACAAACTATACTTACTTTGTCATTGTAAACTTAATTGCTAAATTTCGCTTTTGCCTCAAAGAATCAAAGATGATAACTTCACGCTTAGCCATGCATAAGACCAAAAGAACCCAATGATTCCTACATAATAAATTAGACACACATTTGTAAATGAGTAAATAATATCAACAATTTGCAAAGTTCAAATAAATACAAGTTCAAAGTTTATACTTTTCATGGTATGGGCATAAGATGAACTGCTTAGATTTTTGTTTTTCCATCACATGTGTCATGTATAGAAGGATACGATCTGCATCACTATGCAAATAGGTTTCTGAAATCATTTCCGGACACATGAATCCAATGGAAGCCACATCCACCGTATCGAGTATGTCACTCAAGGCCCTACATATATATCATGTAATAACATTATAAATGGTAATAAATTTTATATGGGAAGAGTGAAATTTGAATATCTTACATCATAAAACTTGCAAAATTGAAATATTTAGCCAAGCTCCCGTGAGAAGTTGATTGACATCTTCACGTCTGATAATGATGTCCTTACTGTCTTCATAACTAAAGGTCCAAGCATCAACCTTTACCTTAATAGTTTCACCTTCAGGTAATGAAGATAACAAACTATTCAAAGACCCACACTTCTGAGACAAGTTTTCCAAAGCATAATCCATAAGAAAAACTTTTTGAATGTCCTATCTCACTAATAACTACTTGTAAAGTTTGGTTCTTATCACTCCAACCTAACCCATTCTTGAATGTCCTATCTCACTAATAACTACTTGTAAAGTTTGGTTCTAAAGAAAATCCGGCATCATTTTCCTATAGTTCTCCAAGCACACAATGTAGATAATCGGCTATCTACATATGTACCCAGAGAACGATCGGGAAATAGTGAGCCATGATCTTCTTAGATCCAAAAACAGTTCAAGTAGTTATCACCTAAATGAGATAGAACATTCAAGAACAGTCCCAAACCGGGGACTATTCAAGACTTACTCCTAATGAGTAAGCCCTGAACGGGTATCTAAGCCAATGATGCAAGTATTATTGCAATTCCAATCAATTATATCACAATTAAAAATCTCATACAATTCACAATCATTATACCAACCTCAACAAATAAGTTAATATTGCAAAGAATGGTTCAGATATATATTCCACAAGTGAAGACAATCTCGCATGTGTACTACCGCCTTAATTGTTTGTCCACAACCAGAACCTCGAGCAACTTGTGGAATTCACTTCCGCATAATTAAGAATCTGCCATAAAAAAATTACATATATTAAACCAACATAGGTTTTTTTTTTTTTTTTTTTTTTTTTGAGAGAATTAAACCAACATAGTTTTTTTTTTTTTTTTTTGAGGGAAAGATAGCAAATATTATTAAGAAAATTAAACCAAGTCCAAATCCGCTAAAGTTAAGATACTTTGCGGGAAGGGACCCAAACGAACAAGCTCCGAAGCATCCCCCGTCTCCATCTAGCTACTAGGTGGGCGACGGTGTTACAAGAACGTTTAACATGCGAAAAAATACAAACATTACATAAAATGCTATCCATCCTAATATCATCATAGATTAAGTAAATTGGAGCAGCCCCATTCGTTCCTTTGTTCAGTACTTGGATCACATTAATAGCATCACTCTCTATAATTATGTTCAAATACCCCAACCTCGCAGCGAGTTGTAGTGCATAACGAACAGCCAAAGCTTCCCCAATCTCAGGAGACGATCCATAAGTCGACTTCACAGCAGCAGCAAGTAATTGACCATTTGCATCCTGAATGACAGCACCTAAACCCATCTTATTACCCACCATCATGTGCACATCAGAATTGATTTTAACACAATTTTCAGGGGGCAAAACCACCTAGACACATTAATATAGTGGCTGCCAGCAGCAGGGGGAAGAATAACCTTTACGGCATACGAGTTATACTCGTGCACTAGCCTCGTAAACCCAGCAGCCAGACTCACAACATTTGGGGTCTCCTCTTGAAACACAAGCAGATTCCTTCCTCTCCATGCTGCCCACATCAATGCTGCCATCGAACTTAGTATCTCAGCGTTATACTTCCTGCACAGCCAACTCCATCTCTCCTCAAAGCTAGAAATCGGGGCACCCTCAAGGTTATCCTTATACTCACTGTAATGCCACACTTCTTTTGCTACTATACATTCAAACAAGGCATGTAAGATAGATTCAGGTTGCCCACAAAATTGGCAATCAGAATCAGCCATATATTCAACTTAATCTGCCATATATTTAATGACTGAAATTATATATATTCAACTAAATCTGCCATATATTTTCTAATTAATGAACTAACACTAAACCTCAAATTAAACTAAGTCATTGTTCAAGTTAGATGCTACATTCTATTTACCATGACAAGATTGAACATAAATAGAAGCAATCTTACCTTAGGTGAAATCGACTTCACAAATTCAACAATGTCGAGCCTAAATGCAGTAATATAAGGGGGGCAAACACTGGTCGAACTGCTACACTAATCGAACTTCAATTATTGTTTTTGTAATTTTCTAGAACTTCCTCGGGTTTTTTGGGGGCAAAATTAATCGATTTTTCCAGTCAAAAATTTCAGTCATTGCTCGAATATGAGGCCAGGATTTTTAATTGAATTTTTTGGGGTTTCTAGGGTTCAAATTCCTATGGTTTTGAGAAGATTTTTTGCTCGAAATGGGGGATTTTTGGTCGGAAATGCTCAATTTTTCTAGGGTTTATGGGCTCGAATTTCTTAGGGTTTTTGGTCTAAATTTTTGCTCAAAATTGCTCGGATTTGCTGCCGATTATAGTTTATAGGTCTTGAACTTGATTGCGATTTTGAATGTTGAATTTGCTGGGGAATCGGAGTTTTTTTTGCGAATTTGTTAGATTTAAGGGTCGAATTTGTGGGTGTTTTGGCTGTAGAAATTCACTTGAGTAGCAGCTATTGTATTTTTCTTTTTATTTAGTGAAAGGTAGGCGTGAAAAGCTAAGGTCAAAAATTCTGAAATAACCTAATTGCAAAAGAGTTATTTGTGTCACTTAGTTATTAAAATGCGAAGCAAATAACAAAAAGTATAATGTTGTACATTTTTCATATGCGTCGCTCATTTATTAAAAGAGTGACGCAATTTATTCATTCACTCATTTGCGTCACTTGTCAATAAATGAGTGGCGCAAATAAGATTATTATATGCGTCACTGCAATGAATAAGATCGACGCAAATATTAGAAAGCTGAAATACATCTAACTTTTGCGTCGCTTCTTGAATAATATGCGACACAAATAACTTTTAAGGATGGTAAAAATAAATATTTGCTTCGTTCTTTGGAATGAGGGACGCAAATATGGCGACGCAAATGTAGGTTTTTCTACTAGTGATGCATTAGACGTAGGCTCTGTTCTTTTGAGCATATTTCAACACTACTACTACTACTACTACTGCTGCTGCTGCTGCTGCTGCTGCTACTGCTACTGCTACTCCTGCTACTACTCCTGCTCCTACTGCTGCTCCTGCTGCTGCTGCTACTACTGCTACTACTACTACTATTAATGTTATTATTATTAATGTTGTTGTTGTTGCTGTTGTTGTTGTTGTTGTTGTTGTTGTTGTTGTTATTATTATTACTATTACTATTACTATTACTATTACTATTACTATTACTATTACTATTACTATTACTATTACTATTACTATTACTATTACTATTACTATTACTATTACTATTACTATTACTATTACTATTACTATTACTATTACTATTACTATTACTATTACTATTACTATTACTATTACTATTACTATTATTAAGTGCATATACCATTGATTTAGGTGAGTGAAAACATAAATATATGTACACCATATTTAACATATGTTAATAGTAGAAACATATGTCAATGAACTAAGAATCAATACCCACATACAGAAAATGTTTCTACAAATTGTGATTCTAATATCAAATGTTTATAAAAGAAATCGTTATTAATTGTTGTTATTATTATTTATTTTTTTGAAAGAATTGTTAAAATTATTAGAAATTATTAATTAATAATATTAATAAATATTAATTCTTAATAGCTTGAATTATTAAATATTAATAATGATAACTATTATTATTAATTATTATTACGATTAATAAATATTAATTATTATTAATAATTATTAAAATTATTTTTAATATTTATAATTATTATAATTATTTTTAATATTAATAATTATTATAATTATTCAAAATAATAAATTATTATCATCAATACAATATTAATTATTATTATTATTGTTATTATTAATTATAATTTGAAAATAGAGCAGAGCAGAGCATATTTCTTTTTAGCAGAGCAGAGCCGAGCAGATTTGATTTGAGCAGAGCAGAACAGCTCTAAAGAACGGGGCCGTATTCTATTCTTATCATGAAAATTCAAAGTTTTATTCATAAAATAAGGTACATTTAATTAAAACTCCTCAGACAATGCAAGATGCAATCATTGTTACGTAAACACAATCACGCATTAGTGCAACCTTAAAAACAAAATAACAAATACACACATTGCATGAAAATAAAATAGAACGAAACAAGATAACTACATATTAATAGGATGAACAAGAACAGATGCTGTTTTATCCTTCAAAGCCTGGTTAACTTCAGTGTAACCATCAGTACCATCCTTGTAAACAACATCAGCCGAACGAGCTAAGTTGAGAATTCGAGTAAGTAAAGGCTTTGGAATCACATGAGGTTGAAGCATTGCTTGATTAATATCTTTCCAAGCATCCTCAACTTCTTCTCTTAGCTTCTCATTTCCTTCATCCTCGGTCATTCCATGCTTCTCCATCAGGCATTGCACAGCTGACGCGACATGATTTCTTTTTTGCTCAAACTGCCATAAATTAAAATCACATAATAAGTACTTTTTTGGCACAGTTGTCATGTCATTCACCTCTTTCTTATTTTATCCACCTTCTTACACTTTTTCATACTTTATTACTTTTTTGTTACATCGCCCATCTTTTTACACAATTTCACATTTTAATTTTGTTATTATGCAAATAAAATAGTAAATATTAATAACATTAGACACCATATTAAACATAAGTCGTATGTAACATATGTAGACAGTACCTTATGGCCACCTATGTCATCCACGAGTCTAAGTATTGTGGATGCAGCTTTGACGGCTTTAGGGATAAGAATTTGGCTTGCCCATTCAAAACCCTCCTTCGTCGCTATCTCTCCCATGCCAAGGAAAGAAGCAATTATGCCATGAGGATAGGGTGAGGTAACTAGGGCAATTTTCATATACTCATCATACGTGGGTACATATTTTTCATGGCACCATTTTGCCTCTTGCAAGAAAGCTAGGCATAAAGTTTTCACCTAGCATAAAAGGTAGGAAAAAAAAACGAGAATACATGAGAAATGAAGTTAAAAATTTTCATTAAACTCAAAACAATAACATAGATATATTGGTAAAATTCTATATAACACTCAAATAAATAAAATCCCTTTTTTGTTTACTAGGGCAGGGCAGCCAACGCGCGCGTTGCGCGCGGAATGATTAGCCTTTGCAACTTCATTTTACTTGTCTTTTGTTTGCACTTCACATGGAGGAATAAAAGACCGGTAAAGGAATATACTTCTATTGCTTAAGCATTGTTTGTTTATAGTCGTCCTAAGTTGAATGTTACGTGTGAAATATCTTGTATATTGAAAAAAATCTTTATTTTTATTATTTGTATATGGTGATTCTTTTAATTGGAATACTATGTAGAGTTACAGTAGATTATAATTCTTAGGTTTTTCAATGATAAAGCAGAAAAGGAACAAATGCTAAAACTGTTGTTTGTTTATTTTCGCAGTGTTGATATTAGCATTACTTAATTGTGGTGGTACAAACGAAATAGAGAAAGAATCATCAATAATGAAAACGAAACGACCAATTCCTAATCCACTACAGAGGCTAACAATATTAATCAATGAGTTCATTTCATCCATCACAGAGGCTAACAATATTAATCAATGAGTTCATTTCTAATTTAAAAGTACAATCCTTCTAGATGAAACTGAAACAACCAATCACACACTTATGCTCAACCGTACATGATATGCATATATATTATACTAAAGCAGCCTATATCCATCTATCAAGTCCAGTCTAACCCAGGGGCGGATCTAGAAATTTCAAAATGGGGGTGCAAAAATTTTTAAACTTTACAGCGTATAAAATAAATAATAATGTATTTTACTTGTCGGTTATATATTTTATTTACATACATCCTCCGTTCCTTTTGTATTAGTACGAATCTAAAAAATAAACAAACGACTATATTTTTCCTTACGTATAAATCACAATTTGTGGTTACAAAAAGCGATGTAGATACTGTTAAGGTTCAAACATTACAATATTTATAAAACAATGAAATATATCGAGTAATTAGTTTATATAGATAAAATATTTATAAATTTTTTTTATTATTTTTTTGTAAAAATTACGAAGGTCGTGTTACTTTTAGTTCAATAAGAATAATTTAAGCTTAGCAAAATTAAGATGAAAATTGAAATAATAAGGCCTAAATATTTAGAATGTATTTTTATTGCTTGGTTTTGTCTTTAAGAAGATCAAGTTATAAAAATGGGAGAGCAAAAACTATTAGAATAAATTTTAAAAATTATACATGACCCATGAATTTCATTAATTTTTTACAAAATGGGGATGCAAGTGCTCCCCTTGAGAGCCAAATACATCCGCCAATGGTCTAACCAATGAGTTCTTAGACTGAGAAGTCATGTATAGTGTATAGTGACTAAATTCAAGTTCAGACTAAATTATGAAATTAATCTTATCTTACACTGATGAATTACTCATATGCTAAAATTATGATCTTTAATAAAATCTCATGTGATCCTATCATTACAGATTATGAAGTTCAAAATCCATAGTGGAATGTTCTTAACTTAATGATGATCCTGTTTTAAATCTATGGACTTTGCTCCCAGAAAATCCGGCCGCCCTCTTCCACCGCCTCCCCCTCTCCCTTCTCGAGGCCCTTTTCCTCAGAGTTCTCGTTTCTAGACCACCGACTGCGAAAAGGTCCTCGTTAAATATTCCTTTTCTGCTATATATTGGTATTGTCAACTTTTTTTTTGCCACAATTTGATTTGGAAATTTTGGGAAGGTGGTGAACAAAGATGTGGAATTTAGTACTTTGAAATGGCAAAGATAGTGTGTGGAGAGAAAATGTAAAAGCTTTTAAGAGATGGAGTCATGGAGAGGAGGAGGGAAAGCTCAAATGTGTAAGGAAATGTAGACGGGTAAGAACAATTTGAAGTTGGACTGTTGGAGTACAAAATTACAAATAGGGGTACAAAGGTGAAACACATTTTGAAGGGTAAATAGGGGCACAAAGGTAAAATAACATTTCAAAGGGTATAAAGTCCGTGTACTATTCATAAGAACAATTTAGGGATAATTAATAGGCACATCAAAAAAACATTAGCTTATGACAATTAAATCAGAACGAAAGGACTATTTAGCTTTATATGAGGTATTTATATTACATATATTGATCGTCTAATCAATATACATATCAAACCATGTAATATTTAGCTATATATAGATCGTCGTAGGAGATATTTTAGACATAATGAATTAAATCCTATTGATACCTACCTGTTCTCTTGTATAGTTTACGCAAAATGATCTTCCTTCTTTGGCAAGATCTTCCTCGGCTTCCTCACATGCTTCAACCATAGCATGATAACTCCATTTCACGTGCTCCGGCAGTTCATCCACATAACTTTTGTTCCACGGCCTGAATTTTAATTTATTACACCGTCTTAATAGCATTTTATATTAGTATTTCAAACGTAAAATTTCACCTTTAAAATAAGTCAAAGTTATAATTAAGTGTTTATCATATCATTTAAATTATAATACGAAATTTTATCTTGACATAGACAAAAGCAACACTATACATATATTGATAAAAATATACAATTTCAAACCTTTGAAATGTTTCGGTGAGAAGTTCAAGTTCTTCAATTGTTCCATATGCATCATAAGTATCATCCAATAGAGATGTTGCCTTGAAAATTTTCCCAAACACTTTTCTTGCCAAGGAATACTTGGGCTCATAGTAAGCTCCTAGTATCCAAAAATACGCCTCTGTCAACCTGTCTCGGGTGTATGATGCATTCAAATGTAGTCCTTTCCACCACCTATGTCAATTAAACATCATGATCAAGTTATACTTTTACGTATTATAAGGTTGAAAATTTCTAGTATATCGTTAGACCAAATTGCATTCGTATGATTACGTACTTTTTAAGATCTTTAAGCTCCTTTTGGTGTAAGGCTTGAAGCAAATTGAAATCGAGTTTTGCAAACTTGAGGAGAGTTTTGTTATGTGAAGGATCCATTTCATACACCGAGATGTAATGCCTAGTCTCTACTCGCGGCATGCCCTTGTGGAGAGGTTGGTGAAGAGCATGGGCAACTTGATCCGCAAGAGGTGAGCTTAGCTGACTAACCATGGCATTGAGACGAGTTGTCGAAAATGCAAGGGCTTCGTCGAGTATCTTGTCATCGTGAACTCGAACATGGGCAGCCTCATACAAGCTTAACAATCCCAGGACATCCTTTGTGATTGATTCCTTAAAGCTTCCATTTTCCTCGAACTTATTGAACACATCTGTGCCATCATTTTAATAATAACTCTCATTATTTATATATAATTCACAAAATAAATAGCTTTAGGAAGCTAAGACTTTTAATGGCTAGAATGAAATTGTTTTCAATCAATGTATTGGCGATCCATTCACATGTTGAATTTAAATTCAAATTATAATTAAAAGAAAAATAAATAATTTTAAGGATCTTTTACCAAAATGGCTAATTTGATAAAAGTATTTACCAAAACGGCTAATATAAAATTTATTTCCCAAACTAGCTAAATTTATTGATTTGAAAGGATATTATTTAAATTTTATATACTTTTGAATCCGTTCAGTTACATTTTTTTTTTTTTTGGTTTTATTTAGAAAGAATTAGTTTTTTTAATTTTGGTTTTATTTAAATTCTAATGTCATAGTTTAAAATATCCCATTAATTTGAACAATAACAATCAACATAATATACATGCAGCAATTCTCAATTTTTAAAAAAGTTACACAACATAAATAACCACTCGAAAAATGATCCAAACTTCCAATCAACAAAAGAAAAAAAAATACAACTATTTTTTTTAACACATAAAGATAAAAATAAATATATGTAAGTTTGATTTATCATACACATTAAACAAAAAAAATATTCATACTAGCCGACATTAACAAAGAGTATACAATTAATAGCCATGAAAAAGATGAACAATACCTTAAAATTTCTTATCGTCGTATAAATTTGCAGTTGTCTTGATAGAACAATACTAATTGAAATTCCAAATTTTTGTGATTGATATGATCAAGATGAAAAATTAGTGCTTTTAATTTATTTTTTTAATCGAAATTAGGGTTTTGCGAGTTTGCGACTGTTTACGTTCTTTGTAGTTTTGTATATTGCCTAAATTTTCCAATTTAAAAAAATCTTTAAGTAAATAAAAATAAAACCAAAAAAGCAAAGTTAAAAAAAAAAAAAAAAAAAAAAAAAAAAAAAAAAAAGTGAACCAAACCGGTTCAAAGGAAATAAGAAATTGATAAATTCCTTCCAAGTTAATAAATTAGCTAGTTTGGAAATTAAAATTTATAATTAGCCGTTTTGGTAAATACTTTTGTCAAACTAGCCGTTTAAAACTAAAATTTAAACTTTTCTATTAAGGAAAAAAAATTGTTTCTCACCAGTGATGCAATTTTAAGGCATTGTTTACTTCACCTTAAAAGTGCCTTAAAATAAAATATTCGGTAATAATATAGTTTTAGTTCGGTAAAAATAAGTTGAGTTCAATATTAATATTTTTAGTTAAGTAATGCTAATTTTATTTCAGTATAAATCAATTACTTTATAGAAATATACGAGTAATAGAGAATCAGTAAAAAATAATTTTAATACAGTAAAATTAATTTCAGTCCAGTAAAAATAACTAAAATTCAGTAAAATTAATTTCAGTTCAATAAATATAAGTTGAAATGAAGTAATGAACAAGGAAAAAGTTTCTATTTTAAAGTTTCAACCTTCAAAATTAAGCTAGATTAAATATGTATGGATCGGAATAACTATACTTTAAATACGTATGAAGCTTCCATTTTCATGATCTTTGAATTTATTAAACACATCTGTGCCAGCATTATAATAATTACTACTCCGTAGCTTTATTTAAATAAAAATAAAACCTCAAATAAATTTATGCGTGCCATTTCAAAATGATACGTCATTTTCTATTATAATACTATACACTAGCTTCATTAGCTAATTATAGTTAACTTTTCATAGTGCTGATACACACATATGAATATTGAAATATACAATTGTGTACTAAACTGGATTTTAATAATTCACAGGAACAATAATCCAAATCCAATCACTCTATATCTAATTTTGTCTCTAAGCCTTGTCCTTGATGATGCAGTTACCACTTACAAAATTGCATTTTTTAAAATTGAACTATAACCCTAATATAGCTTTTTTTTTTTTTGGGTATTATTTTTTTTTTAATTGAATTATAATCCTAATATAGCTTTTTTTTTTTTTTTTTTTTTTTTTTGTATTTCAAGAAAAGAAGTTATATTAGACCAGAACCTTACACGGGTCAACCAATATCTAATATGTAGGTAATAAGGCCTCTCGGGAGTGAGGACCAGTAAAAGATAAGAGAGTCTTTAACCTTAAGGTGCCTCTAACCGAGATTGATCTCACAACCCTCTAGTCTTCTACTACTTGTTCGTAGTTTTAATCATTATTTACAGTTCAAAGTACTACTACAGGTGTAAATAGATTTAATAGTTGATACTTCGATCTTTGTTATTAATAATTATTTAGTACTAAATACAATAATTAATAACTCCGTATTATTTTCGTTCGTTAATGTTATTATAATTTATATTGCACAATAAAACATCACAAATACGTCAATACACCACGTTAAAATGCTTACCACAAGGCACAAAGAAACCATGTTGCCTAAGGATACGAAATCGAGTCGAAACATGGTAGAGATCATCTTTGGCACATTGCTCTTCATAGCTCTCATAAACTTGTTTCAAAGCATCCTCAATCTCATGTTCAAAGTGATATGCCAATCCAAGACGTTCAATGGCGTCGACGAAATTCAGCAACTCAATTGGGTTGTTCTTAGTCTCCTGCAGCTCCTTCTTCACTTCCTCTACATGTTGTTTCACTTCTTGCTCCTTTTGAACTTGGACATCCTAATTCATTAATTGCAACATGACCAATAAAACAGTAAATAGATACATCTATACAAATAAAGATATATGTCGTCGAACTAATTTAGTTGGTAAAATCTTAAGATAAAATATGGAGTACGTAATAATAATCAAGACTAAATTTTGATCGTGTAAAAAATAGTTACCTCGTCATGGTGCGGATTTGTGATATTAAGAAAGTGGTCACCCCAATGGCATGGGTGATAGTTAGCAACAGGACGAGATTTTTGGGATGACATTTTTTTTTTTTTTTTTATGAAAAATAGTTTGAGTCTTTAACTCTTTACTAAACAACTTCCAAATGCAGTGCTACGAAATGGCTTGATGAAACATCTCCATATATATAGCATTATCGCCAACCAAACCATTAATTATTTTATTTAAATATTTTATTTTTTTTTAATTTTGTTATTGTTTGAAGAGCCACTATATAAGGATGGATGATAAAAACCAATCACACACTGTCCTAATTCTCAACCAAACCATTAAATGTTATATGCACATATCGTGATTTATTATTTGATGTCTATCCTAAGTAATTTGCCCATATTTTTATTTAATGTGGCTATTTATTAAAGAAATTTTACACCGCAGTGTATTTTATTGGCAAGAATCATCTTTATTATTTGGGGCATGTCTTTGCAGAAGGGGACATTGCATCCAAATATATAAATTAAATGTACATATATCAAGGAGTTCTTGATGATGCCTTAATTATATGCAATATGGGAGTTAGGATAAAACAGTAAAGGCTACACATATGTGATCCCTTAGTCCCTTACTCTCATAATTGCAATTAATTAAGGCATTATCAAGAACTCCTCCATATGTACATTATATATTTGGATGTCCCCTTCTGCAGAGACATGCCCCATAATAAAGATGATTCTAATCACTCGTTTTTGTGCCTCTTTAAAACACCAAAAAGAATTAAATTCAATCTTGAAATAAGCGATCTTGAGCTTACTGTTAGAGGACCGACTCAACTACAAAAGGTCACGGATTCCAATTTCATTTACCCCCTACTTTCAAGTGGAATATTTCGCACTGGGTATACAGCTTCCCATGCTGCATCCACGCTTCAAGCCCAATGAGTTCTCGTGAGAGGAGATGTGATAGAGTATAAAATATATTTCATGGACATCAACCATCAACTTAAGTTTTTGGTTGAGTTGATCCTCTAACACTCACATCTATCCAGCCCAATTTAAGGAAAACTGGCAAGTCGGCAACCAATTAAAAAAACACAAATGAGCGTCAACCGAGCTCGAACCCAGGTAATTTATTGACATGCTTAGTTATTTTACACCTTTTTTCGAAAAATGTTTTAAATTACCGATAGAGTATATAAACTAATCATATAATTCAACCATCACTGTCCGTTGAATAGATTCTTTATAAACATGATATTACAGTCAATGTGACTAAAAGTCACGGATTCAAATTTCATCCACTTTCTTTCTTTCGAGTGGAATTTATTTCACGTTCTTCAACAATATTTTTATATTTTTTTATTATATATCTCATTTATGGACTCTACTCATATTTATTTATTATTATTATTTCTCTTGCACACATTACTTTTAAATTACTTTTTTTTTTCAAAGTATGTTACTTTTAAATTACTTATTAATTAATTCAACTATCACTCTTAAAATCACTAGGCTCTATTCACTTCACCTTACAAAAAATATTCAGCAAAAATAATTTTAGTTCAGTAAAATAATTTCAATTTAGTGGTACAAATAAGTTTAGTTAAGTAAAAATCAGTAACTTTACAGAAATAAAATAGAGAATCGGTAAAAATAATTTTAGTTTAGCGAAAATAATTTAAATTCAACAAAAATAATTTCAATTCAGTAAAGAAAATTTCAATTCAATAAAGAAAATTTCAATTCAGTAAAAATAAGGAATAGTGAACAAGGCCCAACGAACTCTATTGTACACCGTTTAATTCAATCTCCTAAAACTTTATGCTGGAAAAAATTCAATATACATCGAGTCAACTTTTATATATGATCAATTATCATGGGGTTACTTCGTTAGTGTTATGGGGGTTACTTAGTCAGTGTTACCGTGTTACATGGGATTATTTCATCTATGTTATAGGGGTTATTTATATAGTATTATAGGGGTTACCCAATTAGTATTACAGAATTTACAGAGATTACTCGATCATTATTACAAGAGTTACTTTTTTAATTTTACAAGCTGACACGTAATGTGATTAGCCGCACACAAAACGTGTTACAAATTTAATATTGCATACTAATATAAATTTTATTAACGGTAAACATTTGACATCTTAAATATATCGCTGTAATAGAATATACAACATTGTTACAATAATTAAATCTGATAATCAATTTTTTATTCGTAATAGATACTATATGGGATGTAGGATTAAGAATAGTTGGTGAAGATGGCTAATATCAATATTGTATGGACTTTATTAAAGTTATTAAGTAAATTTATCAATTGCAGTCATTTAAAGTTTGTATTTTGTAAATTTCAACCATTTAAAAAAATTACAAATTGCAGCCCAAAAGTACTAGATGGGTTTGTGTATTACAACTCAACTCAATTTTTTCATCCATATGTGTGCCAAAAAATATTCCGCTAAAATTTTAGGGGTCATTTTTTTTAATTGCACCTGTAATAGAATAAGTTGTAAATTATTACTCAATTCAATTTTTTCATCGATATGTGTGTCAAGAAATATTCCGCTAAAATTTTAGGGGTCATTTTTTATTAAATGACAATAATGCAAGATTCAAACTTATATGCTTTAACTTGTCATAATTTAACAAAAAATCCCACAAGATATACAAGTTACACAAAAAAAATTTATAACTAGATGGCTTATTCGATTTTTTTTTTCTTTTTTTTAGGTATAGGTTTTGAGGTTAGTTGAAGAACAAGATCTATGTTGATAAATTTTACACTCAATACCATTCTTGAAAGTTTGCTCGCCTCCTCCATACTTTGGTTTTTAGAAATGCATGAAAAATGTGAATGGGCAGGGTGCCGTGTTTGACTTTTTTTTCACTTTATTTATATACTTCTTTCGTTTTTTTTAATTGCCACCGTTTAACTTTTATACTATTCACACACCATTATTTGACTCACTTTTGTAAATTATAGATACGGTAAATATTCACATGATCTTATTTAAATCGTCTCAAATGAATAATTTTTTGATATTCATTTTTTTATGATTTTACAAGTTGATAATTAGAGATATTAATCGTTAAAAAAAAAAATCATTAGTAATCAAGCGTGATAATAGAAAGGTGTCAACTAAAAAAACAGAAGAAGTATTAACTTTGACCCTTGTTTTTTTAGTAACACATAATCAACAAATTTCATCATATACTATGTTGTAAAATAGAGTTTTATAGTATCGACTTTTTAAAATACTTAACTAACATTTAATCATATGTATCTATGTCAAGCTAATATATTGACACATGTGTCAAGTTTGACTGTATCAATTATTCAGGAACGAAATGAGTAGTTCAAATAAATAGATAAAGTGGATGGATGTAAGAAAAATATGAATAAAGTATGAGCAAGAGTGTGAAAATGTAGAATAGGAGGCGTAAAAGTAATAAGACGGGAAGATAATTAAAGAGTTTTTTTTTTAAAAAAAACAATAAAATAGAAATGAATCGAAATTTTTAGGATTTTTTGTGAATCACTACCATTTATTTTACACTTTTTGTGAGCAACTACCATTTAAAGATTTTTTTAAAAACAACTACCATTATTTGAAAATTTATTTGAGGTCCACTATCATTTAACGATAACAATTTAAAAAGAAAAACCCGTCTTATGGGGCCCACTTGAATCTAACCACCCACAACTCCCACACCTGAACCAAGCGCGAGCCAACCCCACTTGAACCGAACCAGCCACCTACCACTAGTTAAGTAGTTAGGGTTCGGTTCATGTGGGGGACGGAGTGGGTTAGGGTTCAGTTCAGTTGAGGGATCGGAGTGTTGCATGGGTGGTTAGGGTTTGGTTCATGTGGGCCCCATATGATGATTTTTTTAATTTTTACCGTTAAATGGTAGTGGTAATCAAATAATGGTAGTTTTTTTCGAATTGTAGGTATGTATATTCTATCAAAAATTATAAGGACATAGTTTCCTACTTTCCTTGCTAGTTCATTCTAGGTTCTACAATTCCTACCTGTTGAAAAATTAGTTAGGACTTCGAAATCATCAGTATGAATTCAGTATTGCATAAATTTATTAACGATGCGTATCACATGAAAGATTTAATGTGTGAGGGAATGATATTTGGTAGTCAGAGATATTATGTTAGAGTATCTTTAAACCTTTAATACCTTAAAGCTAATCCTATTTAATATATATATATATATATATATATATATATATATATATATATATATATATATATATATATATATATATATATAAATTACTAATTAAAAAGACATTGAAATCGATCATATTGACGACAACATAATTTTGACATGCACGTTATGCAATTAACACATCACAGTCGTTTATTGAGACACTACACCAGGGCCGTAGCAATGATTTTAGGGGCCCTGTTCTAATATTAGAATGGGGCCTTAATAATTTTATTTTTAATTTAAGCAATACGCTACTTCCCCATTAATTGAAATTGCTTTTGTATATCAATTCTATATTCGATTAAGCAAAATAAAATTTCCCTATATTGTACTTATTTTAATTCTCATCACTTTGATTAGGTTGAAAAGATTTCAACCTTCACAAATAAAAAATGAAAAAAAGTCCTTCAGTGACAACAATTACACCATTAATTTAAAACTAATACATATAGCCATAATAATTAAATAAATTAACTGACATTATCAAAATTAGAAAAATTAAAGAAATAAAAATAAAATTAAAAACATCAAAAATTACCTTAAATAAAACGCAGGTTGGCAAAAGGAGGAATCACTTAATCAATAATTCACAAAGCAATACGATTGATTTGACCACATGAGTTATGTATTTAATTCCCAATTCATTTTTTGTTTAATTATGTATGAGTTATATATACGAATTGAAGTATAACCTTCCGATAAGAATAATCTTGGAAAAAAAAAAAAAAAAAAAAAAACTGCTCATTGCCAATATTACGGTAGAAAAATCGTTTGAGTTTGGTTGAGAATAATTTTTTTCCATTGAGAATTCTTGAACGGAGAAATAGACAATACAATTTTCCATGGAATTGTATTGATGTAATTATTTCCATTATGTTAATACTAATTTAAATTGATGGAAGAATATAGAAAGTTGTAGAATTTAATTTTGTAACTTGAATTAAGAGAGTAAAAAAAGCGTGGGGATTGAAAAATGTTAATATGTTAAACATAGGAAGTTAACAACAAGGCTTTTGCTAATTGTATATTTTTTAATAAATAAAAATTATAAAAATTGGGGAAAAAATGGGCCCTCCAAAATTTGGGGGCCCTGTGCAAAGGGGCTCTTTGCACTCCCCCTTCTACGCCCCTGTACTACACCACACTTGTTCATGCATACAATTAAGGATGATTATTGGATAGCGCCAAAAGTCAATCCTACAGTTTTGTGGCTCACGGGGGCCGAAACTTCCTATTTTATCAAGTTCCATTTATTCTATTCGACAAATACTATAGCTTTATTTGTTTTTATTAAAATTAATTAACAATTTTATGATTATAAGGTCACAAGTTCAAACCCCATCAATAATAATATTGCTTGAGAGTAAGGGGATACCTCCCCTCTACTTTTAAACGTTGATGTGCGTAGTTACTAGCTATCCCAACTTAACCCATAAGATGTGCTATTGCTATAAGATCCTTCATCTTACAAAACAAATAAATTAGCAAACTTACAACAAAAACAATATAGTTGATTAATAAAACGCAGTCCTTGAATTAATTGTATTGCAAATTTTACAAGTACATCATGATTTTGGAATAAACAATACTACCTCCATTTTTTTTAGTTGACACCCTTCTATTATCACGAATTCACGATTGGCAACGTATGTTTTTAGCGATTAATATCTCTAATTATAAACATTGTAAAATTATAAAAAGTGGTTATTAATAAAATATATACCGAGAAGATTTTGGGATTGTTCACTTTAACTTAATTTCAATTCAGTTCAGTTCATTTCAGCTCCTAATTTCCCTCTCTCATAAAATATTCATTTCATCTCAGTTCAGTTCAGTTCGATTCAGCTCCAATCAGTTATTGTGTTCATCTCAGTAAAGTAAAACAGGCTCTTAAACAAGATCAACATGACTATATTTTATCGTATCTATAAATCGTAAAAGCGAGTCAAAGTATAGTGTGTGAATAGTATAAAAGTCAAACAGTGTCAACTAAAAAAAAATAGAGGTAGTATATCCTTAGGCGTGAATCGTGGTGAAGATATATATAGTAGAATCCGAGAATAATTCCATCCATAATTATAAACGACAACCCATCTTTTGCCAATCAACTACACTACTTTTTGGATACGTTTGATTCAGCTGAATTTATTTAATCTGAATGTATATAAAATTATTAAACCTGATTGGGGTTAATTTAATTAAAACTAATTGCAAGAGAGTAAACCTTATTGTAACTTATTGAACTCATTGTACCTAATTTGAATTGGAACCAGGCCAATCGAAACTAAAAAGTATAACTCTGCAACTTTATTTATTTGAAATAAATGCACCCTTAATTTGATCTTTCATCTTTTCAAACAAGAGTAAGAATTCATCCATCACGTAAGAAATATATTAAATAATAGTAATAAAGGGACTCTTACCATTTAAACTCCCTCGAAAGAAAGGGCTCTCTCGCTCGCAAAAAAGTGCTTACTCTATCCGTGGATAGCGTTCTCCGGATTCCGGCGACCTTTCTCTGTTATTCCTGATCTTGTTCCCTCGCTATGGTGGATGAAATTGTTACTCTGTACTCTAATCTCCGAATTCAAGAGGAAGAAAACTCATCCATTGATTTGGGTGAGATAAACCCTAACGATGAGGAGAAAAATTTAGAACTGATGCTCATTGGAAAGCTTCTTACGCGTAGGACTTATAACGTTGATGCTTTCAAAAGAACCATTACTAATGCCTGGTCTCCGAGTAGTGGTGTTGCGATTAGGGTTCTTGGCCCTAATTTATATGCCTTTCAATTTTTTCATTGGAAGGACATGGAGAAAGTCTTAAAGGGAAGGCCTTGGTGTTTCGATAATATGCTTGTAGTCTTGAAAGAGATTGATGGTAACGAGCAGCCAGAGGAAGTGCAACTCACCAAATCTCCCTTTTGGGTTTGAATCAAAAATCTCCCCTTTAATTGCAGATCGAATGCTCATGTTAAAAAATTGGTGGAGGGCATGGGGGATATTCTTGAATTGGAGGATGATGCTTTGGGTGTAGGGCGTTTTAGGCGTGTCAAGATTATGCTAGACATTACCCAACCGCTTCGACGCTTCCAAAAGATTAAAGATCGCATGGGAATGGATCTTCAGGTTGATTTTGCATACGGACGTTTACCCTTCTTCTGCTTTGCGTGTGGTATTATGGGGCATTCGGAGCGTGATTGCCTCACTGTCGATGAGGAGGACAAGCAAGAGAAACTAGGATGGAGTACGGCCTTAAAAGCCACTCCTAGGAAGGGGATTTCGAAGGAGAAGGAAGAGGTGGAAAGTCTACTGTCAGCGAAGCGTTTGGTCTTTGTGACTAAGCAAAACACTGATGTTTGCCAGGAGGAAGGAGGAGGCATGGAGATGGGTGCTATCATTGAGAAGCAGTGCGCTAAGTCAAGTGAGGAGCAGGGTCTGACTACTCCAGAAGCTAGTAGTATGTTTAAGATGCAAAACATAACAACACCTCCTATGCCTGATGATAGTTCGAAGGTAACAAATGCAACTTCAAACATAATTCCTGCTGTTAGTTTGCCTGTTTCTGATATGAGCACTTTTAATATGGGGTGTACAAATTATGATGATGTTCGTATGGGAAGGAAAAAGGGGTGTATTCTGAAGGGAAATAAAACAAATCTAACTACTCATATAACTCCCTAAAGCTCTCGAAAAAGACAGCATGTTAGTGATGAATTTCTGACAAATAATATTGTTGATCATGCTGAAAAACGCTACAAGCAGGGACGTTTGTGTTGATATAGAGGGGTCTGTGAATATGGAAACTGATTTGGCGGCGGGGGTTGGTTCTGACCAACCCCGCCTCTCCCGATTAATGTTCTTGTTTGGAACTGCAGGGGACTGGGTAACTCCCTGTCAGTTCGACAGCTCCGCAAGTGGAGTAATAGATTTGCCCCCGACATGATTTTTGTGTCGGAAACTATGATAAGTAAGGTTGAAGTAGAGAAGTTAAAGGAGCGTTTGGGCTTTGAAAATGCTCTTCATGTGGCGAGTATAGGGAAAGCAGGTGGATTATGTCTTTATTGAAAAAAAGAGGTGAATTTTTCTTTGGTTTCTATTTCACAACATCACATTTGTGGTGATATCACAGATTTGGATGGGAGTTGGAGATTTGTTGGGGTTTATGGGTGGCCAAAGGAAGAAGACAATCATAAAACATGGATGCTAATGCGACAGCTTGTTGCCGAATCACCTCATCCCATTATTTTTGGAGGGGATTTCAATGAAATTCTTTCATATGGAGAGATTGAAGGGGGTGCTGACAAAGATAGAAGGGAAATTGAGAATTTTCGAGACATGATGGATGATTGCGAGCTTCGAGATTTGGGCTACATTGGCAGTTGGTACACCTAGGAAAGGGGGAATAGCATGGAGACCCGAGTTAAAGAGCGTCTGGATCGTTTTCTGGGTTCTCGTTCCTGGCATAACATCTTTCCTAATGTTGTTGTTGAGCATCTGGTTCGTTATAAGTCAGACCATACGGCTTTACTCCTTAGACTCAACGTGGGGAAGAAGAGGAAAAATGAGAAAACTAAGAGCTTTCGATTTGAAACCGGTTGGCTCTTAGATGATACTTGTGAGTCTGCAGTTAGGGAGGCTTGGGAAAAGGCGGAGGGTACTGCAACCTTTGAGAGAATCGCTGTTGTGGCTAGAGGGCTCGAGAAATGGAGCAAATCCAAATTCCATCAGCTTGAAAAGAAGATTGATGATACTGAAAAAGCTCTAAAAACGGCCCAACTCAAGAGCTCATCCCCGGAAAATATACAAGAGTGTTTGCTTTTTGAGAAAAAACTGGATGAATTGAACGAAAAGTTGGAGGCTTACTGGTATATTTGCAGTAGAGTGTCTGAGGTCCGTGATGGTGACAAAAATACCAAATATTTCCACCACAAAGCATCCCAGAGAAAAAAGAAGAATTTTATTGGCAGCATACATGATGATAAAGGTGTATGACACTCAAATGAAGACGATATTGAGGAAACCTTCTATAAGCACTTTGGGGGTTTATTCACTTCTTCCGCTCCATCTGAAGATGATATCAAGTATGCTCTTGATAATATGAGGCCGAGTATTACTCCAGCCATCAATGCAGAACTCTTGCGCCCTTATACTAAGGAGGAGATCTTTGAGGCTCTGAAGCAGATGCATCCTTGCAAAGCCCGAGGGCCCGATGGAATGCATGCCATCTTCTATCAACGCTTTTGGCACATTATTGGCGATGAGGTGACCTCTTTTGTTAGTAGTATCTTACATGGTTTTTCTTCTCCGGAACCTATTAATAATACTAACATTGTCCTTATTCCGAAAGTTGAGTCTCCTACTATTACTGCTGAATATCGCCCTATTGCTCTGTGTAATGTGATTTATAAATTGGTGTCAAAGTCTATTGTGATGAGACTTAAACATATCCTTCCTGATATTGTTTCTGAAAATCAAAGTGTTTTTGTCCCGGGCCGCCTTATTACTGATAATGCCTTTATTGCCTTGGAGATTTTTCATACTATGAAGAATAGGAGCAAAAGGAAGAAAGGGACGATAGCCATGAAGCTGGATATGAGTAAAGCATATGACAGGGTTGAATGGGGATTTCTGAGAAAGCTCCTCTTGACAATGGGTTTTGATGGCCGTTGGGTCAACTTGGTGATGGACTGTGTATCGTCGGTCTCATACTCCTTTATGATAAATGGAGGAGTATGTGGATCGATCTCTCCTACTAGGGGGTCTCCGTCAGGGAGACCCTCTCTCCCCGTATTTATTTATTCTGGTAACTGATGTTTTCTCTCATATGTTACAGAATAAAGTGAGTGACAGGGCTCTTCATGGGGCCAAATCTAGCCGCAATGGCCCTGCAATCTCTCACCTTCTTTTTGCAGATGATAGTCTACTCTTTGCCAGAGCTAACCAGTATGAAAAAGCATCCGGGCAGAAAATTAATTATGAGAAGTCGGAAGTTTCTTTCAGCAAAGGGGTCCCTATTGAGCTTAGAGAAGGTTTGATGGAAATCTTACATATGCGGCATGTTGACAGACACGAAAAATATTTGGGTATCCCTACTATTGTGGGTCGCTCGAAAAAAGTCACTTTTGAGGCGGTTCTTGATAGAATTTGGAAAAAGTTGCAAGGTTGGAAAGAAAAATTGTTGTCAAGAGCAGGCAAGGAAATTCTCCTTAAATCTGTCATTCAAGACATTCCGACATATTAATGGGGGTGTATAAATTTCCTACTATGATTATCCAACGCATTCATTCGGCCATGGCTAGGTTCTGGTGGGGCTCAAATGATGGGAAAAGGAAGATTCATTGGAGAAATTGGGAGTCCATGTGTACCTTGAAATGCCTCGGTGGCATGGGCTTCCGGGATTTGGGCGTCTTCAATGATGCCCTTTTGGGTAGGCAAGCATGGCGACTTGTGAAGGCTCCCTCATCTTTGCTTGGTCGTGTGTTTAAAGCAAAATATTATCCCAACTCCAACTTTCTTGACTCGTATCTTGGTTTGGCAGGAAGTTATTCTTGGCGTAGCATTTGGGCGTCGAAGGCTATTGTCAAGGAAGGGGTTATTTGGAAAGTGGGTAACGGTTCCAATATTGACTTGTGGTCTGATCCGTGGGTGGCTGATGCAGAGGGTCGTTTTCTCCTGAGTGATGAGTCCACTGACATCTCCAAAGTCAGTGACTTAATCGATATTGATAGCAGAGAGTGGAACATGGACATCCTTGATAAATATTTCACGGAGAGGGATAAACAATGCATTTTAGCTATCCCTCTTAGTGAAAGAGAGCTAAATGATAGTTTGATTTGGGCTTTTTCCAAGTCAGAGGAGTACACTATAAGTTCTGCTTATTTGCTTGGGAAAGGATGCGATATTGATAACTTCCATCAAGCGTGGGTTGAGATTTGGAAGGAGGATGTGTCTCCGAAAGTTAGACATTTCTTTTGGAGATTATGTACCAACACTCTCCCTGTCAAAAGCCTTCTGCATTTCAGACATCTTACCACGGATGTGGCATGCCCCTGGTGTGCCACCGAAGCTGAAACTGTGAACCATGCCTTTGTTGGTTGTTGGCGAGTGCGTGAATTATGGGATGATTGCAGATGCTCGGTGATGGCAAAATGGGGTGAGTATGATTCTATTTGCGATCTTGTGGTGAGTTGGAAGGGTCTTGAATCAAGGACCATACAAAGAGGGATGTTCCTTGCTTGGTGTATATGGGGAGAAAGGAACAACAAGGTGTTCCAGAACAAATCAACACCCAATGCTGTTCTTGTAGAACGAGTGGGCAGATATGTTGAAGAGCAAGGAAAATACGCAGCTCGAATTTATGGGGCTGCTGGTCTTCGTTCTTCTCCAAGTCCAAGCAAATGGCACGCACCTCCTGCAAATATTGTCAAAATAAATGCAGATGCTAGCCTCGCAGATGAAGGTTGGGTTGGCCTTGGGGCTGTGATTCGAGATCATGAGGGGAGGGTAATTGTTGCAGCAACAAGGAGGCATCGTGCCTTTTGGTCCCCTGAGATTTCAGAAGCAAAAGCACTATTATTTGCTCTGAAGCTTGGTAGAAGATATGGCTTCCAAGAGGTAATTCTGGAATCAGATTGCAAATTAATCATTGAGAAACTCACGAAAAAATCAGCAGCCTTGGAGATGGATATGGTGCTAGGTGACATTCTTGCATTGTGCTCGAATTTTATGTCTGTCAAATGGTCTCACGTAAGACGAGATGGTAATTGTGTCGCTCATAATTTAGCAAAGTTTGTTCCTTTTGGATTTGAACAATTGTGGAAAAATCATGTTCCCCAAGAAATTTCCTCCTTTGTACTTATGGACTCTTTGTCCCTTGATTAATTAAAAGTCCGAGTACGTGGTTTCAAAAAAAAATAGTATTTCGTTTTAACTTTTGACATTACTCATTGATTTCACACTTACTATTATTTAATATTTTATACGTATTTCATCAAAATCAATTAAAAAAAATTATTTTATACTAGTACATGAAAAATACTTATATTAGCTCTCATTGCATTAATCTCGATGTATATTTTTGCATAATATATACATCCTCTGTAATTTTAATCGCAACGTTTGAAATTTTACACTATTTACACACACTAATTTCATCTTTTTGTGATAAACGTCGGTTGAAATATATAATCATGTACTCGTAATTACTTGTTAGATTTTTCTCGAAATACACTTACATAATATCAACTTTATATAATTTTACTACACAACAACTCAAAATATTTAAATTTTAAATTTTATATTGGTACACGTGAAATTCCTAACTTAACCTTGAGATTGAACAAATGGAGGAAGTTTTTTTTAAAGTATTTTTTTACAATTTATGATTAAAGATATTAGGTTTAAAAGCGTGTTATCAAATATGTCAAATTAAATTTGATCAGAACATAGTAACACTAGTGCGATAGTTAAGGGTGAGCATGGGTCGGGTATCTGAACCGTTAACACTATAGGTTCAGGTAATCAATGACCAATAACACTAAAAAAATATCCATAAACCGAACTGATCAGATAAGTTCGAGTGGATTTTCAAATCGGTTATCGGGCACTCAATATGATATCCAAAAATGATAATTTAGGCTTTATTATTTAATTATAATCATATCACATTAATTCCCAACAACACCATAGTACATGATCTTGACCAAATCTATCTATAACTATTACTAAAGTCAAGACCGCTAACATCAACTTTGTACACATGTCGTTTTTTAACGAAAAAATCTCCCTCCAAAATTGATTATGACATCATCTTTTTTTTCTTCAATTTTTTTATCTTTCCAACAAATAAATTCAAACATTAGGAAGAAAATTTTTAAAAATATATATAAAAGTATGAGTATCAATTACTAAAAATACATTAATGACCTTTTTCTTCCAAAAGTACTCTTTCATATTATTTGTTGCAAAATCAATTATTTAATTAATAATATAATTGATAAAAAAAATTAAATTCTTAAATCGTGCGATAATTAATCTAGTTACTAATAATATACTACTCATTCAAATTATAATGATATTATGAAGTAAAGTAAGAGTTTGGAAATTAGATAAATAGAAAATAAAAGGAAAAATTTCTTATCAAATAGGATAACTGTTAATTTTAAAATGATACCCAATAATTGTACACGTTAACAAATTATCGGATTGGGTACCTAAACCGTTATGGTTATCAGATCGGGCACCCTAATTTTCGGATTATAATGGGTCGAGCTTTAGATTTTTAGGATAGTTTTGCTCAACTGTTGCGCTAAAGCGACACTTTTTTAATGCTACTCATCTATGTTGAGATTAGCGATGGCGATCCTGGAACCGACCCGGATCCATGGATTCAAATATGTTTTTCACAAATATGAGTCTTGGAATTTTGATCCAACGGATCCGGATCGCTCCAATTCCTATTTTTCAAGGAAAAATTGTCAAAAATAATATCAACTTTGAGTGATCCGCTAAAAATAAGTCAAAATTTTAATTTTTTCTAAATAATACAAATTTTAAGGGATATTTGCTTTAAACAAGTTATTTTACCTACAAGTTATTTAACCGGGTTTTTTTTAAAATTTATCTTATAAAGTTGTTTAATAGTTTTAAAAAGATAATACAATATCACGTGTTCC
The DNA here is from genome assembly GCF_001683475.1 of Chenopodium quinoa. Lineage (NCBI taxonomy): Eukaryota > Viridiplantae > Streptophyta > Magnoliopsida > Caryophyllales > Amaranthaceae > Chenopodium > Chenopodium quinoa. The sequence continues at coordinate 322,273 of NW_018742271.1, read as the reverse complement.
ATATAATCTATTCATGAGGTAACTAATCGGTTTAAACTTGTTTAAAGCGGATAACTCTTAAAGTTTGTATTATTCAAAAATAATTAAAAGTTTTTGACTTGTTTTTGGCGGATTGCTCAAAGTTTGTATTATTTTTGACAATTTTTCCAATTTTCAAAAGGCATTTCCTAAAAAATTTCTCTTTTAGAATGGGTCTTTTTTTACTACAGGAGTATTAAAAAAGAAAATTGTGTGTCATGCCAACAGCCAAAGCCAAAGCCCACTTGCTATTCTACTGCTCGTCCACTTGCATGACCAAAGTCCAGCCCACATAGGGGTGTACGTACTAACCCGTCATTCAAACTTCTCTCTCAGCCGCCCAACTCAACACCACAGCCCACCTTGACTCTCCCCTATTGCGGTCGGACAGCATACCCCAATATCAGCTGACTGTTCGGGTTTGGATTTGGATTCAAAATCGAAACTTAGCAAATTAGGCTCCATTTACTTCACCTTATTTTTTCATAATCTGAAGAAAAAAAAAAATTAGTGAAGTTAAATTATTTTGTAAATTATTTTTAATGAACTAAAATTAATTTTATTGAACTGATTTTTTTTTTTACTCATTTTCTATTATATTTCTTTTTTATAGTTACTGAATTTTACTGAACTGGACTTATTTTTACTAAACTAAAATTATTTTTACTTATTTTTTTTAAGGTGAAGTGAATAGGGTCTTACTTTTTAAACCTAAGTTTTCACCAAAAGCGGGTCATTTTGGTTCAAACATAATGTTTCAGATTGAGTTCAATTGGCTTTTAATTCAAATTAATCAATGATCAATTTGGATATCGGGTAAGTTTTGGTTTGAGTGAAAGCAGTTTAAATCACTTTGTGTATTGGTTGAATATTGTATTAAGCCATATTCATGTACATTTAGATTCATTCAAGTTTTAGATTAAGCTTTGCTTTATTATTTCATATCCAAACAAAAGTTTGTGCATGCATCAGGTGTACAATAAACTCAAGCCATGTTCTTTTGAGCTTCTGGACAGATTAGAGCAGAGGAAGTGTTAGTAGAGCAGATTTCAAAAGAGCTGAACTAAGAAGAACAAATTTAAACAAAGCAGAGCAAAATAACTCTAAAAAGCCAGGCGTTAATGTACATTTGATTATTGTTTACCAAAGTTACTCATATTAACATAAAACTTACCCTTAGTTTTAATTACCCTTGTTATATAGTTATGTAGACACCCAATTGTGTCTCCCCAAAACCAAACTCAATCATGAATACTTTTCACGTCCATTGATTTTCAAACAAAGTAAAAGTGTGGAAAGTCTAATGATGAGGATGTTTTTATTAAAATATTTATCTTTCTGTTTTCAAAAATATTTCTTTTCTTACCGTATTTATGAAAAATAGCCAAGTCCAATTTGGTTTGGTCCATGATGAGGGTCCAATAATAGTGTAGTTGAATTGGGCTCGAAAAGAGCTTTCCAATGATATATTATAAGCCTAATTCCGATGAATTATGAGGAAGTTATGGATTAAATTAAATTAGGTCCAATGATTTCTAAGGAAGCCCAATGATCTAGAGAGGGCCTATTAATTATTATTTCTAAAGTGATTAGGATTATTTTAATCTTCTAGGAATATCTAGAAAAATCTTTTTAATTCTAAATAAGATTAGGATTAATAATTATATTTTAAAGATGTTTTATTTAGAATTAAGTATATTAAATCTGATTTTGAAAACTGCTTGGACACATAGTTACCTGCAACCGGTTTGAAAGGTAATTACGCGTGTGAAAGCGCGTTGACTTTTGAACCAGCGCGAGACGACAGTCGCCAAGCGCTGACCTTCGTCGAGCTTGTCGTCTGGCGCTGGCTCTTGTCGTTTGCGACATGAGGTATTTTATCTGAATATGATTTTTTTCGATCCCGTGTTATTTTTTCCTATAAATAGGGGTCGTATCTCCCTGTTTTCAAATCATCTACATCTGCACTCTACATCTACAATCTCTTTCTCTTTCTAAAAGCTAGAAGCGTTCTCTCTCTCTCTCTCTCTCTCTCTCTCTCTCTCTCTTCTTTTTCTAAATCTTCCCTCTCTCAAAATTCCTCACTCATAAGTTCTAGAAACACCTAGCCAAGTGCAAAGTTGCCTTCGCCCTAGACGTGAAAGATTTGACATTTCTAAGGGTTTGGTTTTGGGGAGACACAATTGGGTGTCTACAAGTTACTTTTATTTTCACAAAACAGCCCGTTAACCTATAAAAATTTACCCATATTTCTCAAATAATTTTAGAAAACAACACCACAAATTTAACAAAAAATGGTTTATAACACCACAAAATCTCAAACTTTTATTATAACACCACAAAAAAAAAAAGGGAAATTCTCAATAGTAGCCTCATGTTTTTGCTTTTTCTCAATGGTAGCCAACTTTTTTTTTTTGGTTCTCAATGGTAGCCCTCAACTTTTTTAAAGTAGCAACCGTAACCTTATTATTATTATTTTTTTTTTTTGACGGGACGTAACCTTATTAACTTAAAAAGGTTAAGTAACTGTTAATTGTAACTAGAGTTAGAGCATTTAACCATGTTTTCTTAAAATAAAAAACAAAAATTAAAAAAAAAAATCATTTAACTATGCTCAATTTTATTCTCTCCTCACTTCATGGTTGTCACGATATTTCCCCCAAATACCCACCATCCCAGCCACCCTATCCCCCTCCTTCTCACTGTATCTCCTTTGAGGAGATGGTCATGGCAGCCACATGCCACACCCACACAATTATCTTCCTCCAAACCCCTTTCTACCATTGGAAACTCACCAACAGACCCATTTCCATCCCTTCAACTTCGAGATCTGCAACCCCATTTCTAAGGTTAGCTATACACCGCCGCTACCTCGCCACAAAATCTCCGGCAACTTCAAGATATACAAACCCGTTCCTCGCTCTCTCCTTCCCTTCATGGCTGCCAGCCTGCCACCCTTCATTTCCCCAAACTATGAGCCTCGACGGCTCGACCCCCTTCCCCCTTCACCCACCACAAGTCGCGCACTCATTAATTTGGAAATCTTAATACTAATTTCGAAATTGAAAACGGATTGTAAATTCAAATTAAGACGTTCAATTTCTCGAATTTGATCGAGGCTCTCTCCCTAGTTTTTGATCAAGTTTGGGGGAAATGGGAGAAACAGTTCAGGTTTTGGGAAAAGGGGTGGAACCGTGGAAGGGATGGGTGGGGTCTCGGGGTGGTGGTTGTTGTGGTGTTGGGACAGAATTTCCGGTGAGGGTTGGACGGCCGCTAGCGAGCTAGGTTTGGCCAGGCACCGGCATACGGTAAGGGAGGGGGAGACGGACAGACGGTGGTGTGAGGAGGCCGAGGTGGTTTTTTTTATTATATATTTTTTTTAAAAAGTTAACCTTGGTTTTTTTTATATAATAAAAATTAAGTTAACCATGGTTTATATTTATAATAAAAATAAATATAAAAAAAAAATTATAATAAAGTTAGTTTTAACAAAAATTTAACGGAAAACCGTGATTAAGGTTACGGTTGCAACTTTTAAATAGTTGGAGGATACCATTGAGAATCCAAAAAAAAGTTGGCTACCATTGAGAAAAAGCAAAGACATGAGGCTACCATTGAGAATTTCCCAAAAAAAAAAACAAAAATTGGACCTCACCACCCTTAACGGCCTCTTGTATGGAATTCGTTAGTGGGGCTCACTATGGACACCGTGTCACTCGGCGATTTGTTTAAAAAACAAGATCAATTAAAAAAACCCTAAATCCTAACCCAACCCAGCCCCACCACCAAAACCATCTGCCAAGTCGCTGACAACCAAAACTCAACCTCTAAAACCCCCTGACCCAACCGCCGGAACCCTTTGACCCCACCTAAACCGCTGATTCCATAAATTCCCCCCTTCCCCTTCCCAAAAACCACCCCGACCCCCTCAACCATCTCACGCACCGCACCAACCCACCAAAGGACAATAGCACGCATCTCAACAATATTGAATCCAACACCCAAACGACAACCCACAAAACTCCGCCTTGCCGGCGACGACGACCAAATCACGAAACCATCTAGTGACCCTGCCCTAGAAACCATCTAACGACCCCTCCTGAATCCCCGCTCTAGTTTGCAACCCCATCCCTTGCAAGCAACGAACCAACCACAACTATTGCACAGGAGCTAAAACCCAACCAAATCGGGACTAGGGCATGGGTATTTCAAGGTTTTATGGTGTTTTAACTTTTAAGGATGGGTTAGGTGGGTTTTTTGGTGGCTAGGATGTTTCAACTTTAAAGGTCGGCTTTGGTGGGTTTTTTTTGGTGGCCAAGGATATCGATGGTGGGTTTGGGATGGGGAAATTGGTTGCCAAAGGCAGGTGTTAGGGTTGTCGATGGTGGGGCTGGGTTAGGGTTTAGTTTTTTTTATAAACCAACAAATGAATGATATGTGTACATGATTGACCAAACTAACGAATTTATCCAAAAATCCGTTTATTAGTGGTGAAATCTAATTTTTAGGTTTTTTTTGTGGTGTTATAATAAATTTTTAAAATTTTATTGTGGTAAAAAATTTAAATTTTGTGTTATATTCAATTTTTTGAGAAATTTGCAGCGTTATTTTCTTAAATTTTCATAATTCTATTCTTATAAATTTTCTCTTAAACAATCAAAAGTTATCCATAAATTATCAAAAGTTACCCATAGTGCTTTCCTTATTCATCCCGCCACACAATAAATTGTTGTACACCTACTCTTTTAAAACATTTGTCATATCCAAATAGGGTCTTGAGTTGAGTATTTCGATCAAAGTAAAGTTTGTTAGGTATAAGTTTACCTTTCATAGCCGAAAATAAGGAAATGTGGTGAATTAAGTTCATCACTTTGATAAATAATGATCATAAGTATATGTAATTATGTTTAGAAAAATTTAATCAGTGTTAAAATAAAGATTTTTTTTTTTTTTTACAATAACCACCAACAATTGTTGTTGTTTAGTAATAACCATCAGTCTTTTATAAAAATGATAAAATTTCCCAACACTTTAACCAACTCCACAAAGATGACATCATGATGGGACCCACAAACGATGTTCCCCTCATTTTCCCTCCTTTTTTCTCTCCCGGTATTCAGTCTTTCTTCTTCATCTTCTCTAGAATTTTGCAGAAATACTAAAGTCAAATTGTTTAATAAAAAATTAATGTTTCATTGTTCTTGCTTTAAATCTCCAATGTAATTACCTAAAAGGTATGTTTGCAAAATTCTTCTGACGACTTAATTTAAGGGTTTTTCAATTGATATAAGGATTTAATTAGTTTTGGTAATTTGATTATGTTGTCGAAATTAATCAATTAAAATTAGGGTGTAATCAATTTTCGCTTAGTTATCATCAAATTGAAAACCCTAAATTCAACTCAATTGAAAACCCTCAATTAATCCCAAACCCTAAACTAATAATTAGATTCTCAAATTGAAAACCGTATACCGGCAATTAAATTCTCAAAGTGAAAACACAAAACCCTAAATTTAATTGAAAACCCCCAAATTAAGTACCTAAATCCAATCTTTAAGCAAACATATACACCTTAATTCGTGGAATCATTAGAGTGGTGAAGCAAGAAAAATGATTGTTAAAACCTTAATTTTGTTATTTAGCAATTCGATTTCAATCTATGCCCTAATTTAGATATATAGAAGTGGAAGAATAGGGAAGTGAGAATCGAGAAAAGAGGAAATAAAGCAAAGAAATTAAATTAGAAATGATGACGTCATCTTTGAGTGGTTGGTCAAAGTGGTGGGAAATTTTAGTATTTTAGAAAAATGTAGGACCCTTGGTGGTAACTAAGCACCAACAATTATTTCCCTCCGAAAAAAATATATACATAAAAATAACAATTGTATGTGGTTATTGTCAAAAATCCTTAAAATAATGATATTTGAAAAATATATATTACCTCCATTTCATATTATTTGCAACAATGAGTATTACTATTTTTATTATTATTTTTTAGAGATAAAAAATTCCTTTTTTACAATTAATACGAAATGAAGGTAGTTACAAAATTAATCTAACATATTACACAATATAACATTCACGTGTCCGCCATGTGTCACCTGTGTCTTATACTCTCATCTCGCGCACAACAACCACATTAAAAAAAAAAAATAAAAATAAAAAATAAAATCACGAGTGATAATGCGTTTGTATGGTGAAGACTTGTAGCTCTCGTAGTCGTAGATCTTGTAAACATGTCCATTTGCGCCTCTCCTACAAGATCTATTTGTGGTGGTCAAGGATAAAACCTAGCTAGAGGACCACGACCACCTCAGCGACTGCCTAAGAATCCAAATTTATACTTCCATGTAAATAGGTTCACTTTCTCTACATTAATCTAAGAGAATTTATGAGATCGATCTTGCGATATAAGTAGTTATTAATTTTACATGTCTATTGCCCATCAACTTTATTTGATTCAATTTTGTGTATTTGTCGATTCAGATTTCATTTATGAATTTTAGATGACTTTTTATTAATGAATTGATTTTATTCAAAAATAAATATTATCAACATAAATCTTTATCCATTTCACAATAGTTGTATCATATTGGTTTTTTACGGTATTCTCATAAGTTGCCCATGTTTAATCACTAATATGTAACTATACATATATTTTTTAATTGTTATTAGATTGATCTTAATATGTATCATTTAAAATATCACAAATTTTCATATGTGACTGACTTACTCGATCAAGGTTTATTCCGTCGGAGGTTACTTTGTTAGGCTGTCAGCCAGGGGTTATTCACAATAGTTGTATGATATTGGTTTTTTTACACTATGACCATGTTTAATCACTCATATTAAGTCGTTCAAGGTTCGTTTATTCGGTTAGAGGTTACGCTGCCAAGCTGTCAGATATGGGTTATTTGGTCAGGGGTTGTACGGTTGAAGTTACTCAATTAGGGGTTACTCGATTGTCAGGAGTTACTCAATCGATCAAGAATTTTAGGTTAGTGTTTTGGTGTCTGTCAACTTGTTTCATGGTGGTGAGACTGGCCACACTTAAAAAACGCTATTAAAAAAATTGATTAATGTATTTTATTGAATATAATTAAACATTAAAGATATCTAATAAAATAGTGCAGTAAAATTATCCAGTTATCTACAGGTTTTTTTTTTAACTTCAATTTAGAAAATAAGTATGGATGAAGAAATTTGCAAGCAATTGTCAGATAATCTCTCTCTCTCTCTCTCTCTCTCTCTCTCTCTCTCTCTCTCTCTCTCTCTCTCTCTCTCTCTCTCTCTCTCTCTCTATATATATATATATATATATATATATATATATATATATATATATATATATATATATATATTAAAAGTCATGGCAAGAATTGTAATCATGCCACGTGTCGTAATTCTTGCCACGTGTCGTTTGATAAATAATGTGGGATCATATTATATTAAAAACGATCATAAATGTTTCCTCACAAAAATTTATGTTCATAAATTCTTAATTTTTAATTGAACTTATATCCGAAGTATATATTTCAATATAATCTCATTCTTTCATTTACCCATCCATATTTTTTTTAGGCATCATTTACCCATCCATAATTCATATAGGTTTTATATATTTAAAAATATGTATCACAAAAATACATAGCAATTTCAAAACCACAGCATGTATTTGCCTTGAAGAAATTTTTAATGGTAGATAAAAATTCTTTTAACAAATAAAACAAACTATGAAATACAAAAGTTCGGTAACTGCATATTTCTTAATGAATTTTGATAATATTTAATAATATTTACCAAAAAAAAATTTAAAAATTATAAAACCACCAATAAATTTCACTTTAATTTATATGACCCGGGGCATCGCCGGGCCTAAAACTAGTTATATATTATTTGGCTTGTCACAAACTAAAAGCCAATGAAAATATGTCACGTTAATCTTCTATATATTATACTAAAAGACAAGCGCCTCAATGTGAGGATGACAAATGTCACTCTCTCATTGGCTTATCTTATGTATAAAATATATCTATATAATTACTGTTTACATATTTAAGCATAGTTATTTTTGTTAAACTTCAAACAATAAAAGCAAGTTTGTATACATGCATAAGATTTTCATGATTTCCTAACATAAATATTGATTTAATTTTTTATAATAAATATATACTTTCCAATACTACAAATAATCCATAAAATCTTTCCAATCTTTATTTATAGTTAAGTTAAAAAATAATAACTAATTTGAAGCAATATGATTAAAGTGGCATAATTAAGGAAACAAATATTTCGTATTTTGAAAGGCTAATATTGTTTTTTTTTTTATGAAAATTAAATAAAATCGATAATATTTAGTTTGATGTCAATTATGAAATCAATACAAACATTTAAAAAAAATCAGATGTACAATAAAATATTGTGCACCTATTATAAAAGCTACCATGTAATGAATGAAAGTTATTTATGCTTTATTGATAAAATTTACCCAAAATAATGTAAAATTTTTTTATACAAAAGTTTTTGATAAAAATACAAAATAGTGTAAAAATTACTTTTATCGTTTGTTGTACTCCTTGACAAATACTGAATGATGAGCCGAAATGTTGTCTTGGAAAAAATACATAATCTTGAACATAAATTTAATTTTAATCGGCCTTTCATTTTCTATACAATGTCTTTTACAATGACCTTTTGTTTTTCTTGCATAAAAAATAAAAAAAAATAAAAAATAAAAAAACCTCTGAACCAATAACCAATCTAAACAAGAGGAATAAAAGTTAAATTGAATTAGACATTTGACGGAAAAGGGATAGATATAAAATGTATTATAACTATTACTCATGTTTTAAATTGTAATATTCGTATTAACAATGCAATTACTTATGAATTTTTTTTTTAGAAAAACTAACATTTTGATTTAAAAATCGAGCATTGCTCATGTACTATACTAGATATACAACAATCATGTGCAATAATTTATGTTGTTTTATACATAATAATACTTTTAACTATAATAGTATGTGTATATAATATAATATTTTTTATAATATAAAAAAGTATACGTATATAATATAATATTTTATAACACTTGTCCTCCATACCAAGTGTAGTCTCAATCACCACTACACCAACAGGTTGTTGGTGTAGTGGTGATTGAGACTACACTTGGTAGGGAGGACCAGTGTGCTCCCCTGCAACAACAATTGGAAGGGGAGTGGAACCTAATAACCTAGAACTGATCCTCAAATCTGGAAAGGGTGAACCGGATAGAACACCCAAAAATCAATGCATATATGACGGGAATTAACTTATCCTTTATCTATCTTATACAAAACTCCAAAGTCTATTTTTTTTTCAAAATATGATAATAACATTTGTAAATTTTTGTTAATATGAAAGATATAAACCTATCAAAATGTATATATAGTTAAATTGTTTAATAACTTCTATCGAATGCGTAGTTTTATTAAAATTATTTGCATGTAATCATTAAATGTGTTGGATGTTGTGTAGCTATGCAATGTCCAAAACTTTAGTTGAGCCACTTTGATTTATTGATTGTATGGTAAAAAGATATTGACTTTGATCTTGAAACCTAATAGTCTAATAAATTCTAAATAGAAAAATTAAAACAAAAGGAAATAAAAATAGTAAATGGCTTTAAATATTGAAATAAACATAACCTTTTAAATCAATTTAGAGAATTCAAGAGACAATTTTAAGGCATTTAAAATTAAATGGGGGAAAATATATGTAAAACGAACATTTTAAGATATATAAATATTCATGCACTATTACAAGAGTTTTGTTAACCTTTTTAGATATATACTTTTGAAGGAAATAAAAATATTCAAGGGCCGTTTGGTTGGGGGTGTTCAGGAAAGGGAATGAGAATCAATCACCCCGATTCCCTTTGTTGTTGTTTGTTAAGCACTTTCTTTCATTCCCTTTACCCCCCTTCATTCCCCAAAATCCCTCTAACTCCATTCCCCACCCCCCTAGGTATTTCCATTCCATTCCCTACCCACCTTCACACCACCACATCACCACCTTCACACCTACCAACACCACCGGAAACCAGCCCGCCTTACCACCGTCGACACTACCCCGACCACCGCCCCCCTCCCCCGACCACCGCTGCCCCTCCCCCGACCCTCACCGCCCTCCCCTACCCCGCAAAACATCCCACAGCCCCCGCAAAACCCCTCCCTATCCCCGTAAAACCGCCGCCCAGCCCTCCCACCACCATCGCCGACCCTTCCCCGAGCCTTGCCACATGTCCTCTTCCCCGCAAAAGCATTCCTCCGCCACTTCCTAAACCCCTCGTCGATCTAGGTTTTTTCGATTAGGGTTTTTTCGGGGCTGTGGAAGGTTTTGCGAGGGGCGGGGATGGCCGAAGAAGGGAGGCGAAGGGTGAGGGAGGTGCGGCAACTGGTTTGGTGGTGGTTCGGTGGTGGGAACATTAGAGAATTAATGTAACTGGTGGTTATTTGTGTGGTGGTGGGACAGGTGGGTCTCATTCCCTTTGTTTTTAAAACAAACAACACCCCAAATTTTAGGTATTTTCATTCCATTCCTTCTCTTTCCATTTGTTCATTCCATTCCGATTACCCCGTGCGATCCAAAAAAACCCCTCAATGTAATGCTTTCAAGTGTTATTTTAGGTTTCGCCTTTAGTAATAAGTAATAGATTTTATTATGAAATTTCCTTCATGAACAACAATTATTTCCCTTTGTTAAGTTTTCCTTGATAAAACTTCAATAAAAAAAAACTTTTCCTTGATATTTAAATTTAGTGCTAAAGTTTATTTGATTATGCATGTAATAAGTAGCATACCCTAACTTCCCCTCAAAAAATGTAGCATACCTTAACTATATAAGTAATATAACTATGGTAGATTAATCCAATGTGGACCTTTTCAATATGATATTGGATTATTAATTGGGTATATCAACTCAATTGTAATTTCAATTTTTTTGGATTTCCAAACAAAGGGATTTTGAAATTGGAATCATTCCTACGAATATTGAAACAATGTAAAGGATAATGATATAATATACTCGCACTTATTTATAAATTTGTAAATAAAGTAAAGGAAGAATTGAGAACAACCATATCTTAGTAAGATTATCGATCGGCTTGTCCTCACACTCTAGTTTGGCCTGTCACAATCTCGTTGACGAATCACCAATTGCCACGTATTAAGCAAGTGGAAAATTATCTTCTTAATTGTCACTTTCCTTGCTTTTCTAAACTTGTTTCCTCACAATTTCCTTATTTAATTTAAATGTCTAGGTCTAGCTACTTCAACACCTAAAGTAAACAAACATGGGAAACTACGTGCATGAATTATTATTCATTTTAGAAAGTATATGCTACATACCTCCAAACAAAAGCAAATGAAGCTACATGAAATTTCCTTCATGTATTTTACATTTTTGCCCTTGGATATAAATTTTCTAAATTGAAGTTAAAGTAATGCGAAATATGACATCCAACATTACAAGTCAAAATTAGAAATTTACCTAATAATGTTTCCACAAAATGATAATTTGACCATAAAGTTCAACTTTTTCTCATTCTATGAATTGATTATTACTCCTCATTAAAAGTCAGAGGTATTTAGAAATTTTCCTTAGAATGTTTCCACAAAATGATAATTTGACCTAAATTTCAAATTTTCTAAGTCATTTAAATTATTTAGCTTATAAATAAAACAAATTTATATTCACTTGGTATATTGCAATAACATATTTAAAAATCACAATTACTACAAAACACTACTCCCATAGTCCTGTAAATATAGGGAAAAGAAAATGAGACTATTAGCTAGCTTTTTTTTCAAAAAAAAAAACTATTCATTAATAATAAGTCATAAGACATTTACAAATGAAATCTAAATAATTAATACATAAAATACTAGCTAGCTATATAAACAATTTTATAATATCTTATTAAATTTGATTCAATGTATATATTCCGTTATGATTTCATACTTGTTATAAATTTTGAGTCAATGTGGAAATTTTTTGAGAAAAAGGTTATAATTCGACTAATGGATGGAGGACTTTCACAAAAAAGTTATAAATCAGGTCTCTTCTTATATCTTTTTTTAAGGGTACGTAGTTTATCGTAATAACTCAATTATAAAAATGTGTTTTTTTGACAAATGTTTCAAGACTGAACTTAGGGCGTGTTCGGTGCTAGATTTTAAGTAGCTTTTAGTGGTTTGACCAAATCAAATCACTACTTGACAAAAAATGTGAGTGTTTGGCAAAGTAGTGGTTAGGATAGCTTTTAGTGGTGGAGTAGCTTTTATGAAAAGCTTTAAAGATTAGCTTTTGAGGTAGCTTTTGAAAATTTAATCTATAATTTTAAAAATAAAATGTTGATTTTTATATGTAACAGCTAGTCAACTGTTACTTTACCGAACCCACATATCTAAATTATTTATCTTCACAGCTAACAACTTATTGACAGCTAACAGCTTGTTGACAGCTCACAGTTATCTCCATAGCTACAGCTACCTTCACAACTATATTTTGCCGAACATACCCTTAACAATGACATTGTAATATTAAAATTATATTTTATTAACTTTAAATGATTAATTAATCAGATCTTTTTATTTTAAATTTTTTTCTTAAAAAGTGGTTTTAACAAATTTTGTGAGGAAAAAATACAAAGTAATTTATACAAGGGCGCGATTTACATGTAAATTGCTAAAAGAAATAAAAATTCAATAATTACAGTACTCCATACTTTGTATCAAAATTAGATCTTCTTTATCTATTTTTTTTCTTAAAAAAAAATCTGGTTTAGAACAAAACCGAATCAGCAATTTTACGTTTTACTTTATATAAAACCACAAATTATAAAATCTACAATTTTTGATAAGGTGATATTTTTTACATAAATAAAAAATTAATTGGTAAAACCGCTCTAAACCCCCCAAAAAATTATACGGAGTATTTAGAAAGGACGATGACTTTGACAGTATGTAGGAAATTTTGATACTCCGTAAATAGTACTTAAAGTAGTAACATAATTATGGAATTTTGATTTTTTTTTTTTAAAACAATTTTCATGGAAATCACTTAAATACTTAATTATACGGAGTAGGATTTATAGCAAATGTGAAGTTTCCTGACGGAAAAGACAAAAATGCCCTTGAAATAGCTTCCCCGAAACAGAGTAGTAGTTACTGAAATTCGGCCGACCTGTTAAACAAATGTCTGATACAATATACACGGTACATACACATACTCATTTCACACCCCATGTCTCTTTCTCCGCAACTCCCTTCTTCTTTCCCTTTCCTTCTTTCCTTCTCATTATTTATCCCCTTCGCTCTTCATCCAACTCAATAATCACAACAAAAATCCGAAACAAACCCAAGAAAAACTCATCTTCTAATCGAGGAGTTTCCTTGTTTTACAAAGGATAACAATAATGGCGTCTTCAAAGAAGAACGAGCAACAACAACAACAAGTATTCCAAGATCAACTCCCATTAATGGCGGAAAAGCTAGGAGGAGACGGCTTAATCGGAGAATTATGTAAAGGGTTTGAATTGTTGGTAGATAATGATAAGGGTGTTATTACATTTGATAGTTTAAAGAAGAACGCAGCTATTTTGGGGTTGCAGGATCTTACAGATGATGATTTGAGAAGTATGTTACGCGAAGGCGATTGCGATGGCGATGGCGCGCTTAATCAGATGGAATTTTGTGTTTTGATGTTTAGGTTGAGTCCTGAGTTGATGGATGAAGCTGAGTTTTTGCTTCATCAAGAACTTCAATTTTTTTGAATTTTTTAAAAAGTGGTTTTTTTTTTTTGGGGGGGGGGGGGATTTTTGTGCTTCTTAGTTTGAAGCAAGTTTGTAATTGATTATTCTTTTGGCCATTTTTAATGATGGATTTATACATTATACATGATTATATTGGGTCTTATGAGAGTGATTGTTAGATTGGTTGCAATGAAGATGATTAGCACATACAAAGTATACAATTAAGAAAGAAATATATGCATAATTTTATACGGATTAAAGTATTGGTTATGTTTATTGATCTATCAATGGTTTCAATTGGAATTGGCAATATGATCAATTTTAAATTTATTGATTGTTATTTTTGGGATTTGATTAATTTTTGTACCAATATAAATATCTTGCTCATCTTAATTATTGTTACGGAGTTACTAATTGGCATTTAATATTTTGTCTATTTGCTATCATCTACAATTTGAGAATAACAAATAGTGTCAAACTGCCAATCAATTCAAAATTGTGACTTGGTGAGACTACACTAACATTATTAAAGTCAAAAGTTACAAAAGGAAAAACAAATTTGTAGAAGTCATGCAGCCTATTACGCCTTGCAGGCCTAAAGTAAATGACAAAGACAGTCACCACTCACCAATACAAAAGTCAATTCCAGCCTATAACGCTGTTTGGTCCTCCTGTTGGCTCGGAATCTAGGCCCATTTCAATTACTATCCCAAACTCCTAACAGAGGTTGTTCAGGACATAAATACATAATAGTAGATAGGGGTGTCCATAATTCGGATAAAAATCGAAATCCAATCCAATCCAAATCGAATTATCAATTTGGATCGGATCCGAGCTTCAAATTGGATCGGATCGGATTGAGATTTTTTGAAAATTCGGATTTTCGGATTGGATCGGATTGACCCTAATAGGATCCAATCCAAACCGAAAACCGAATTGTAAAATTAAGCTTGTATAAATATGGATTTCTGTATATTTTGAAGTTTATAGCTCAAATACTTACTACCACATAAAATAAATTAGAGAGACTTTGTATTTTTATTTTTTTTTGAAGGGTTGTATTAATTAATTAATGACTTGACGTTGAACTATTTATTTTAATCATGATTTTGAAGACTTTTATTTATAGTAAAGCTTTATTTTTATAATTGTCTTAGGCGCTAAAAAATAAAGTATTATAATTCGGATTTTCGGATCGGATCCAAATAGCCGAATTTTAATTCGGATTGGATCGGATTGGATCAAGAGAGAAATTCGGATCGGATCGGATTGAAAAATTGAAAACCGAATTATATTTCGGATTGGATCGGATTTGGACTAATCCAAACCGAAAACCGAACGGACACCCCTAGTAGTAGAAGTCATGCAGCCTATTGCTCCTAGCAGGCCTAATAGCTAATAAGTAGACTTGCGAAAATGCGGAAGAAACACTGTGTACATATACAAAGTACATGAGTAAAAAATAAAAAAATCAAAACCATTCTTTCTTTGAGTTAAGGGATTGATCTGTTATTTGTATTCCTTGATTTATGGAATTAATTTATTATTTACATTCCAGATTAATACTTTTGATAAACAAAATTTCATTTTTTGTTTTGTTAAGAGAGTAAATTTAGTTTATAGAGAGAGAAATCATGGTAAAATTTGAATTTCGCATTAATTTAATGTTATTACGGAGTTGATTTTATCGTTTTGATGAATCATTTAATTGAAAGACGTATCTGACAAATTCGTTGTTGAGAGAAAAGATATTTTTTTTTATTGTTATTTTCAAAGGTTGAAGATGATGTTCTTCATATTCTGATGAATGTTTTTTTTTACCATTTTATAATCGCAATGAAATATGTTTTTTTTTTTAGTCTAATCAATATGTTCTTTGAGTCTAAACTACATGTTCTTTATATTACAAACAATGCTCTTTAAGCTATATAAATTAATCGTGTTCTTCGGGTATATAATACAAATTATGTTCTTTTTACTAATGTAATATGTTCTTATAACTTGAATTTTGAATTTTTTATTTTTGAAATTTAAGAATGAAATTTTGGAATTATATTATTATATTTGTGAGAAAATAATTTTAGATAGAATTTTTTTTTTAGAATGTTTTAAAATTCTTTGACATTAAATTATTGGTAAACTCAATTAATAATTATCTTATTTCAAAAAAAAAATTAATAATTATCTTTTACCTTTTTAAAAAACTGGATCTCGATCATAAAATACAGTGTTATTTATATTTCAATGATTTGTTCTATTATAAATTCATGATATTCCTCATAATTATATACTACACTCTTTCCGCTTTAATCCGGGTGTACCGTGCGCATGGTACACCCGGGTGTACAAACCACTAATTGGACCATGTTTTGTGATTTATATGTAAAGAAAAATATAGTCAAATGTGATGATTCGTCACAATATATATTTTCAAAATATCAAATTTTTATAATTTTGGCTTATCGGTAATTAATGATTTAATTTTTGCATTGGCAAACGTGGCTAAAGAAACGTGTCAACTAAAAAGAAACGGATGAAGTATACATCTTCTTCATAGATTATCGTACATAAAATGTCAAATTTTGGTCAAATTAGACAGCCGGATCAGATCAAATCAGCAAAAATAAGGTGAGCTAAACAAGCCCTTAATGTTTTTTTATAAAAGAAAAGTATTGCATGCATACGGACGCAGAACTATTTGGTTCGAGAGGCTGGGCTGATATATTTTACTCATTGGCTGATATGTTTGATGTGTTGTCTAATATGTTTCATTTGTTGGTTGATATGATTTTTGTGTTGGCCAATATATTTCTTTTGTTGGCTGATATGTTTTTTTTTTCTCCTTTTGTTGGCTGATATCAAACATAATTTGGCTTATATGTTTCTTCAGTTGGATGATATATTTATTTTGTTAACTAATATGTATATTTTAATATTTGACTTATATGTTTAATTTTGTTAGCTGATATATTTATTTTGTTGGCTTACCTTGTTTGCTGATTTCATCCTTTTGTGTTGGAGGATATGCTTCTTTTGTTAGCTGATATGATTTCTACGTTGGCTTATATGCTCCTTCTGTTGGTTGATATAGTCCTCTTATTGGATGATAAGTATCTTTTGTTGGAATATAAATTCCTTTTGTTGGCTGATAAGTATGTATCTTTTGTTGGCTGATATATTCTTCTTACTGGATATTAGACATCAATTAGCTTATATGTTCATTTTAATGGCTGATATACATCTTTTGTTGGCTAATATATATGAACATTTCCACCTCACACAATATATAAACCCAATTACAAGTACTATTGATTACTTTGTAAAGTTAACAAGACTTTTAGAGCCTGTTTTCATACGTTGAAATTCAGCTCAGTTCAGCTCAGTTCAGTTCAGTTCAGTTCAGTTCAGCTCTTAATTTCCTTCTCTTATAAAATATTCATTTCAGTTCAGCTCAGTTCAGTACAGTTCAGTTCAATTCAATTAAGTTCAGCTGAGTTCAATCAATGAGAACAGGCCCTTAAAGCGTCTAATATGAAATTGAAATTATTTAAAGTATCAACCGGAATGAAACCTGGGTCACATACTAGTTCGATTTAAAATGTTGAAACTATAAATGCATATGCCATCAATTAATCCATCAATTATCAATTTGCCAAAATATGGTGACAAATGTAAATCAAATCATTGTCTAGACACTTTAACAATATCATCATATTGACCGTCTTTGCTGCCTAAAAGATAGTTACAATTCTTAACAATAAGAAAGTAAGTAATACCCCGTCAAAAAAAAAAAAAAAAAGAAAGTAAGTAATACTTCCTTCCATCACCTTTTAGGCTTCGTGTAATCACCTTATTTTAACTTATTTTAATAAAAATAAGTTCAGATCAGATAAAAAAAATAAATTCAGATCAAATCATCGTTTTATGTGCAGTTTTTTATCGCTAAATATTTTTAATTTCGTAATTAAAATTCTGAAAATCACATATTAATAAAATACACATTATTAAGAATCTAACAAGACACCACTTGATGTATTTTTTCCTTATAGATTATCGTATATTCAAGGTCAAAATTTGGTCAAATCTAACATTCAGATCAGATCAGACTAGATCACATAAAATCAAATAAATTCAGATAAGCAAATATAAAGCGAACTAAACAGGGCCTTAATGTTTACATTTGATATTTTATCATTTAAGAAAATGGTGAAAGCATAAACATTAAAAAGTGACAAATAGAGTACTTCATAAAGAACTAAATAATTTTAACTTTTAAGTAAAAGGTCCATTGTTTTGATATTATTGTTGTAGAGGCTTTTATGTAATTGGATCCTCCTCCTCCTCCCCTGAGCCTGCTGTCCTTATTTGGGTCACCAAAGAAGGAAAATTTTGGGCTGTGCTTATGGCCTTCCTTCAAGTAGTGCATGGCCCAGGGCAAAAAGTTTGCCCGCCCATTTGTAGTGCAAATTAGGCTCCTCCCTTGATCAAGGTTGTATTCCTTTCACCTTATGTTAACTCGTTTTATGGTCAATCAGTTTTAATAAGATAACATAAATTTAGGTTGTTTATAAAATATAGCATAAGAGCTTTAAGTAAGTTTTTATCTAACTAGTTCGTTCACGTGAACAAGTAATTATAATTTTATGAAATAAAGGCCTTGTTTAACAATTGGTTGTTGATTGTTAGCTGTTTCTCTTGGCCGATTTGACTAGTTATTTGTATTGGCTTTTCTTATTGGTTATTTGACTATTAGCTATTAATAAATATGTTTGGTTCATATAGTTGTTGGTTGCTGATTGTTTTATACAAAATTACCTTTAAGAACATTGGTATTTTATGCTATCTTTGTAATATACATAATAATAAAAAGATAATACCCACAACTACTATTATCATTATAATTATTTTTATTGTTATTGTTAATTATTAACGATTAATTATTAGGGAAAAGTAAGGATATAAAAGAAAATTTATAGATAAAAAGACAAAATTTAGTCCTTTTGTACATAATATTTAGTCCTTTTGTTTTTGGCGAAAAAGTCAGTTTTCAGCTAGCTGAAAATCTATTTACCAAACATATATTTTTGGTTGTTTGACCAAAATAATTTGCCAAATATTAGAGTTTGGTTTGGTTAATTATGTTAATATTGTATATTTGGAAAGTTTATTTTGTTAGGAGTTTTAGGCAAGTTAGGTTACATTACGTTTGATCAGTCAGAACAGTAAGGTTGGTTGGACGTTTGATTTATTTGTCGGTCACTCAATCAGAGTTGAGCAACTCGGTGCATGTTTTGGCACAGTTTTTGAGCGAACCGCAGGTTTCTCATTGGGATACGGCCATTCGTGTCTTATGTTATCTTAAGGGTAGTCCAGGACAAGGCATCTTGTTGCGACCGATGAAGGATTTATGTTTGACAGCGTTTTGTGATAGTGATTGGGCGGCGTGTCCTTTGACTCGGTGTTCATTGTCAGATTACTTTGTGTTATTCTTAGGTCGATCTCCTTTTTCTTGGAAGACTAAGAAGCAACTTACCGTAGCGAAATCCTCGTCTGAAGCCGAATATCGGTCTATGGCTTTCACCACTTGTAGTGAGTTGAAGTGGTTGAAGCAATTATTGTATGTTCTTGGTGTCAATCATTCTAAACCTATGCAGTTGTTTTGTGATAATTTGTTGGCCCTGCATATAGCCAAGAATCCGGTGTTTCACGAACGTACAAAACATATTGAAGTAGATTGTCATTTTGTTCTTGATGAGTTGTTAAAGGGTACTATTTCTACTTCATACGTTTCGACGGGTCATCAGTTGGCAAATATTCTTACCAAGGCTCTTGGACGACAACAGTTTGGTTTTCTTTTATAATGCAAGTTGGGCATTCGTGATTTACATGCTCCAACTTGAGAGGGAGTATTAGATTTTGGTTTGGTTGATTATGTTAATATTGTATATTTGGAAAGTTTATCTTGTTAGGAGTTTTAGGCAAGTTATGTTATGTTTTGTATTGTGTATATATATGTGATTAATATCAATACAAAAGTCAAGTCGTTTTCTCCAATATTCCTTGAGTTTAACACAAAAGCCATTAAAAAAGCCAACCAAAAGCCATTTACCAAACATGGTCAAAGTGAAGCGATAAATTGATTAAAGTCCTATTTTTAAATATTAAATAAAAGTAAATATTAAAAGTCTTTTTTTTTTTTTTTGGTACAAAGGTAATTAAGAAATCGGAAAACAAACCTCAAAAAATTCCTAATGCATCATAAGAAAAGACGAATTAAATGACTAACATCAGCAATCCATTGCCTAATCTAGCTGGTGATAGATACGGGGAATGTATGTTATTATTATCTAAATTGCTGAGAAGGGAGAAGATGTCTCTATAAATATATCCAATCTACAATGATATTGAGCATATAACCATTGGCACGGCCTTTAACAGTTGATGACTAAGATATCATCACGTTCAATATGAATATTTCTAAACTCGTGTTCAAGATCTAGAAGAACGGTAATGCATGTCTCTTTTATAATACCCTGATGTACTTGTGTTATCAATGCATCGTACTTAGGAGTCCAAAGTAGTGGGTATATTATAATTAGTACTATAACATAAGAATATAGGATATCAAAATTAAATTGTCCCCCCACACCTTCCTAGCTCCAAACAAAAAAGGCCATGATTCATTGAATCTTAGATCCCACTAATCCACTATGCCATTGAAAATATTAATAATTTTGATCCAAATGGTTTCTTTTTAATTTTTTATACGTATAATAAATTCTACAAAGTTCTTTCATGCACATTCATGTAATTTATGTTATTTATATAATCCTCATTCTATGCTCAATTGTTCAATCTACAATTGAGGAATGAAATCAATTAGTGTCACAAATGAAAATCTATAGATAGATTCCCGATCAAAATTATATATTGATTTATATGTGTATAATAACCATAGTTGTGATTCTGATTTTGAATGACATATTCACGTTTGCCATCGAAGTAAGAGATAAAAACAATTGTACTGTGTTCATAAACTTTGAACAACCATATGTCTATATGTACCCTGAATTGTACATCTTGATCAAATTATCTAATTAATTTTTATCTAAAAATCTCGCTTCATACTCCTTTTATTTTTATATTTTTTTCATTTATATTTTAGTTTATTTACGTATCTTACATTGGTCATGCACCTAAATTCAATCATATTTGACCCTTTATTTTTTCAATTTGTCAATTTTATTACCCATTTTAGTAGACCCCAAACCGAACGCGATTCTACAAAAATCTACACAAATAGGCTATGTTATGTATGACTAGCTAATTGTCTCGTGTCCATGTCTTCTACCAAACATATAATCCAATTATGAGGTAAGAGGCACTCATGAATTGAAAATGAGAAAAACAACAAAAGCAAAAGATACAAAAAATAATTCCGCCAATTGGGACTTGAATTACTTGTATTGTGGACTTTCCCCCTTTTTTTAACGATGGTCGTGACAATGCCTGACATATTGGCCGATGTAACACATTATACACATTATAACATGTTTAATTATGGATGACCTACACCTTAATTATCTAACTGCAAGCTTTGTCTACATGACCCTATGAGATAGGTATTTCTTGATGATTAGAAGTTACTTTTCTTCCACGGATATTGAGAATAATAATGTGGATGAGATTCGGTAAGAGTATTATCATACAAAATTTTATCAACTCAATTAGTTTACATCTAAAATGAAAATATTTCGCATTTATTTTATGATATATGTACATAGGAAATATATTGAATACTTGGATAGTATCACAATCGCGTTCACAACTTCACACCAAATATCTTTGTACAAGTATTTAGTCATGAATTTAAATGCGATAGATATCTATTACATATTTGCAATTTTGCATTAGTATTGTTATGGTCGACTGATCGTAATATTATGATCATGCTGATGTCAAAAAAACTATTCATATTCAATATTCATATTCAAATCATGATTTAGTCAAAAAAAAAAATTCAAATCATGATCATATGTAAACGTCTTCATGTTACTACTAGCTCATCAATTATAGACTACAATTGAACAACAAAGTGAGAATTTTTATATGTGACAAATTTGAGTAAATACAAAATACTTATATTATAACTTTGTCTCTATCACAAATAAGATTTAACAAGTTCATTCATATAAGTGAATCAAGTACACAAGTCCTTACACTTCTACTTTATTCTGGATTTTCTTACAAAAATTAAAGAATCTTCTAACATTGATTTAATGTGGACAATATTTTTGAGAATAAGATGCCATTGATATCGGTTCAAATATAAGCTAAAGAAAAATTAATTTATTTGAATTATACATGTAAATTGTAAACCACTAAAAAAACGTAGTGTTGAAAAGAAAAAGGGAAATTCTCTCTGTTAATCACGAACTTTTATTTTTTCTCAGTGGTAAAATCTGAAACTTTTGATTATCAATGGTAATCATAAATTAATATTACTAAGTCAATGGTAACTTAAATTAAACAACTGTTAATTCTTAATCATGGTTTAACAGTTCGACTGTAAAAAGACACACTTATCCCCAACCAATTCTTTCTTCTTTCTCCCCACTGCACCTCCCTTTCCAGCCACTTGCACGGCTGCCAACTCCCATCCCTGCACCCCGCCGCTCCCACCTCCCTTCCTTGCACCTCGCCGCTATCCACCTCACTTCCCCGCCCCTACCTCACCGTACCATTTTCCCCGTCAAAACCCAGAAAAAACCCACCACCTCCCTCGAAAACAACTGAAATCCATACCCCTCTCCCTTCGAAATGCAATGCAACCTCACCCACACTCAAATTCAAGGGTTGAAGAAGTTATTCATACTAAATTGCTGCCGTTGACCTGCTGCTGTTGTTGTTGTTGTTGTTGAATTGGTTTAATTAACCTCTAATCCACAAACACAAAACATAACATCCCCCATAAAATTTATTTAAATAAAGCTCTAAATTAATTGTAAGTAAATTCAGAAATGGAGTAAGAATAACAGGAAAAAAAAAATTTGAAAAGGGGTAATGCGAGAATCGGTTTCGGTGTGTGATGAGAGGAGAGAGAGGGTGGGTTGGGAACAGGGGTTGGAAACACGGTTTCGGGTGGGATTGCAGTATCGGTGGGGGTCTCCGGCGAGGGAGTGGTTTGAGACACCTCCACCCTGGCCGAGCTGAGCGCCGACAATGGGAGGGGGCTGGCGGTTGCTGGGTGGCCGGGGTTTGGATTTTTATTGTTTTTTTTAAATCATTTGGAGGTACTAATGTAAATTTAGTGTTACTTAACCAAGATTAACCCTAGTTAATCATTTTATTATCATTAATGTTATCATTGGCTTTGTAATATTAATTTGTGATTACCATTGATAATAAAAAAATTCACAGTTTACCATTGAGAAATAATAAAAGTTCGTGATTACTAAAGAGAATTTCCCAAAAGAAATTAAGAAAATGTGAATTGACCAAATATGTGTAAATTTTTCCTACTTTTTTTATACTCCATGATTTTGCCTGACATTAAAAAGTGATAAAAACGTAAAATATATTCTATATCTTAGACTTGAACTCATAATCTTCTAGAATTTGATAATATTTATATATACTTTCTCTGTTTTTCTTTATTGCAGCTGAACTTTTATACTATTCGCATAATCTTTTTTAGTTGTCTTTTGCGATTAATCTGTAAGAAAAAACATAACTAGATTTGTCATGAAATGTACTTTTCAAATAACCAAAATAATGCATTGACAATTCTTTCAAAAAAAATAAAAATAAAATGCATTGACAAGCGTTAAATCAATCATGGTGCAATAAAAAAAAATACAGAAGAAGTATATTAATATATACGGAGTACTTATATAGCATAAAATTTCAAATGTAATAAACTTATAATAATAAAAGATATAAATGATATAAACTCCCTCTATACCATATTAATATATATTATATATTATCCTATTTTGAGTACCCAAAACATTTCCATGTATCTATATATGGATAATATATAAAGTCTATAATACCCTAATTTTTTTTTAAATTTTATTTATTAGGAAAAATTGTAAAAAAAAATACAACTTTTGGGCCATTCTTTTTTAATAATACAAACTTTGGATTATTTTGTAATAATACAATCTTTAGGGCTTTTTCATTTAAAAGACAAATCGAATATTCGGTGGATTTTGAGATTAAAAAAGGGAAGGAATGAGTTTTTGGTGGTGGGGATGGGGACGAGGGGAATATCCCTTCCCCTTCTACCACCTCAAAATCCATTGAAAATTCGATTTTTGTCTTGTTTAAAATGAACCCCCCTTAAAGGTTGTATTATTACAAAATAATCAAAAAGTTGTATTATTAAAAAAGAAGGGTAAAGCTATATGCAGCCCTAAAGACTTCATATAAGCATTTAATATACTTTAAATTCTTTTTTAGAATTAAATTGGGAATTTATCGACAATTCAAGAGTTTATCGGTGTAATAAATGTTTATTTATTCTCTATTTTTTTTCACTTTTAGCTTCTTATATGCAGCTGTTAAGGCTGCAAATATCTTTTTCCAGAAAAGTATAGGCCAAAGGTTGTAATGTTGTTAGCAATTTCCTATCTATTAAACTTTCTAAATTGCCTTTGTATTTCCACTTACCTTGTATTTTTTTCCACTTAATCTCTCTAACTCTTGTCTATAATTATAGTTTTTCCTTTTTAATGTAGTTCATCCACTTTCTTTTTTCTCATCTGTTAAATAAGTGAAAAAAACACAAACATAAACTATAAATTGAGACACCCGTATAAAAAAAAAAAAAAAAAAAAACCCTAAAAAAACCTATAAATTGAGACGGAGAGAGTATATTTTTTATGCATAGTATTACTCCGTATTAATTATAATGTGATACCAATAAGGTAATAATGTAAATTTATATCTTGGAAGAGAAGTGACGGTGAATGACATGATGATGGATAAGCGTGACAGAGTGATGGCATCATTCAAAAACTTTCAAAGATCCAAATCAAAACAAGCCAGCTGCTAGCTACCCCCTCAAGACGGCGTCGTTTATGGATTAAATCTCTAATTACAGCAACTAATCACCCAAAATCATTTAATTACCAAATTCCAATTAATTGGTAATTGAAAGTGGGCTACTCCTACTATAAATATCCCACCCACTTTCCCTTTCCTTCTCGTCAACGCATCTCATTTCAATCACTTCACAAATTCATTCATTTTTTTAACTAAATTTTTAGACAGAGAAACTCCGAGTCAATTCATTCTTTTTCAATGGCAACCAAAGTTTACATTGTGTATGATTCTCTTTTACTCTCCTCTTTTTTAATATTATTTTTGTTGTTGTTTTGATTAATGAATTTTATGTTTTATTGAAATGCTATTTGTTTGCTTTGATTGTTTTTGTCAACGATCGAGATGATCGTAATGAAGTTCTACTCACTTTCCATTTTGATCTGTTTGTATTTCATAAAGTTTTACTACTGTAGTTTTTACAGTATTTTCTATTTTGGGCCGTTCTATGAATTTCTATTCTGTTAGCATTTTTATGAAGTTTGACCCACCCACTAGGCCACTATGCATATTCTTTACTTTATCTTAGTTAAAATATTTAAACCCCACTTTTATCTCCTTATAAAATCTCTACCTACCTAACTTAGGAGTTTAGTCTAGAATATATGAAGTAACTTTTTTTTTTTTTTTTTTTTAAATTCTATCTATGGAGTATGTTATACACTATTTGAACGTTTAATACCTCTAATTATTGACATTGTAAAATTATATAAAAAAAAAAATATTAAAAAAATATACTTTGTATAAATCATAAAAGTTAATCAAAGTATAGTTTGTGAATAGTGTAAAATTGTTTAATTAAAAAAAACGAAGATAATATATATTAACTTTTGTCATAATAGTATAAATTTTATAAACGTTAAAACACGACGAGCTTACTCTGGTTTCTCTGTTGTGGGCTCTACATTTGATTGTGATTGGATAAAATTATTGGTTTATTTATGAAAATACTATTTCACTAAGAGTCTAAGGACCTGTTCATATTTACTTATTTTCAGTTCAGTTCAGCTCCAATCAGTTCAGTTCAGATCTAATCAGTTCAGTTTAGTTTTATGCATTTTAATTTTTCAGTTCAGTTCAGGTTCAGCTCAGTTGAGTAAATATAAACAGGCCCTAAGAGAACCTTGTATTTTATGTCAAAAACACACATCCGGTCCATTTGAATTTGAGTAGCTTCCTAATATTTCAAATTGGGAGCTGAATCTACAAGATTCCACGTTTTCTTTATATGGAGTATTTTATTCACCAAGTATGGTCAAATGTGATTGTATGAGTATGGTAAAAGTCTAAATGATGAACGTATTAGAGACTTGATATACTTGGTATACAAGTACACATTATTTTTCTTAGTGTTAAATGGTGCTAGTAATTTCGATTGAGGTGAATTTTAGTTCTTTGAATCTTTGGTATTTGGAGATCTGAGATGTACTTTCAGAAGTTTATTTCACAAAGAATTTAATATGCTCAATTATTGCCTTACAAATGTGTAATGTTATTTTTTGGTAATGATTAATACCACCCATACCACCGGACATAGGAAAATAAAATATACTTCGTATATGTATATATTTTCCAATATTGTATAGAGTATATTAATTTAGAAATGGATGACAAAGCAACTTGTAAATTAGAACTACTAACTCTTGATTATGCTTAATATTGTATGGAACGAGTATATCACATAGGAGTACATAAAATGGTATTCCCTTCGTCCCTAAATTATATTCCTATTTCTCTCATTTAGAATGTAATTTAGGGACGGAGGGAGTAAAGTTTGAAAATATATGAAAAAATCACTCACTGATTGGTATTATTAAAGCTATAGTTCTTGAGAGTGAGGGATAGCTCAAGTTGTTAGAGCTTCCCTCCCGATTCCAGGAGATCCTGAGATCGATTCTCACCCCCGCCCTTGTGGCTCTTTAAACACCAAAAAAGCTATGGTTCTTAGTTATTCCTTGATGATCTTTTTATGTGCAAGTAATGCAATCCTAAGACGACTGCATTTATCATTTTCCTATTTATAATCTTTAAGGTTCGTTGTATATTTCAATTATTTTGTCATATACTCGTATATGCATTCATGCACAGATTATGATTAACTTTTGACTTTTTGGATTAACCAATTAATGATTTGTGCGATCTATTTTGGAAATCAGTTTTAGTAAAATAACTGACTAAATTTGACAAAAATAAGAAAATATCAGTTTTAATGATTACATATCAGTTGTAGTTGGCAAAAACCAGATTTGGATTTGAAATCTATTGATTTAAGAGTCAAAGGTTTGACCTGATGTATAAAAAAAATGTATTCACCTGGAATTTGGATTAGAAATCTATTGACTTCATGACCCTGTTTCTTTCATTAACATTTAGACTTATACTCCTTACATGTTTGGATAACAGACTAATCACCGCGTTAATTGACCAAAAGATTTGAAATTAGCATGTGTCATTAACATTAGACTGTTATTGCCTCGATTTGTCTTGTGAAAGTATTTTGAGAGTTTGAGGTTGTTAACATAAGTTCTATGTGGTTTACAGATATTATTCTATGTACGGACACGTACACAAGCTAGCAGAGGAGATCCAAAAAGGAGCTGCATCAGTAGAAGGTGTAGATGCAAAACTCTGGCAGGTAAACATCAGATGTTCTTGTTAACCTTCTTCAATTTTGTTTGACTGGTGCAAAATGCAAGTGAAACTGGCTAATTTTAGCTGAACCGTCTTTTGAAATAGCTGGACTAGTATAGATCATGTAGTGAAACTCTTCTAGCTATTTATTACGGAGTACAAGTTATCCAAGTTTTGGAAAGAAAAGGTTTCTTACAGTTCTTGTTTTCAGAAGCATTATTTGATTGCTATACACTGAAATTATTTCCTGTATAGTACTCCCAAACCATCATCAGTAGTCAGTAGCTGTAGTGTTGAGAGTGTTCTACATAATCAGTGGCGACTCTAATATAATGAATCTGATTTGACGGAGACACAATCATGTAAAGTTTATTGCTGTGTCTGTGTGAGGTGGTGATACAGGTTCTGGAGTTACTTAGATGTATTCTCTTTCTTGCAATATCGCTCATTTTGTATATTCCTATTGCTGATGAAGCTTCCAATATTATTGCCTCGGTCTAACTTCTCCACTGGTTTGTCATTGTTTTCTTCTAATTAACTGAAGTTAATTACCATCTTGTTGTAAACCTTCTAGCTTATTACCTTCCTGCTAATATCACGGCGTGTAGGTCATTAGTCCTACCTTATTCGCTCACTTACCTTCTACTGTGGCAGTCAGACATTCCTAAGTCAAGCTGGGCTGCTTTTACGCTTTCCTATCTTGCTAGCCCCATCTGTAGTTACGTGTATTTGACTTTGCTGAGATGTATGAAACAGGTACCTGAGATACTGTCAGATGAGGTACTTGGTAAGATGAGTGCACCAGCAAAGAGCGATGCTCCAATAATTTCTCCAAGTGAGCTACCTGAAGCTGATGGCTTTATATTTGGCTTCCCTACAAGATTCGGAATGATGGCTGCCCAATTTAAGGCCTTCCTCGATGCAACCGGGGGTCTTTGGAGGACTCAGGAACTTGCTGGAAAGCCTGCTGGACTATTCTTTAGCACTGGATCCCAAGGTGGTGGACAAGAAACCACTGCGTAAGTCCCCTATTGTGTCATGACATTGTTTATCATTCTTTTCAAAATATACACTTTCGTACTAATTTAGATGATGCTTGTCAACAGCTTGACCGCCATCACTCAATTAACTCACCACGGAATGATCTTTGTCCCAATCGGCTACACATTTGGTGCTGGCATGTTTGAGATGGAGAATGTGAAGGGTGGAAGCCCCTATGGTGCTGGAACTTTCGCAGGAGATGGTTCAAGGCAGCCAACAGAGCTCGAATTGCAGCAGGCTTTCCACCAGGGGAAGTACATTGCTACCATCACAAAGAAGCTCAAGGGAAGCGAGTAATTGATTTCTAGAATTCAAAAAAACATACAGCGGATCATACTCATTAGAACACATACACCATTTGTTTCTTTTACCATTCTCAAATCTTTATTTTTGTGCTATTTCTGTGTTATGTAATAAATGCTCCAGATATGTTTTCTTTGTACTTTTGAATGAATGATAAAGATTGTGTTATTTATGCATTGAGAGTTTTCGGCTATTTTCAAGTAACATCTGCTTCCTTTCTAGTTTAGATGATTATTTCTCCATTTACAAAATTGATTGCAGTTTCCATATGCTAAAGCAGAATTCCTAATGTTTATAATTCCTAGATCTTCATAGAAACTCCTATAAAAAGACTGGGATCAACCGTTCTACTGTTCTAGGCCCGTAGGTGCATTCGCTACAAAAATCAATTTACTCTCATAATTCACATCACAAAATATTTACAACTTCAAAAGAAAACATTGCAACTAAAAGAAAACGGATAAAAATGATGAAAACTACTACGGAATACTATAATAAAAGGTTTTTTAATTGATATAAAGGGATGAAACCTGTGAGTATAAGAGTTATATTTAAACTTTTTAAATTTGGTAAAGTAAGTGTTGGATGCCCTATTAGTTTTGAAATGGTAAGTGTAGGCACGAAAAATTTATAAGAGTAAGATTGGCCCAAATTATTACTTGTTCTTAAAAGGCAATCAAATAAAGGATTGAAATGAATCAAATGACTACTACTTGTCATTTTTGTATCCCAACTTATATCGGTATATCCTAAAGTTACAAATTTACAATCTCTCTTCCTTTAATCCTTCAATAACCTTTGTCTAAGCTACGTGAGCTAGGCATGGGTTGGGGACTTGGGGTGCACTCTAGATGCTTAGACCCGACGCTATAAAACAAGACCAAATATAAGCCCGTTATAAGTCTAGCACGACACAAGTGGAATGACAATGGGCTGTGAAAAATCATCATTCTTGAAATTTGATGTGATCCAAAAAAGAACATGACAGTCATTGTTAACCAATTAACAAAATATCTAAAAGTTATTAAGGGGCTCACTAGCGTGGCGCGACATGTGAGTAGAGCCATATGTAGATATAGTAGATCGACACAAGCTCGACACAACACACCTTTTCTTACTCAATTCAAGCATCACTTCGAGGGTCATGCCCAACTTTAGTGGTCATTTAATTTGTTGTGTAATTCAATATTAAAAATAATTATTGATGAACATGATCTTCTCTACCATCCTCAATATTATCCTCTTTTTCAAACTTTAACAAATTCAAACACAAGTTGAATGTTTGTCAATTTTTACACATCATTGAGAAAAGTTGTTAGAAAATACTTCATATACGAGTTAGAACTGATTATCCCATTGTAGACAAGAGGAAGGTGTTAACTCGAATGAACAATACAAGAGGGGGGGGGGTGAATTGTATTGTAGAGGAAGTAGGGTAATTTTTGCGGAATTTATAAAGGAACTCAAATAAAGACTAAAAGTGCAAAGAGAGATTTTACGTGGAAAACTTCTTGGCCCTAATCAAGAAGAAAAACCACGACCACAAGGGATTTTAAACTCAATTCTTAATAATAATAGGGCAAACAACCTATTACAAATTAAGACTCTAAACTCAAGTTCCTCTATGAACTTAAGCTCCCTTCAACTGATCCCTCAATTAGTCGAACTCTCAAACTCTCTCTCTTTCTCCTTGCTTCACTCAAAGCAATAAAACACTCTTAGAGTTTCCCCAAACTCTAACCCAATACAACTCAAAGATTAAACTCTAAACTGCTAAGTACAAAGACACTCAAGGATTTAAGTGGATATGACTCTTTTTCAAAAGCTAAAAGACTGTAATGCTCAAGTGTGTTTTTCCAACTAAAAACTAAGGCTATTTATAAAAGAGTTTGGCAGTTAAATCGTAGTTCCCTTAATCACCACTTAATCACAACTTCCTTAAACTAAGGAAGTGCAATTCGTGGATGCTTGGGCAGCAAGCTGAGCACATTACAAGGAAGTGGTTTACTACTTCCTATTTTCTCTCAACTTTCTTGACCAAGTAAAACAACCGTTTATAAAGAATATTTTCCAAATTAGATTTTCCAAAATAATAGGATAGAATTAAAACAGAAAATCTTTTTAACTAACACGATATTTTAACTCAAAAGATATTTTTCGAAATAAAATTAAAATGAGTTAAAATATGGAAAAATAAAGTCTTTATCAGATAATATTAAATCCACTTAAATCCTATCAATTGTAATGTACTTAACACAAATACAAGTTGCCTAAAGTAAAGATAAAATACATTAGACTCCTTGATACTCTGAGAAGCTTCGACTCTGAAGCTGCAGTTCCTCACCCAAGGAACTTTCCTTTGAAGCTTCAACTCTTGAGCTTCAGTTCCCTTCAAGGAACACGACCTTGATTGATTTCTTTATTCTTCCATAGCTAGCTCTGATCTTGTTCCATGCTCCCTTCTCACTCAAGAATTTCCTAGCACAAACCTGTCATAAATCAAAGCTAAAACCGAAAGTTAAACTTGTTATAGGTTTGCTTAGGTTCCTTGAGTCATCATCAAAACATGTAAGGTCAACAATATTCCCCCTTTTTGATGAATGACAAACCTAAGAAAACTCAGTAAAATAAAGAAGTAACAATCAAGTAAATCAGAAGTAAAAATATTATCAAATAATAAGGAACTGAATTTAAATTATATACCTTATATACCTTAGTTACAGATGGATGGAGAAACTTGTCAACAATTGAGTTTGCCTTTCTTTTCCCCCTTTTGGCTTTCATCAAAATTAATGCACATATATATCTAAACACAGCACCATTGTAATGGTTTGTGTCCAAAGCATAGAACAAAGCACATATAGGCAGAAATAGTATGCAAATAGTCATAAAGGAAGCAAGCAACATCCATATAAACAAACTGATGTTCCTCCAGAACATCAAAAACAGAAGAAAATACCCTGTTTAATTGTTTACAGACCAAAAGAAGCAAAATGAAACAAGTTCAATCCAGACCAAGTTCAAGAAGATAAAGTTTTAGAGCTAAGACAGAAATAAAACATCAAGCTTTAGGGGCAGAGGACTGGGTCTCTTCTTCAGCATCATTCTCTGGCACCTCTTCAATGACTAAGTCCTCCAATTTCTTCAACAGGTCAGCCTGCCCTTTGGAAAGAGTTTATGTGCTCTGATGCATTGCTGAGGTGAGCTCTGTGGAAGCTTTCACCAAGTCTGACAATACCTTCTCAAGAGCTTCAATCCTTTGAACCAAACCTGGTTGAACATCAACTAACTTTTGCACTGTCTCCTTGAGAGCTTTAAGTTCCAAGGTGGAACTCACTGTGCTGAAGCACTAGTAGAAAAATTGAAATTGCCACCGCTTAAAGGCCACCGGTTTTTGAAAACCGGTGGTTTAAAAAATGGCCGCGAATGTATTTATTATTGCCACCGGTTCAAACCGAACCCGTGGAAATAATTCTTAAGGCCACCGGTTTTGAACCGGTGGCAATATTTGAATATATAAAACGCGACCTTTAGCTTCTTCTTCTCTTTCCTCATATACTTCACTGTTTTATTCAAAGCAAAACTCCAGTACATACGAGCCACCAGTGACGCCGCACCACCATCCAAACCCTACCACCACACACTCCACCAGCGACGCCGCACCACCTTCCACTACCTCCGCACTCCCTCCGAACCTCCTCCACCAGTGAGCAAAGCAGCAAGCAGCGCGCACCACAGGGCGAAATTCGAATTTTCGGGGGAACTCCCTCCACCACTGACCAGTAGCGTGGTCCGTCCACCACCTGTCCGCACTGACGCCACAGCCACCGCACCACCATCCCACAGCCACCGTTTGAAATTGCAATTACTTGACGGTAATTTTTTCTGAATTTCTGATTTTTTTTTTTTTGTTGTTGTTAGGGTTAAAAGTTGAGAGAATGCATCTTTAGAATGCAAGAAATTGATTAATTGTGTGTATCTTTAGAATGCAACAAATTGATTAATTGTTCATGAATTAGGTTAATTGAAAAAAAAAACTGCAATTACTTGATATTAGTGAATCATAAAATTGAAATTTAGAAGTAAGTGCTTATACTAAATCAGAATTACGCCAGATTTTTTATGTACAAATTTAACAAGCAAGCCAAAGTTTGCAGGACAAAGGGAAGGTTTTGCAAGAAATAGACAAGGTTATGAATCGTAAAAGCAAACCATTCTCCATGTCAAGTGTTCAGGACCCAAAGGCTGTGCTGGATTTGAATAAACAAAATGCCTCGAGTACTGAAAATAAAAACAATTTCAGTCATAAATTATCATAAGCAAAATACAATTAAGATAATTATGCTAGTTCAAAATGGAAATCCAAAACAAACCCAGACACAGTTTAGATACCAGAGTGAAACACTCTTGTTTCTTTTACATTACATTAAAAAGGGAAGATGAATTAACAGTATAATGGATAATATATTTTGAATAATTTTTTTATTTCTTTCATTGTATTATTATTATTATTATCAATTTGTTGTTGTTGCTTAATTTTAGGTGGTTTTATAGTTCTTGACAAAGTTACTAACTTTTATTTTTTGTTTTATTTTTTATTTTTGTAGATTCATATTATGAAGTGAATCACAAGTTTATTAGCTATGTGTAATTCAATTCTTTCTACATTTGAATTATTTGTTGTACCCTAATTATTGATTTGTTTGTGTATTGTGAATTTATGTAGGTTTCATTGGTTCCTCATGGTGATTTGTCCTGCTAATAACACAATCTTTCACCTTGATTCAGCTCGATCAACAAAGAAGTACCTCGTGATGTCTGTACTACAAAAGTAAATATAGCTACCTAGTGTTGATTATCTTAACCTAACTCATTTAGTAGTCAAACTAATCAAATTTGAATTTACTTTCCTATAGTATTATGAAGAAGATACATGGTCGTGCTCCACGGGGTCCTACATGGAAATCACCTATGGTAATGCCACATCATATTGTGATTATCTTAATAAACATTGCTAAAACAATTGTGGGTTTTATGTGACGTTTGATTCATTTGATTTGTTCCTATGCTAGTGCCCACAACAAGATAATAGAATTGATTGTGGATTATATGTGATGAGATTCATGCTTGACATAGCGACTCATTGTTCCAACACCATATATCTTGATGAGGTACGACCTTAAACTTAGTAAAATGCCCTTTTTCTGTGATTTCAAGGCTTAGCCACCTATAACTAAGTATAATTGACATGTTATGAGAAAGAACTTGGTCATTTGTTTAAAAATGTAGAAAATGGGCAAGTAGAAGTCAAATAGGCCTTATTTTGGCTATTTTGGATTAAATTGCGACCTTAAACTTAGTAAAATGCCCTTTTTCTGTGATTTCAAGGCTTAGACACCTATAAATAAGTATAATTGACATTTTATGAGAAAGAACTTGGTCATTTGTTTAAAAATGTAGAAAATGGGCAAGTAGAAGTCAAATAGGCCTTATTTTGGCTATTTTGGATTAAATTGCGACCTTAAACTTAGTAAAATGCCCTTTTTCTGTGATTTCAAGGCTTAGCCACCTATAACTAAGTATAATTGACATGTTATGAGAAAGAACTTGGTTATTTGTTTAAAAATGTAGAAAATGGGCAAGTAGAAGTCAAATAGGCCTTATTTTGGCTATTTTGAATGAAATGCGACCTTAAACTTAGTAAAATGCCCTTTTTCTGTGATTTCAAGGCTTATCAACCTATAACTAAGTGTAATTGACATGTTATGAGAAAGAACTTGGTCATTTGTTTAAAAATGTAGAAAATGGGCAAATAGAAGTCAAATAGGCCTTATTTTGGCTATTTTGGATGAAATTGCGACCTTAAACTTAGTAAAATGCCCTTTTTCTGTGATTTCAAGGCTTAGCCACCTATAAATAAGTATAATTGACATGTTATGATAAAGAACTTGGTCATTTGTTTAAAAATGTAGAAAATGGGCAAGTAGAAGTCAAATAGACCTTATTTTGGCTATTTTGAATGAAATGCGACCTTAAACTTAGTAAAATGCCCTTTTTCTGTGATTTCAAGGCTTATCAACCTATAACTAAGTGTAATTGACATGTTATGAGAAAGAACTTGGTCATTTGTTTAAAAATGTAGAAAATGGGCAAGTAGAAGTCAAATAGACCTTATTTTGGCTTTTTTTGAATTAAATGCAACCTTAAACTTAGTAAAATGCCCTTTTTCTATGATTTCAAGGCTTAGACACCTATAACTAAGTATAATTGACGTGTTATGAGAAAGAACTTGGTCATTTGTTTAAAAATGTAGAAAATGGGCAAGTAGAAGTCAAATAGGCCTTATTTTGGCTATTTTGGATGAAATTGCGTCCTTAAACTTAGTAAAATGCCCTTTTTCTGTGATTTCAAGGCTTAACCACCTATAAATAAGTATAATTGACATGTTATGAGAAAGAACTTGGTCATTTGTTTAAAAATGTAGAAAATGGGCAAGTAGAAGTCAAATAGGCCTTATTTTGGCTATTTTGGATTAAATTGCGACCTTAAACTTAGTAAAATGCCCTTTTTCTGTGATTACAAGGCTTAGACACCTTTAACTAAGTAAAATTGACATGTTATAAGAAAGAACTTGGTCATTTGTTTAAAAATGTAGAAAATGGGCAAGTAGAAGTCAAATAGGCCTTATTTTGCCTACTTTGGATGAAATGTGACCTTAACCTTAGTAAAATGCCCTTTTTCTGTGATTTCAAGGCTTAGCCACCTATAACTAAGTATAATTGACATGTTATGAGAAAGAACTTGGTCATTTGTTTAAAAATGTAGAAAATGGGCAAGTAGAAGTCAAATAGGCCTTATTTTGGCTATTTTGGATGAAATGCGACCTTAAACTTAGTAAAATGCCCTTTTTCTGTGATTTCAAGGCTTAGCCACCTATAACTAAGTATAATTGACGTGTTATGAGAAAGAACTTGGTCATTTGTTTAATGTAGAAAATGGGCTAGTAGAAGTCAAATAGGCCTTATTTTGGCTATTTTGGATGAAATTGCGACCTTAAACTTAGTAAAATGCCCTTTTTCTGTGATTTCAAGGCTTAGCCACCTATAAATAAGTATAATTGACATGTTATGAGAAAGAACTTGGTCATTTGTTTAAAAATGTAGAAAATGGGCAAGTAGAAGTCAAATAGGCCTTATTTTGGCTATTTTGGATTAAATTGCGACCTTAAACTTAGTAAAATGCCCTTTTTCTGTGATTACAAGGCTTATCCACCTATAAATTAGTATAATTGACATGTTATGAGAAAGAACTTGGTCATTTGTTTAAAAATGTAGAAAATGGGCAAGTAGAAGTCAAATAGGCCTTATTTTGGCTATTTTGGATGAAATGCGACCTTAACCTTAGTAAAATGCCCTTTTTCTGTGATTTCAAGGCTTAGCCACCTATAATTAAGTATAATTGACATTTTATGAGAAAGAACTTGGTCATTTGTTTAAAAATGTAGAAAATGGGCAAGTAGAAGTCAAATTGGCCTTATTTTGGCTATTTTGGATGAAATTGCGACCTTAAACTTAGTAAAATGCCCTTTTTCTGTGATTTCAAGGCTTAGCCACCTATAAATAAGTATAATTGACATGTTATGATAAATAACTTGGTCATTTGTTTAAAAATGTAGAAAATGGGCAAGTAGAAGTCAAATAGGCCTTATTTTGGCTATTTTGGATTAAATTGCGACCTTAAACTTAGTAAAATGCCCTTTTTCTGTGATTTCAAGGCTTAACCACCTATAACTAAGTATAATTGACATGTTATGAGAAAGAACTTGGTCATTTGTTAAAAATGTGGAAAATGGGCAAGTAGAAGTCAAATAGACATTATTTTGGCTATTTTGGATGAAATTGCGACCTTAAACTTAGTAAAATGCCCTTTTTTCTGTGATTTCAAGGCTTAGCCACCTATAACTAAGTATAATTGACATGTTATGAGAAAGAACTTGGTCATTTGTTTAAAAATGTAGAAAATGGGCAAGTAGAAGTCAAATATGCCTTATTTTGGCTATTTTGGATGAAATTGCGACTGTTTTTAATTTTCCCAAGTATTTAATTTTTTACATATTAATTTAATTTATTCTAACATAATTTATATATATTCCAAGTTTTGCAAGGTGTAAAAGGGAGATCCGTTAACAAGCAAGGAGCTTAATGAAGTTCGAGACATGTTGGCATCTTTCATCACCTTCAATTTGTAAATGTGGCATCATTTTGAATTTATACTTTGTTAATTATTAATTTTTAAACTACAATATTGACTTGTTATTATTATTGTTTGTATTTATTTATATATCACACTTTATTTAATTTGTTTTATTGCATTTGGTTTTTAATTATAAAAGTAGTCTAAATATATATTTTTAATTCTTGTTATGATTATTAATAATAATTATATTATGGCAGAATTTATAGCAATAATATGGCAGAATATTATAGCAGGATCAGTTGCAGGAATAATTGCAGGAAAAAAAAATTATATCCTTTTATTGCCACCGGTTTACCGGTTCAAAACCGGTGGCATTAGTCAACCTCTAGCAGCAAAAAAAAACCGCCATTTTTTATTGCCATCGGTTAACCGGTGGCCATAAGTATTATTACCACCGGTTAACCGGTGGCCATGAAGACTATTGCCACCGGTTTTGAACCGGTGGCCATGCGATGTGTTATTGCCACCCCCCAAATGACCACCGGTTCAAAACCGGTGGCAATGGGGGGTTTTCAACCGGTGGCCATTAGCAATTTTCGCCTAGTGAAGGCAGCAAAACCTGAACCTGTAGGAAATGTTTTTTCAACAGAAGCTTGAAGTATGCCCTGTTCCCCTTGAGAACCAGTTTTCTCTTCAAGGATCCCTTGATCCTCTGGTGCACTGTTTCTCTCTTCACTCAGATCAACAACTGCAGCAGACTTAGCCTTGTCCTTCCCTCTTGGCCTTATTGCCAACCTAGTACTCTTTCTCTTCCCAGAGCTTTGAGTACCCTTTTGGTTTGACATCACAATCACCTCCTTCTTTTTTTGTTCACCTTCTTTGTCACTGTCCTCTTCCTCCAACCACTTATCCAACTCTTCATCTTCCTTTTTCTTCAAACTACTCTCATCCTGTTTAGGCTTAGAAAGGGATTTTGAGAGAAATTGAGTAGTTCCCTCAACGACAGTTAGGTTTCGGGCTTCAAGTGTTTTGGGTTGGACATAATGGTTGGTTTTATGCTTAAGGAATTCATAGTTTGTCATGGAAATTCCACAGCTTTCAAGAAGAGTAATTATCAAATTTGCATACCCAACCTTTAAATGATTGGCAAGACAATGGGTGAGATGCTGGATCATCAAAGATGGAAAGTTTATCTGAATTTTGTTTTCAAGGCAATACATAAGCACAACATCAAGGTGATTAGCCTCATGTCTATGTTGGGTTCTTGGAATGATAGCTAGGTGAACAAAAATAAACAACAGCTTTTGAATAGGTGAAAACAGATTATGGTTGGTTCGAACTTTGGAAGCTTTACCCCCAATTGATTCAACAATTTTTTCAATAGGAACACCATCAACACTTAATTCAGTTTCTCCCTTAAAATACTCATCAAACCCCTCATTAGGAGTTCCAAACACAGCAGCTAAATCATCAGCATCAAAACTAATTTTCTTGTTTTTAACTTTGCTAACACACACACCATTCACATTCCTAAAATTCGCACAAAATTCCTTTAAAGGTGCAAGCGCAATCACATTGTCATAACATTCACTAAACAGCTTAATCCAATTTTGCGCTTCAAGAATATCAAGAAATTCAGAGTACTTACTCGATTCGCACCACTTTAGGTTTATACAAAACCCAGGAATGAATCGTTCAGAGCTGGCTTCAAGCCTTTTGACAGCAGCTGACTTCGACTTTTCCCCCTGAATAGGTTCACCCAGTTCCTCATAGTCTAATTCTTCTTCAACCTCGATCTTTCTCTTTTTCGAATCACTGCGAGCCATGGGTTTGTTTTGGGGTTTTTCAACAACGGCTTTGACTGAAGTTTCAGTCTCTATTTCCATGGGTGATTCCTTTTGAGGAGAGTTTTGAATTTTGGGTGAGATTTCCATGGGAATTGGAGAGGTGTCACTAAATATGAGTGTGTATTTTACGGAGTGAGGTGGTGAGGAACAGTGGTTAGGGTTTGGTTTCATTATATAGTGGTGGAATTTAGAGGGGTGAATTAGGTTGGTGGAATGGTGTAGAAGGTTAATTGAATGGGATAAGAGTCGATTGATGAAGGATAGCACAAAACTTTTCACTTGGTCAGATTTCAATGTGATTTGACATGAAGGGTTTAGGTTAATTGAAGATAATTTTTGATCAGAAACTTTGAATTGAATGCAAAAAGTCACGGGTATTTAATCAACAATTTTGAGGAATGAATTTGAAATTTAAAAGATAAGCAATGAAGGATAATTCAAAATAAAAGATAAGATTTTAAGTAGATAAAATTAATCAACTGACTAGTTAATTAATTCACAAAAAGATAGAGCAAAATCTTATAGATTATTTCGGAGGAACTAGGAACAAATCAACATAGTTTGTTATAACATAGACATGCCTACTGCAATTTGATTTCTTCGCATACAGCCACAATCCCATATGCAATGCCATACATTCTAATGCTTAGGACTATGTTTTCACATATTCAGATTGTGTAAGATATACATTGCATACATAGTTGACTTATACCTTTGGGGGGGGGGGGGGGGAACTTTAGGTCTTCTTAACTCAATTGTATCATGCCAAGTTCCATGCGCATCTTTTCAAATTTATCCCTGCTCAAAGGCTTAGTAAGAACGTCAGCAATTTGATTTTCA
This sequence comes from Chenopodium quinoa, assembly GCF_001683475.1. Classification (NCBI taxonomy): domain Eukaryota; kingdom Viridiplantae; phylum Streptophyta; class Magnoliopsida; order Caryophyllales; family Amaranthaceae; genus Chenopodium; species Chenopodium quinoa. The sequence continues at coordinate 282,499 of NW_018742271.1, read as the reverse complement.
GTATCACAAAAATCTAACTTAATTAAGCCTTTTTCCACATTATCCTTAAGAAAATGATGCCTTATGTGAATATGCTTCACACGAGAATGATGAACTGGATCTTTTGAAATGCATATGGCACTTGTATTGTCACAATAAATAGGAATGCAATTATATTTCATACCATAATCTCTTAATTGTTGTTTAATCCAAAGAACTTAGGAACAACAAGCTGCAGCAGCCACATACTCAGCTTCAGCAGTTGATAGGGCCACTGTATTTTGTTTCTTGGAGCCCCAAGAAACTAAACATGGTCTGAGGAGCTGGACCATTCCAGAAGTGCTTTTCCAGTTCACCAAATCTCCTGCATAATCAGCATCCGCAAAACCTTTTGAATCAAAAGTATCACTTCTAGGATAGAAGAGACAGAGATTGTCAGTTCCTTTGAGGTATCTTAGAATCCTTTTAACTGCCGTAAGATGAGATTCTTTAGGATTCGATTGAAACCTAGCACATAAGCCAACACTAAATGCAACGTCAGGTCTATTAGCAGCTAAATAAAGAAGGGATCCGATCATACCTCTATATTTGGTTTGATCTACACTAGTTCCTTGTAGATCTTCATCTAATCTTATGCCAGTTCCCATTGTTGTATGATTAGTTTTTTCTTGATCAAGGTTATACTTTTTCAGAAGTTCCTTGACATATTTTTGTTGGTGAATTGCAATTCCTTCTTCAGTTTGTTTGATTTGAAGACCAAGGAAGAAGTTGAGTTCTCCCATCATACTCATTTCAAATTCACCACTCATTAAATCAGCAAAATACTTGCATAAGATTTCATTAGTTGCACCAAAGATAATATCATCATCATATATTTGAACCACTAATAAGTCAGTTCCTTCAGATTTCAAAAACAAAGTTTTATCAATTTTAACTCTTTTAAAATCATTTTGAAGAAGGAACTTGGAGAGCCTTTCATACCAGGCTCTTGGTGCCTGCTTCAGCCCATAAAGAGATTTATCAAGCTTAAAGACATGATTAGGAAATTGGGGATTTTCAAAACCAGGTGGTTGCTCCACAAACACCTCTTCTTCAAGAAAACCATTTAAGAAGTCACATTTAACATTAATTTGATATAATTTGAAACCCATAAATGAAGCAAAAGAAATTAATATTCTAATAGCTTCTAACCTGGCAACAGGAGCAAAAGTTTCTCCAAAATCAATACCTTCTTGTTGGTTATAGCCCTTCACAACGAGTCTGGCCTTGTTCCTTACTATAGTTCCATACTCATCCAGCTTGTTTATGAAAACCCATTTGAGCCCTATTACCTTTTTATTTTTGGGTTTCTCTTCTAGATGCCAGACCTTGTTCCTTTCAAACTCATTAAGTTCATCTTGCATGGCAATTATCCAGTCAACATCTTTGAGAGCTTCTTCATGATTTCTTGGCTCAATTATGGATAGAAAGGCTTGAAAGGCACAGAAGTTCCTCATATGTGATCTGGTTTGAGTTCCTCTGCCAATGTCACTTATGATGAGGTCAGTAGGGTGAGAGCCTTGATATTTGAAGGGCTTTGGATGAAACTCTCTGGCAGGAACTCCTATTTGAGGCACTTCTTCTTCTGCTTCCTCAGGTTCCTCTATGTTGCCTGTTTCTTCATGATCTTGTTCCTCCTGAACTTCAGGTGGAGGAACTTCAGCATTTTCCTGATGACCTTGTTCGGGTTCAACTTGCTTTTCCTTGGGGTGACTAGTTTCCTCTTCATCATCCTCCCTATCTCTGACCATTCCAATTTCATAATCATTAGTGTCTTGTTCCTGCACATTCATAAACATATTAGTTTCATCAAATATCACATGAATGCTTTCTTCGACACACATAATATTTTTATTGTAAACTCTGTAAGCCTTGCTATTTGATGCATAGCCAAGGAACAAAGCTTCATCACTTCTTTCATCAAATTTTCCTATGTTCCTTTTTCCATTATTTTGGACAAAGCACCTGCATCCAAAAGCTCTAAAGTGAGAAATATTTGGTTTTTTGCCCTTAAACAATTCATATGGAGTTTTATTGATGATTGGTCTCATCATAACTCGATTTATAATATAGCAAGCAGTGTTGATTTCTTCAGCCCAGAAGTTCCTTGGAAGTCCACTAGCTATGAGCATTGTTCTTGCCATGTCTTCTAGGGTCCTGTTCTTCCTCTCCACAACTCCATTTTGTTGAGGAGTTCTTGGGGCTGAGAAGTTATGATCCATGCCATTTTCTCTGCAAAACTCATCAAATCTTGAATTTTCGAACTCAGTTCCATGATCTGACCGAATGTGGATAATTTGATTTCCACTAGTCTTCTGCACTTTCTTGGCGAATGACACAAATTCATCAAATGTTTCATCCTTGCTAGACAGAAAAATCACCCAGGTAAATCTAGAAAAATCATCAATAATAACTAGAACATATTTCTTTCCACTTCTACTTTGAACATGCATGGGACCACACAAATCCATGTGTATGAGTTCCAATGGCTTTGTGGTTATCACCAAGTTTTTACTTTTAAAAGATGACCTGACTTGCTCGCCTCTCACACATGCATCACAGATATGTTGTATGAGGAACTTGACTGAGGGAAGCCCTATAACCAAGTTCCTTGCTCTAAGTTTATCCATGAGTGAGAAACTAGCATGTCCAAAACGTTTATGCCATAATAAAGGATCATCATTAATGGCGCTCAGGCATGTAAGATTGTTCCTTGGAACAGAATTGAGATCCACAGTATAAGTGTTCCCTTTCCTAGTTCCTTCAAGAACAACCCTTCCTGTTTTGTCATTAATGATGTTGCATGAATCAGAAGTAAAACTTACAGAGTTTCCTTTGTCACAAAATTGTGATATGCTCAGCAAATTGTGCATCAAACCCTCGACCAAAAGTACATTTTCAATTGAATGGGAACTTGAACTTCCAACTTTTCCTTTTCCAATGACTTCTCCTTTCTTGTTGTCTCCAAAGGTCACAGTTCCTCCAGAATAGGTATCAAGTGAGAGGAATTTTGATTTGTCTCCTGTCATATGCTTTGAACAACCGCTGTCGAGGTACCACGTGTTTTTCCCCCTCACTAGGACCTGCAAAAGAACTCATTGATTAGTTTCAGGAACCCAGGTTTCCTTGGGTTCCTTGGACGTTGAAGTAATATCAGATTTTCTAACCCAAACTTGCTTAACATTCTTACTAACAGATTGTTCCTTCTTATAACAAGTGTTCACTAAGTGACCTGTCTTCCCACAAAAGGAACAAACTTTATGGCTAGGTAAATCAACATATTTCTTTTTACCTTTATGCTTAGGTCGAATATATCCTAGTCCTTCAGTTCTTTTGGTTTGAGCATTCTCAATCCATTTAGGTACACCAAGCAGACCAGTGCTTCTTTCTTTTCTGAATGCAAGTTCCTTTTCTAAATTTGCCTTTTCAATTCTTAACTCATCAAGATTGTGTTTTAATTTTTCAAAATCTTCATTAAACTTAGGCAGTGATTCAGAAGAGGAACTTGATGATTTAAAGTCAATACTGGCAAGCTTGTATTGAGTCAGTTCTACATTAACCATAATATTTTCATACTTGTGTTTTTCATTCATTTCTTTTAGAAGAAGATTCTTATAAAAAAGATCAAAGAATCTGCCTTGAACATCAGTACGCTGGTTCTCAATCCAGGCACTGTGTTCCTTGCAGACTTTAAGAGCTTTTTCACATTCATTAAGATTTTTAATATCAATTATCCAGGCACTGTGTTCCTTGCAGACTTTAAGAGCTTTTTCACATTCATTAAGATTTTTAATATCAATTATCCAGTCATCTTTTATTTCTACAATGTAATCAATAAGTACTTCTTTAGGAAGAGTTCTAAGATGATTAGGATCAGCACATACCTCTTTAGCCAGTTCATCATTGTAGGCCTTTTCATCACGTTTGGCCATTAGCCATAAATTGGTTGTTTCTTCTTCAGGTTGTTCCTCCTCATCATCACTCTCAAAATCTCCCCAAGAATCAATCATAGCCTTCCTAATGTCTGTTTTGTTGTAAGGAGTCTTGTTGCTCTTGTTTTGTTCCTTGGCCTTCCCTTTACCTTTCTCCGTTTCCCACAAGGGGCATTCACGAATGAAGTGATCTAGGGATCCACATTTGTGACATCCGGAATCAGCTTTTGAGTTAGATGACTTTTTGGTGAAGTTCCTTGTTCTATTGTTTCAATTAAACATTCTTTTGAACCTTCTCACCAACATGGCCGCTTCTTCTTCATCTACCTCAGATTCTTCTTGATCACCAGCTTTGAGAGCTAAGCCTTTTCCTTTGTTCCCTTCACTATTGCTTGTTCCCAAGTGCAATTCATGAGTCATGAGGGAACCGACAAGTTGCTCAATGTTGAATTTCGTGAAGTCCTTAGTTTCCTGTAAGGCAGTCACTTTGGCTCTCCATCTTTCATCTTGAGGGAGGCTCCTTAGAACTTTCCTGACCTGCTCATCAATAGGTATTTGCTTTCCAAGAGAAACAAGCTCATTAACTATGTTAGTGAACCTTGTTAACATTTCCTGGATAGTTTCTTTAGATTGCATTTCAAAACGTTCATATTTAGACATAAGCATATCAATTTTAGAGCGTTTCACTTCATTAGTTCCTTCATGTGTTACTTGTAGTAAATCCCAAATTTCTTTAGCATTTTTACAGCCCATAACATGATTGTGTTCATGGGGACCAAGACCATAGTGAAGTAATTTAACAGCAAGTGCATTAATTTCCATTTTTCAAAATCTTCCTTATCAAACTCAGACATGGGTTTAGGTACTACCATATTTCCACCAACTGTTTTGGTGATTTCGAAATCACCAACTTCAATAACTCTCCAAACTTGGTAGTTGTCAGCTTTGATAAAAATTTTCATCCTGTTCTTCCAATAGGTGTAGAATTTTCCATTGAACATAGGAGGATGCTGCGTACAGTAACCTTCTTCCAGTTTCTCGTGTTCATGTTGCTTCCAGGAACTTAACTCGTCAGGGTTTCCTGATTTCTTCGAGGAACATGCTCTGATACCAATTGTTGACTCGAATGAACAATACAGGAGGGGGGTGAATTGTATTGTAGAGGAACTAGGGTAATTTTTGCGGAATTTATAAAGGAACTCAAATAAAAACTAAAAGTGCAAAGAGAGATTTTACGTGGAAAACTTCTTGGCCCTAATCAAGAAGAAAAACCACGACCACAAGGGGATTTAAACTCAATTCTTAATAATAATAGGGCAAACAACCTATTACAAATTAAGACTCTAAACTCAAGTTCCTCTATGAACTTAAGCTCCCTTCAACTGATCCCTCAATCAGTCGAACTCTCAAACGTCTCTCTCTTTCTCCTTGCTTCACTCAAAGCAATAAAACACTCTTAGAGTTTCCCCAAATTATAACCCAATACAACTCAAAGATTAAACTCTAAATTGCTAAGTACAAAGACACTCAAGGACTTAAGTGGATTATGACTCTTTTTCAAAAGCTAAAAGACTGTAATGCTCAAGTGTGTTTTTCCAACTAAAAAAAAAGGCTATTTATTAAAGAGTTTGGCAGTTAAATCGTAGTTGCCTTAATCACCACTTAATCACAACTTCCTTAAACTAAGGAAGTGCAATTCGTGGATGCTTGGGCAGCAAGCTGAGCACATTACAAGGAAGTGGTTTACTGCTTCCTATTTTCTCTCAACTTCCTTGACCAAGTAAAACAGTCGTTTATAAAGAATATTTTCCAAATTAGATTTTCCAAAATAATAGGATATAATTAAAACAGAAAATCTTTTTAACTAACGAGATATTTTAACTCAAAAGATATTTTTCGAAATAAAATTAAAACGAGTTAAAATATGGAAAAATAAAATCTTTATCAAATAAAATTAAATTCACTTAAATCCTATCAATTGTAATGTACTTAACACAAATACAAGTTGCCTAAAGTAAAGATAAAATACATTAGACTCCTTGATACTCTGAGAAGCTTCGACTCTGAAGCTGCAATTCCTCACCCAAGGAACTTTCCTTTGAAGCTTCAACTCTTGAGCTTCAGTTCCCTTCAAGGAACACGACTTGTTTGATTTCTTTATTCTTCCATAGCTAGCTCTGATCTTGTTCCATGCTCCCTTCTCACTCAAGAATTTCCTAGCACAAACCTATCATAAATCAAAGCTAAAACCGAAAGTTAAACTTGTTATAGGTTTGCTTAGGTTCCTTGAGTCATCATCAAAACATGTAAGGTCAACAGAAGGATTGTTATCATGTCACATAACTCTAGTAAGTTGCTCCACACATTATCAATTGATTTTATAATGGAATCCTATTAGAACTGTTTGTGGTGATCACATACTCACACTCTCTTCCAATTTATGCTTGTTGGCTTGATGGAAATTTATCATGGTATCAAGAGTGAATTATAATCTCGATAAATCAGCTCAAATTGCAAGAAAAAGATGAAGGTAGTTTGGTTATCCGTTGATTTTGCTCTAAAAGAAAAGGAAGGAAGATTAACATATGAATTTGTCAAGGCTATTTCGTGATTTGGTTTTATGATAAAACCTTATTATGCGTGCTTTAGGGTATTTTTAATTAACTAAATATCCTACATACTACCTCCGTTAATTTTTATGTGCAATTTTGGAATATTTTATATCTCACAAATAATACCCCAAAGTTGCACATAAAAATTAACAGAGGTAGTATATATTTTTAGTTCCAAAGCCTAAGGTTATATTATAGATACACGTACACGGTCCATAGACTTTGTCATCATCATCAATGGGTGCTTTAAAGCCTTTAAGGAGCAGAAAGAATTTAAAGAAAAAGGAAAAAGTTTGTGTAAGGAGGTAAAGTATGATCTATGTACACACTAATCAAGTAGATTAGGGTCCATTTAAATATAATTATGGTACGGTACAATGATGTATGTAGGATAAAATTGTATCATATCATTCTTACTTGCTTATAAAACAAAATTGAAAATGTTCCTTTTAATCATTAGTCATTTATCCCAAAGGATTCTTAAATCAAAAGCTTTCAATTTTCTTAATTATTGTACATGTAAAACATTCTCTTTTCCTTGACCTACCGACTTTGAGCTTCGTCTTTTCTTTTTGTTTGCGGTTTAGCAACTCACCAGTTGTACACACGAGTTTAGAAAAAGTGAAGGAGAATCGTTTTTTTTTTAAAAAATTTGAGCTAAAATTGCAACATTCAAGTGTAGTGATTAGCATATTAGCATCCCAAGATTAATAATATTATGCACATGACACATAAATTGTAACACATTGTACATAGACTTAATTGCTAGCTCTATTATTTTGTCAAATGCAATTTTAAAAATTCCTGGTATAAGGGAGGCCATGTAATAATCCTCCAAATGAAGTATCATTACATCAATTAAAAATGTTACGGAGTTGAAATTAAAGTAGAGCTGGGCATGGACTAGACCAACAAGAGTTATAGTAGTAGGCATGACACGAAAATAACCTAATCTGGTTTAATATGAGAGGCACATCAGTGGGTTATGGGATGTGCATGAACATCACTTTTAAAAAAATTGCGTGAGCATGACAAGCCTTCACACTTGTTCTTTTATACTAATCTACCAAGAAATATACTACGTATATACATTATTCAAGGAGCATTATTCTGGATGGTTCAATCGGTATGCCATGACTCATGGACTGTCATGTATGAGCTTTGTTTATGAAGAATTAGCATGAGCCTAACATAACTCGAATTCTTCTTGACCAGTTTCGGGCAACCACTGCTTGAGAGTGAGGCTCGCGCGCTAGTAAGCCATGTGGGCTTGCGTGATTGGGCCCAACCTGACTCTACTTAAAAGAAGATATCAAACAGCTTAAGATGCAATTTTAAATAAGCAGCACCCTTTTTTATCAATATATGTTCTAATTCATGTAACCATTTAGGCTGTGTTTGGTAAACAACTTATTTGACTAACATTAGCTTATTGACTATTAAATAAGCTAATTCAAAGTGTTTGGTGGAAAGCTTATTTAAAGAGCTTATTCCACTAAATAAGCGCCTTTTAGGAGTTTTAAAAGGCGCTTTTGGCGCTTTTTTAATTAGCTTATTCATTAATATATGGTAAAATGACACTTATACCCTCATTTAATTTAAAATCCTACCTAAATTACTTATCCCACAATTAGCTTATTGGTCATTTCACATACTCAAATAACTTTAAGCTATCAGCTATTTACTAAACACTTTTATACAATTAGCAAATAAAATAAGTTAGTCAAATCAGTTTATACAATCAACTAACATAATCAGATTCAACTTTCAACTTTAAGATATTCACTAAACACGACCTTAAATTGATAGATGATGAAAACTTGAATTTTATGGTGATTCTTGTACTAGAAACAAGACTTCAAATTGGGATCCATTTTAAAGAACACATTTTATGATTTCTTCACCAGCCATGAATATTATTTTAACTATGTTGAGGATCTTATTTCAATTGGTCTAGAAGCTAAGTCAGTATAAACTATGACTCTCGATTATCATTTGATCGAGTGCAGAAAAGTGATATAGTGGTGACATCACCATACACCATTTTGGTGGCGCCAAGGTGCATATTGGTGAATTGGAATCTTATTCATTTAATTTTCCCCATGTAGCCTATATATTATTACTTTATTAGTAAATCATATTATCTTTAGACTACAGATACATGTTTTTAATTTTATATAAACTTTTGATATTTTTTAGTTGCAACTTTAGAATATTTTATATCTCTCAAATAATATCCCAAAATTACAACTAAAAAAAAAAAAAAAATTGGAGGTAGTATTTAAATACAGTACAACAATCATATAAAAGTGAGATAAATTATTGACAGTTGAGGTATTTCATGTAAACACCGCTACTGACCTCTTGGCTCATATAATAGATCATTTAGTTTTATAGCTAAACAAATAAATACTCTGTATAAGGTTTAGTATTCCACCATACAAACACGAGAGACAAATTGAAAAATAGATTGATAGTCACTTTAGGATGACCCCAAGATTAACACTCCCTTTAATCAATCTGTAGACTCATCTCCATTACATGGATTTTAATTTCTTACTCATGAGTCATGAGTAAAAACTTTGGAGGTGCAAGGTTATTATACGTTATTAATTAGATACACTCTGGAGGAATCTATGTTATACTCATCAACAATCGCGCTAGATATCTTATTAATCATCCAAGTTAATGTTGTATCAAGAATAGATTAGGAACCAAAATGATAGAAATTATACATGCATGCCTTTGAATTGCTTAGAGCGGTATATAACATTTAATTAGTATGGGATTTGAAGGGCTTAAGTATTATGTAAAAATAGGGGTTTTGTAGGTGAATTCTTAATGAAAATCAAGAAGATCGATCTAGGCCTAGGGTATATATATGGAAAAGCGTTCCAAAATAAGATTGAAATTTTTTCTCTGCAGGCGGATGCACGATGCTTCGTGTGCATCCAGTTTTGTTTTATAAAAAAGGCGGAATGAACATATAGTTGTTCAGTAAAGAACTTTTAGTTGTTTTGTAAAGAACATATATTTATCTTATAGAGAACATCACATATAGTTGTTTTGTAATGAACATATAGTTGTTTTTGTAAAGAACATATAACTTTATGTTCTTTATATATATCTAAAGAACATCTGTAATGTTAATAAAGAACATGATAGTATAATGTAATGAATATTATTTGTCTTCAACCACCATAATCTAAAAACAAAATTTAAAGAACATTTTAAAATAAACAATTAATTTTATGTCACAAATAAAAGTACATTACTGACAATCAAAGAACATGAAGATAAAGAACATTATTAAATAGCACGCATGTTCTTTTCACTCTTAGTATATGTTCATTATATTTTAATAGTAGGTTCTTTTCACTTAAGGTATATGTTCATTGTATTTTAATAGTATGTTCTTTTCATTGTAACTATATAGATATGTTCATTATGTTTCTATAATATGTTTATCCGCTTTATAAAATATGAAAAAGAACATTTTATTATATTATAATGTACCTACATTGTATTATTTAGATCTACAACTTTTTCTGAATTTTCTAATTTGCTTGCTTTCAATCTTTTTTCAAAATGTAATAATTGGTCGGTTTTCTTCAAGAACTTCATATAGTTTCTCATTGATTGCAACACCAAAACCACATAAATCACAAATTTACACCAAGAATATGCAAAAAAAACTACTAATCGAACTCAAATTGAACAACTATGCATGTCGAAATTGTACTTACCTTTTGTTTTCGTCAGCCATCTTGAACAATTTTGCACCAAGAAGTTTGAAATTAATGATTTCTTTATTAAGGTTTGATGAACTTGAAGTGGCCTGGTTTTCAGTTTTTTCTTTTTTGAGAGAGAAATCTTGTAGAGAGAGAAAAATTCTAGAGAGAGAGTACAGTTTAAAATGATTTGAAATTACTGTATGATAAAAAAATAATTACTATTTATCTTTTTGTTTTTTTACAAAAAAGAAGCTCCATATAACTCGTGTACATTAGAATTGAACAATATGTTCTTTCTACAACCATGTACATTATGATACAACATAATGTACATTCCGCAGCGGATGCACCATGCGGATCGTGCATTCGCCTGCAGGAATCACCTATTGAAATAAGATTGCTAAAGGCTATCAATGTTTTGCCCTAGTATTGGTTGCTGCAAGTGTGCATGCTAGTAGTGTAGCTAAGTTGTGTATTCTGCCTTGTTGCATAATGGAACATTTTGTGCTCTTCATTTTTTAAAGCTCGGTATGTATTGTTCTTGATTAGCGTATTTGGCCCCAATGAATAGGTTTATGAATAATTAATACATAGACGAGGGAACAAAAATTTCTATTGCATTGTCTACTACACCTATTAATCTAAATTTGCACTAAGATAATAGTCAATATACAAATACTTATACCCCCTAGTTGTAGTGTTATTTCTCACTCAAAAAGAAAATATGTTTAACCAGGCATACGCATTACATCAATTGGTCAATCTGACAAACAAATTAGAAGTATGTATAACAAATAATTTTAAGCAACTCCTTAATTGTCTTTCACTTAGATGTTAAAATCACTCTTACTTGAGGATCGGATCACATGTCCTTAATAACTTGTAATTAAATGATGTTATCTACCCTATTATTATGAAAAAACAAGCCTATGACCTAAGACGTCATCTGAGATTGTCACAATTTTACTTGAATTGTGAGCTTATAAAGTTACGTACTTCGGTAGCTAGCATTTATAGCCCCTTGACTCCCCTATCGATCCACGGTTAATTATAACCATATAGCATATGCTATTTTGGTAGGATATTCTATAATCAAAGGTTTTGATCCAAAGTAAACAAAAATTATTTTTCATCAAAACTTCACACTTTTATAAATCTAGATGTACTAGAAGATAATATAACTTTCTTTTGTGTTAGCCATCCTTAGCACCAAAATGCATTTAAAAAATATGCAATCCAAGATGAGAAGTCAAACTAAAACTTTTGATTGTAAAAAAATCCTTTGTTTTTTCAATTAGCCTCTTGCTCCAATGAAACCTTCCAATGGACGCTCCTCAATGTGACCATTCGATGAAAAGCACAAAAGTATGGATGATGATGGGCTCCTTTGGAAATTACACTTTACTCCTTACTATTTCCCTCTAATTTACAAGAACTTAATTTTAATAAAATTAATAAATCCCAAAAAGTAGGAAATTGTGGACCCCTTTAAGCACTTCCCACTAACATATTCCCCATCACATAAACAAATCTAAAAGTTAGATTTCCAATCCAATGACATCCCCCACATTCACTCTCTTTCTCTCCTATTCTGGAATTCAATTATTCCAAACGATCACCCTATATCTCACCCTTCCTCCTTTTTATCTCTATGATCATCATATAAGTTACAAAGTGAGTAATTTCATACATGTGCAATTTTAAAGGTAATTAGTGTATTTCATAGAAAAATGTAACAACAAATAAATTTAGATGATTATAAACTCGTTTCATCATGTATGTCATCATAAAACGTTGTATGACCAGTTATACCATACGCGCATGCATCAAATTACACGCTACATAAATAAAAAGAAGTTGGAGTTTAATGACGTCTGATTAGCATGTATTTGAAAAAAATTCAAATCTTTGAATACAAATTAAAAGAAAGTAGTATGTTTTACCTTTTAAATTAAACAAATCGCATGAGGATTTTAGCACTCCAAGACTTATAAGTTTATTTCCTCGATTGCTTATCTTCTTGTCGCATGAGTGAATTCCGACCTGTCTATGGAGTGCTAATATCTTCATCCAAAGCTAACAGATGAATTTAGTCGATCCTATACTATAAACTTCAATTCCTATGCTTTTTCTAACATTCTTTGTTGGTGAAACTCTTACCAACCTCAACACTACCTATAATTAACAATTAAAACTAATCATAATCATGCAATTATTACAAAGATGATGAGTATTTTCTCATGGCCCTAGCTCTTTTAGCTTGCACCTTGGTCCCCAAAGATAACCATGATTTTTTATTTTTATTTTTTTCTTGGCTATCCAAATGGTCCATGCATTCTCCCTTTTTTCTATCCTTTGGATTGAAAGCCATATTCCTTTCCCTTTTTTCCATATTCACAATTTTTTTTCCCTCCATTTTTCCATGCTCCAATGTCCTTGCTAGTACTACACAATCAAATTCATATGGCTGCATTCTTATAACGTCATCAAATCCACCTTCTTTTTCTTTCTTTCGTTTCCTCGATTTATCTCATCAATCGACCAATCTCTCTCGAATTCAACTTGCATAGGGAGATTCCGTCTATGAGTTGTATATTTTTCCTTTTTTTTTCACCGTCGTATCAAGAATAAGTTCTTATGAATGATCCCTTTATCTTTCACCTAAAAGTTCCTCCAAATGTAGGCGTCCAAAAATCTACCGTGGTCTCATGTGTTACAGGAAATGTGCTAGAAACGGGTACTAAACATAACCCTCGACTCCTTAAATCTTGTTTCGGACCATCCGGATCAATCTTCGCCTTTTCATTACCCTACATTATTAAGGCATAATCCCACATATGATTACAAAGCAATCATCATTAAACAAAAAAATTAAACAATTATTTACAAATTTTTTCCTTAATTAAACTACTATTAAAAAAATATAGAGAATATATACCGGTTGATGTTGTTGGTAGGAGCCTCCACTTTTCAAGTATGGGTTGCTTAAAACCTGTTACTCAACCCATGAAAGAAATGTTATTATAAATTAGAATATATGACACTTTTTGACCTATTTATTTTCCTAAAAAGTTTGTATTATTTTAATTAACTAATTAATTAAGATTATACATTTATATTCATAAAAAATAAAAAAAGATTAACTTACACTGACTTGTTCATGGAGAAACTTGATGTACTCAATGGCTTCAGAGAGGACTGACGCAGTATCAGTCTGCAAAAGGTATTAAAAAAGGAAATAAAGAAATATACCATGATTCATATATGGACCAATATTAATTAGTGTGCACAAAAAAATAAAGCCTAAAAAGTAAGCTTTTTTCGACCCAAAAAAATTGATCGAAATACAAAGGAATGACATTTGATGAATCATCTATCAATGCCATGCTTAGCTCTTTTTTTTTTTTTTTTTTTTTTTTTTTGCTATAAAGTAAAAAATTAAAGCTGAAAGAAACGGTGGGAAATTTAGCACCACATGATTTCTAGCAAATTTTATCCTATATTGTATATTTCTAAGTTTAATTATTAGTGTAGTCTTTATTATTGTAAGATATTGACTAGCTAAAATAGATGATAATTATTTCGTGTAAGAATGATTCATGTATACAACGTATATGTGTATTGTATTATGTACTTGTATATGATAGTGTAGTCATTTCAAATTATGTATAATTTGCTCTTTTGTAAAGTTGACTTTTATGTAATCAAACGTGATCGAGTAATCATACTGTATCATACACTCGTTCAGTTGTAATTTTGTGCTATCATAGTGTATACAAACTTATTACACGATGAAGTAGATTGACTTAATACAATTAAAATAAAGATATATGTATAATACGGAGTACTCATTTTTTTTTCAGGAGTCATTTCATCTTTAAAATTAAAATTTACCTTTCCGAAAGGCGAAACTAATTGTTGAAGAGCAGTGATTCTGTCCCCCATCTTCTCTTTCCTCACCTGGTAAAAAGATTTTCCCCAATCAATCAATAACGTACAATATATACCTAGCTATAGCTAGGCAACTCTTTCATCAATGTGTCCTATGAACTAATCATACAACTAACATATCTTACTAATTCTACAAGTTTAAGATTAATCAATACCTTAAATGGTGGCAAAGTTGATGAAGCACCATCGTTCCTCGCTCGTTTATTATTATTCTCGGAACCATTCTTTTTCGCCATTGAACTTGTATCTCTCACCTCCATTGTAGTCTATCAAGTCGTAATATAAATAAAGTATGGTAAAAAAAAATGATATTAAAAATAACTGACCGATGATTTTTCCAAGACAATATTAACTTATTACTGCCGCCAAGTGTTAATAAGGTAGTTTAAGTTGAGAAAACATTATTCTATTGATAACTAAATTTACCTTAAAAAGTAGTTAAATCGTCGAAACCCTAGTTAATAAGGTAAAGTATCATTTTAATTACCTTTGGTTTCTCTTCAAATGTTGGCATGGTAGGCAATTGGGCACCTTGCAACGACGAAAAGAAATTCGGCCTAACATCAGTTAACGGAGCTGAGGCACTCCAATACGGGGCGTTGTTGATGAAATGAAGTTGTTGCTGTTGTTGTTGCTGTTGTTGTTGTTGTTGCGGCTGTTGCTGCTTAGGAGAAGAAGCTCTAAGGAATTGAGGCACTTTCGCCCAAGAAGAAGGCAATTGCGAGTGTTGTTGATGATGATCATTACTAGTAACACTACCCATACCAAAATAATTAGGTTGAAAATTGCTCGTATTTAATTGTTGTTGTTGTTGTTGTTGATGTTGGTTGTGTTGTTCAGTACTCATAAGACCTTGCAAGATACTCGAGGGGCTACCAAAGACGGAGCTAGAAGAGGAAGTATTATCGAGTTGAAAGCTTGAAGGCGCGGTTAGCCCTTGGCAAGTAACCGTGCTTTCAATGGAACTACCATTAGGTGAAAACTGTGGTTGGTTATCTAAGGAAAATCCGCGCCCTATTTGTTTGAAATCCGTGCTCGAATCTTCACTACTCGGAAATAGTTTGTCCGGTCTCCATTGATGTAACTGTGGTGAATTACTACCTCCAAACATGACTCCACCTCCTCCTCCACCACCGCTCGTGTCTTGCTGGAAGTTCGCGGTTAGGCCCATGCCCTCTTGTAGCATGGACCTAAAGCTATTCTCGGCTTTCTCCGGATTCCTACTATGTCAAAAATAAAAACAAACAAACAAAATGACAAAAATCAATTCAAATGTATAATTACAAACTTTGAAAATTCTTTAGTCCACGGTGTTTACCGTACTATTTACGATTTTCCTTGATTTTCGGGATTTAGTCTATGTGATTAAAGGACGAGAATTTTTATAAGGTAGTTTTTCACAAAAACAGTCCTATTACTACTTACAGAATAGTTGTTTGTTGTTGATTCCACTCTGCCATGGCTTGAGAGGACAAACCAAGCCCCACGAGCTGAAGCGAAGAAGCGTCCAACTTAGTGTCCACCGCCGTCGGTCCCTCGGTTAACCATCCGTAACCGGCTCCACCACCGCTATTGGCTAGCGTCGTAGTAGAGGAAGTAGAAGAGGAGCCGCCACCGCCACCACTACCACCGTCGAATCTACTTCTATTAGTTGATGTTGTTGAATCCCACCAATTTACTCCTCCACAATATTCTTCAGCCATAATCTAATATTTAGACACTGGTTTAATTTATTTATTTTCTCTATTTTGTTGTATAATATAAGCTTGTGTTACAAGTGATATAAGCTAAGGTTTTATGTGTTTTCCTCTTTTAAAAGGGAAATAACTTTGCTTAGGTTTTTGAAGGGGTTGATGATAAAAATGAAAATAATGAAAAATGGACCGCTACATCTGACCAAATATTTATATTACCGACTTTATACCATTTGAGAAGGATGTGGTTGACAATATTTTTTTTATTTTAATTTTATTTTTTTGGGTTTCTAGGGTGATCATGAAAACAAGGAAAGGTCATTTTGAAATGAAATTCTCTGACTTTTGTAAAAAAAAAAATTTAAAAACGATGGCTAGCTAATGATGTTTCTTAAGCTTAATTATGTTATCTTAATTACCCTAATCCTTAAGTTGTATGACTTTGGTAAAATATTGAGTGCAATGTTTTATCTAATTAATGAAGATTGTTGTCACTTGCTTTATAGTCAATCAAGGGGTGCCACAATAATATAAAGTTTTTTTGTTTTGAGTCATTGAATATAACCCTATGATACAAGTGGTTAAATGAAACAAATTGTCCCAAAAAGTAAAAGAGAAAAAGGAAAAAAAAAAAAAAAAATTGTGTAAATTGGCCTAGTTAGCTAATCATGAGGGCAATTCTTTTTGGATGCTAATCATGAGGTACTAAATTGAGAAAATAAGAATCTGCCTTCTGTAAAGCTGTTGTTATAGTTTTCTCTATGGATGGTTTTTTTAGTAGCTAGATTGAAGTAAGGTTGGTGATGGTAGCTAGACACCTTATAGATATATCCCGTTTAAGTTGTTAATACTTATCCCTTCATTCGGACTTAATAATGGTTTGTAATGCTAATAATAATGTGATATAAACTACTAACGTGTGACAGTAATTGGCTTTAAATACAAATACGATTAACAAATACAAAATTTTAATTTGCAATGAGTAGATAGGACAATTAGCACAATTTCAGATGTCGTTAAATAAGGGTGTTTAAAGATACCTAGAATATTAGTTCGAAGCTAAGTTTTCAATATATATCTTTTAGTAATGCATGATAAAATTTGTCTCTTTGACACATTCTAATGTTATCATATACTTTGCATCTCATACGTACCTTCTTGGTTAGATAGAGGTTTTGTTCAAGTCCTATACTCTGATGATATGTCTCATTAATATATGCTCTCTCCTTCTTGAGTCATGAAAATGACTCGAAAGAAGTTGCTATTGTTGAGTCCACTTTGACTCGGTCAACATACAACACAGACGGTGGTGCAAGATACCTAAAAGGCAAGCTTTTACAGCGAGTGGTTGTAGTAGTAGGAGGTTAAGAAGCAAGACAATAAGATACAAAAAAATAAATATTAGACTCCCATCCAAACTTTAATAATTCAAGTATTTTGAGCTTTAAGTCCTTTTAATTCAAAAATACAAGTACATAAAATTAAATGAAATAGCAAACCTAAGGATGCTTACCTTGACTAGATTCTCTACACTTTTTATGTAGAGGATGCGTACAACATACAGATTATTTAGACTAAAATTTTGAATCTCTTTATTTTGTTGGCCAAATATATTTCCAAATACTAATTGACCTTATAAAGCTATAGGGCAAAGTTGTAATTACATTAGCATATAAGTAACATATTTCCTTACACGAAAGTTGCATAAATAACAAGTTGCATGAAAGTTAAAAACAATGTTTAGCTACGTTTGGTGTGGTTTAACATTAATACTTTATGTCAAAAATAGTTAAAAAATCATGGGAAACCAAAATCTTGTAACATGGAATTTGTCGAACAAAAAAATATCCTAAGAAGAGTTGAAGATTCTATATGCCATTAATTAATAATTAAATAATATACCATGAATATATACTCCTATATATGCTAGCTTAATCATAAGGCTTATTGATGCTCATGTGCTTCTCTGGTTCTGACACACAAAAATAAAAGGGATGATTTTTGGGTGTCTTTGGTAATACAAGTGGCCAGAATTTTGAAAGTGTAAATGGATGTTAATCTTATATTCTTTCAATTTCATGAATTTATTTCTTGCCTTTCTCTGCCAGTTACTGCCTTTAACCTTTTATTTTTCTTTATTTTACCTTTTTAATTGATGATAAAATTTAAGATGGTCTTGTTATGACTACATGTAAATGTGCCATGATGATTGATGATGGGTGTGATTGTGCAAAAATTATTGTTTTTGTATACAAAAAAAACTTTTTTTAAAATATGTGTATTAGAGGAAAAAATTATACAGTAGCAAAGAAATTGGTTAAGGCTAGTACAAATATAGTAACAAAATTTGATTTTAGCACACCTTTCTGTGAAATCAACGTAAAAAATTGTATTCTCAAAATGGATGTGCCAAAATTATTATCCATGGGAAGTCAGTTTATTGATGACGGTTTGTGCGGTGTTGCAACATATGTTAGCTCTATGTCAACATTCTCTACAATCAATGAAATCAAAAATTTTACAATTGAAAAATTACAATGGCTCAAATAAGAAGATCCACTCGTGAAAATTTTTATTAACTAACAATGTCATATCTCATATACAATGACTATGATTTTTGTAGGTTAGAACATTGTTATTTAATCCAAATTGTTTTGTATTTATTAGTTTTGATTAATGCCGTATAAATTCTTATTAATTAAATAATTTTACTTTTACAAAAATATTCAAAATATATAACCATTGTCTTTTTGTATCACTTAAGTACCAAAATCATACTCGCAACGGGAACATAATTGTGTTCTTTTTTACTCCCTCCTTCCCAATTTAGTGTGTTCATTTTCTTTTTGTAATTGTCACTGATAGAATATAAAACCTATCCATGAGCCTTAACCATCTGCTTAAGTTTTTGGTTGAATTGATCCTCTAACATAATGGTATCAAGAGCTAGCGTTATACAAAGGTCACAAGTTCAAATCTCATGCAACCCTCATTTTAAAGTAAAATATCAAGTGTCTGGTATGAAGAGGACCCATGCTGCATTCACACTTCAACCCCAACGAGTTTATTCCTGAGGCTCAACCTTCAATTTAAACTTTTTTGTTGAGTTGATCCTCTAACAATCACAATTTAGTTTGCCTATCTCTATTTTTTGCCAAGGACCACTATTTTATAATACTTCACTCTTCCTAGTTCCCACTACTAAAATTAGAGTCTCACGTTCTATTTCATTTACTTAAAAAGGTATCCAACTATTCTTCATTATAACAAGAATGATTTTCATCTTATACATGTGATTTTATTTAAAGTTTGATAACTATTGCGATCCAATTTTGTCTAGTCGGAATCTCTCGTCTTGACTAGTATAGAAAATGTACAATATTTACACCTTTATTTCTTAGTATACCAACAAGGCAACAATGACTACACCTCTGGCCTGGACTTCCATTATTAGAAGATCCATCAACATTCCAACTTACCTTTTTTGACAACGGCAACACTCCCATACAATACACCCATACGAATCTTTACTTCTTTACATTTAAACTACACCCCGCGTTTGCACTAGCTTCATATATAGTGCAAGAAGCCAAGAACCTTACGTTAAGTGGTAAAAAGGGTTTTATAAAATATTTGTTTTTAACGCGTTATTATTCTATCTACAAATGGATATTTGTTAAGTCCAAGGAGATTTAATTCCAAAATCATATATAATAGCTAATAGGAGGAGTAGCCTTCTCTCAGCTTTATGGTGTGTTTTATACTTTTATTACTCTCTTTCTTTATCAATACAAGCTGTGAGACACACGCAAATTGCGTGTGCAACATAAGAAATTACTATGCATGACTCGATTTTTTTTTCCTAAAATATAATCTTAAAAATAATATAAGTGGGTTTATAAATTGATGAAATCATAGAGGTTAAAAGTAAGATATGAGTACATTATAATGTTCATGCAAAATATGATTTCCCTCAAAAAAAATTAATAAAATAAATAAATTAAAGGGTGGTAGTTTTTTTTTTTTTTTTTGGTAGTTATATTTTTAAAATTATGGTAGTTTTCTTTTGAAAATTATAAAAGATGAAAGGGGTATTTTGGGAAAGTGAAATTTATCACCCAAAACCCCCCTTTCACTTTAATATATTACTATAGATAGAACAATTATCATGTCTTGTTTGAGAAGGTTACATTTACAATATGTATGACCTTTGTATGCATACACCATTTTAAAGGTCGGTGAGCTGGTGGTGGAAAGACCTTCGGATGGTGGTAGGATTTGATCAGGGTGGTGAACATGGTGGTTGGGAAAGAAACCTCGTGTGCCACTCTCGTTTGAGTTTTGGCTAGTAAAAAAGTACATGGCAGCAAAGGTATAGTCTAAGGAAAGTATTTAAAATGTTAAAGTGCCGCATTTTTTAAAAGGTTATTTCTCACAAATTAATCAACCTAAAATGTAATTTCTAACAAATTTTTCTAATGGATAAGTGAGAAAATGAGAAGGAAATGTGTATGCATGGAAGGGGAGACATAGGGTGGAAGTGATGAAACTCACACGAAAATTGTGTGGCATTCTATTTTCTATATCATTCTAAAGGAAAGTATTTCACCATAAAAGATTAGATGGTTGAGAAAATTATTTTATTTTCCTCCGTTATCAACCAAAAAAAGGAAATTAATTTTCTTGGAAAACATCACCCTCCCAACCAAACACACAGAAGATCTTTTTTGTCATGGTTAAGGTACGAACCGGTGAGAGGCATCTTGTGTCATCAACATGTATTTTAAAAATGACATAAATCATTAGCATTCGACTTTATTTTCTACTCAAATAAATACTTAATTGTCATCAAGGAAAAAAAATTGACGGTTATTTGAGAAAAGATAACCTAACATATATGGGGAGAAAGTTTCCAATCATATTAAAAAGCTAATCTAATTAATCTGCAAACCAAATTGCCAAAACAAATCAAATTGCAAGCTAGCTAATACATAACAAGAGACCATAAGACTACCAAAGGTACAACTATACATATATGTAGGTTTACAAGTTGATTGAAACCCAAATAAAGCCAAAACACAAGTTAGTTAGCAACTAAACCAATGAATTACACTTAGTGAAAAAAGAAGTATATAGTGAGGGCTGCTCAAAGCAAGTAAACCACACACATAATTAATTAAGCATCACACCATAATACCATATATATTAATAACAATTAATCTATTGGTTAATAAGCTAATAATAGAATTGAAGTAGTAGTAGTTGTTGTTGTTACCGTTGGTTGAGTAGAGTAGAGAAGGAGTTGAATAAAAAAGGTCAACGAGTGGGACTAAGGGTGAAGTGGGGTCTACACGGTGCACGCGCGGGGGCAAGAAGAGGAGACAATAACAGGATTAGGAACAGAAACAGACTCCGTTAGTCGATTTAGTCTCAGAGTCAGAGCCAGACAGCGACTTCTTATTCTTCTCCTCATCATTACCATTCCCATTATCATTCTATCTCTCTCTTTTTTTTCTTTTTTTTTAGTTTATCTTTTCTTGGGATATTTTTTAACAGCGTTCATTTGGTATGGCCGGACACACCGTGGAACAAGCTGAGAAAGCACAATACATTGCTTGAGCAATCCTTAACCAGCCGATTAACTCTTGACATATTGAGTAATTTATGATCAGATAACTCCGATCTCACCGTATAGCCAATCACATATGAAAATTTGTAATATTTTAAAGTAGAATTAGGTTAGTTGCCTACTATATTATTGTTGAGCCTTTTGTATAATTCTATTGCCAAACAACACATGTGAAAGTTTGTATTGACGAGATTGCTCCTAGCATGAGATATATGTGATTCATGAATTAAGGGTTTGTTCTCTTCAGCTTATTTCAGTTCACTTCAGCTCCAATAAGTTCAGTTCAGTTCTTAATTTCCTTCTCTCATAAAATATTCAGTTCAGTTCAGCTCTAATAAGTTTAGTTCAGTTCAATTCGACTCCTATAAGTTCAGTTTATCTCAACTTAACTCAATTTAGTAAATCAGAATAGGCCCTAAGTATATAACATGGTTCATGTTAAACATCTGGAGAAAAGGTTCAACTAGGGAGTTTTTGACCTATCTCGATTGCAAGCTTAAATTGACTCACCTATAAAGGAGAAATATAATGGAAACAACCTATATAACTAAGTTGTAAGAGAACAACTGAAAAACATACAAAGTATAAGATTAGGACACTCCAATTGAACTTGTTAGACAAGTGTGTGGTCAGTTTCTCTCCTAGTGGGAGCTTGTACTCATCCCGTGAAGGTTATCAATTATTTGTCACTTATAAATTATCTCTATGCTTCAAATGTACAATATACAGAGTACATGATACATTCATGGTCATTTCATAGGAACTTTCTAATATTTCTTCATCCATTGTCACTACTAACATGAATATCTATTAACAATTGATAGTTTAATTATTTCCCGTGTTTTGTAGCATTTTCTTTTTGATTTTTTATAATTTCTACTTTCTTTTTTACACTTTAATCGGTTCAATGTTTTTATAATCTCTATCAGTTGGCTTGGACAATGCACATGTCATTTAAAGAGTGCCCATGTCACAAGTTCAAGGAAGTTAAATTCTCAAATACCACATTGTAATAGTAGAAGTACCCTCTTACCCTTATATATAAAGTATGTAACCATTTCATCTCTTATTGATGTAGAGACGTAGAGTACTCACAAATAAAGTCACATATGTTGTTTGGAAAGGTCATTGCTCGATCAACAAAAGAATTACACAATTAAAATTCAATTTGGAAAACATGATTATACATTAATTTATACAATTCTGCTACATTATTGCATTGCACCATGAAATTGCTGGTTCTCGTATAGTGTCTTGGACATTTTAAAACTAATAATCATTAACAAAACGTAAACATGCTACTTTACCGGCACAAGATGATTAAGAAATGATCACTCTACTTTTATGATGCATGAGTTGGTAGATGATGGAGGAAGATAGCAAATTAAATTTGGCCATCAAAGAGATCTATTGATGACCCAATTGCTTAATTTCAGTGTCTAGTGGTGGAAACATCTCTCATTGACATTGAGGCCCCAACTTCAAGTCCCCAATAGGCATACAAGGAACTTATATTTCCCTTCTTCCGAAACTTCGAGCTTGTATTATAGTTTTAAACTTAATTTCTTTTTTTTTTATCGGCTTATTTACAATTTATGTTATTAAAGTTTTGAAACTTTTTTGACTGGCTTTGATGATTCATACTCCATTTATTTTAACTTAATCGTTGTAACATAGGAAAACATGCCTTGTTGGCATGTTATTTGGAAAAGTAATTATAAGGTAAACTTATAAATTAATTCAATTTTTCATTGTAAAAACCTAGGTTTTTTTTTCTCTTATTGGTGCAAGGCTATATTGTTAAATTTTAACCATGCATTATCTACTTTCATATACGTAATATATCTTAATTGAGTGTATAATGCATGCATGTGTTACTAGTAAAGTATACATGAAAAAAACGTTTTTTGTAATATCTTGTTGGATTTGTCAATGTGTATTTTCATTATAACAATTTTTTTTATAATAATATTTATAGTGCTAAACTATGCAAATCACAATACAATTTACTACCTCCGTTAACCATTATCTGCAACTTTGGGGAGAGGAACGGACTCCAATGCAAAACTTCTTAATGGTACTTAACAAAAAGTAAGGGTATGTCATTAATAATTAATCAATCCAAATCTAAAAAAAAAAATGAAAGAGCCATCCAGCGTCCCAGCCACCGAAACCATCGACGGAACCACCACCTCCACCAACACACACCAAAACCCAGATCGGCGACCACCCTCCAAAACCCACCGACGAAACCACCAAAACCCACCCACCAGAACCCAGAACCTACGACCCACCCATCCACCTACGAAACCCACCCACCAGTACCCAGAACCTACGAAACCCACCCACCCACCGAAAACGACCACCTACAAAAACCACCCACCGAAAACGACCACCCACTGAAATCCACCCACTGAAAATGACCAACCCACCAGAAACTAAACCCCCAACTCGAACCCAGAATCACGACCCACCCCAATTCGAACCCAAAACCACCTAAGAAACCACCACACCCACCGAATACCCATCCAACCCACTAACAACAGCCTACGTCGTCTTCTTCTTCGTTGTACTAGATCTGGATTGAATTTGAAGGGGGAAGGAGAAAGGTAATGGGGAAGATGAAGAAGGTAAAATATTAGAGTATGAATGAGGAGATATTGGATGATTTTGGATTAGTTTGGTTGATTTCAATGAGTTATTGGGAGAGATGAATTAACTTTGATGTGAGCAGTTAGATTAATTAGGTAAGATTGGTTATTAATTAATCATGTTCTTAAGAATATAATTGATGTTATAAAGTTTTAAGTAAGGGTATTTTTGTAATTTTATTAATTTTTTTTACCAAATATGGAATGGTTTGGAAATGTTGCACATAATCTTTAGCGTCCATTTTTGGTAAAAGTTGCAGATAATGGTTAACGGAGGTTGTATAAAATATTCAAGAAACGAAAAGAATACCTATTTATGATTTTGAAGATATTAGATTGGTAGGTCAAATGAGAATGGAAAAACTTGCATATACTAATAAAATAATGTATATTTATTTGTTCTAATTAATTCAACATTAACCCAAGTACAATATAAATTAAGGTCCGGTACATTAGCTAAAATCAATGTATACATTCACTCATAAAGTTCATTCTATAGAAGACATATCGTATGGTATAAGAATACTTGTTTGATATGTGCAAACCTTATACATAATGATAGAGTATATAAATCAATCCAAGGCTTCAACCATTAACTTAAAGTTACAATTGAGTCTATTCTTTAACATAGTATTAGAATCATCGTAAAAATTCACAAGTTCAAATCTCGTCCACGCCTCTTATATTAAGTGGAATATTTAGTGTTAAGTATGGGAAGGTCCATGCATATAACATGTGAAGTTCTAGATGTTCCTATGAGGATATGCTTTATTTTTATTATCTTCTTAGGGCATCAGAGCATATATTAAAATCTTAAACTTTCAGTCTTCAATACACATATTGACATATATATAGACTATCAATCACATTATCCACTCTCAAATCAAAGTCCGAACAAGCCTTAATTGTATTCCGACGAAACAAGTTATTCCATTATGAACATGATATGAATCCTCCTTCCTACTTGCTTAAAATTCATAATGAATCATTATACTAAGGGTTTGCTCTCTTCATCTTAATTTTAGTTCAGTTCAGTTTCTAATTTCCTTCTCTCATAAACAATTCATTTCCGCTCTATTCAATTCAATTTAGTTCAGAAGCTCCAATCCGTTCAGTTCAGTTCAGTTAAGCTCCAATCAGTTCAGTTCACTAAATCAACACACAAGCCCTAAAATTTTATTGTCAACCTAATTTATTAAAAACCCTAACAAGAAATCTCTCCAAATAAAAAGGAAAATAAATATGATGTCATGATTTGGTAGGCATGAGGTGCATAAAGTGACAAAAATGTGGACAAACTAACTCACGCAAAAAAACAGAGAATTTAGAAAAGCGAAGGAAGAAGAGCTAAGTGGGACAGTAAGCCTGCAAGACACACGATGTGTGATTAGAAGAATAGTATTTTTAGACTAAAACATAACATAACATCATTTATTTATATTTTTAACATAGCCCCACGAACAAAGGTGGGGTTTCATTCTTGGTCACTTTCTTCAAAGAGGTATAATTAAACCTCCCTACCCCCTTACTTCTCCTTTATCTTTAAGGCACATTAAACATTCATACATCTCCAAAAGATTGCCAAATCACCACTTATAATTCTTGTTTTGTCCTCCAAATTTCCCGTTTGAAATCAATGATTAATTTTAAATAGCCTTTGTTTAATTGGCTATCATTACACTAAGATTGTAGAATCAATTATTATTTGCATTTTGCGTTTTTCTGTCTATTGAACTGAACTGTTCTAATACTAATAAAATATGATGTTCCTTATCGATCACCTAAAATTTCAAAGTATAAAAAATTAGACAAAAATTAATGTTTGTAAAATCTTACAACTAACTTCAATTATGTATGTCATTTTTTACATAATGAATTTTATCTCATTACATATGCAAATTAGATCATGGACACATATATATCTTAATATTGGAGAACTCAATGCAAATAAATCAAGTAAATGATTATATAAATTGTTAGATTGTGAAATTCATGATTAAAGAATATTCCATTGACCAATATTTATTGAGTTTTTAATATGTATGACTATCCTAACACACTTATGAACAATGTGATAGTGTTTAAATAGAAATATACCCTAAACCTTTGAGGGGGGGAAATTGAATAATATAAAAATAAAAAAATAAAAAAAAAAGAAAAAAAAAGAAAAGAAAAAACCTCATGCATAATACAACCCATCAATCTAATGTTATGAATAAGGTTGTGCACTATAATGTTATGCATATAAATACGAATTGAATATTCAAACAAACTAATAAAACGATTTGTTTTGTTATGGTCTTTTGTATTTGACGGAAATTTTTCACCTACAAACCGTCAAAGAGGAAAGAAAGAAAAAATAATTCCACCGATTTTTTAATTAAAAAAGTCAACGACATAATACTAGTATACATGCACCGTGTTACCGCCCTCATGTCAAAATTTTCTAACTTGTCTATGAGTATTATGATCTATCTTTATCATTGAGTTAGGTTTACTATATCTTTTATCTTACAAATTAAGATATCCTGAAAGGATAGGAAACACACCTAATGTAAAATTATCATATGCTTGCGTAGTTATTTGTATCATCCATATAATTTTAGATATTACATTATAATTTTCATATTCTTCCATGCATAAGTTTAACATAAACTAGTGTGTAGCCGGGCGTTGTATCGAGTTGCTACTTTATTTATTCCTTGTGATTATATGTATTTGATATATATAATGTCTTTTTTTAATAGAACTTGTGATTATCAATTATATACATATATTTTCATGTTTATAACATAATTGATAGTTGGCTTAGATGTTTAAATAAACATATTCTTTATAATAAGTTGGGTGTTTAAATCCCCTTATCATCATCTTTTTATATGACCCAATATTGAGTGACGTGGCATAATGATTCAGGTTAATTGAGTAGTTATGATGTGGCATAGTGAGAGATTGAGTAGGTGACGTGGTCTACGTGGCACTGAGACGTTCTTAGTAACGCCTTTTAATAGATTAGATTGATAAGAGTTTTGACATATGCCACTTATAAGCATTAAAGGATTTTCTAAAATGATGAGTATAATAATTTCAAAAAATTAATGACAAAAGCATGTGTAGTGGATAGCATAATTAATATTCATAATATTTTCTATTTGTAGTTTTTTTATTATATGTAGTCCATAGAATTAGGTACATCATTTTCTTTTTATTTGATATTATTCATTAGAAATTACTAAAGATAATCGGAATATAGGCGTGTGAAAAGTGAAATGAAAAAAGTTAGATCTAAAACTAAATAGAGGAGGGAAGTAAGCTAGAAGCTTTTCTATTGGTCAAAACCAAATGTATGTTACTAAGCCGTAGAGGTTATTGTCATAGGAGTTTAAAAAGATGCTTTACTTTACTAAATGACTTTAGTTTAATTAATGATGTGATTGATTCTTACATCAGTTTGCTAATGTCACAATTCCTACAAAGTCAATATATAATGATTAATTTATGTGTGACAAGTCAACTTACATGGATTTGGAGGTTGACTCATCCTATGGTGACAATGAAAAATAGGGTTATAAGACTTTTGTGGGGTCAAACTAACATTGATCATTAACTTGCTATTTGTAGATAGTTTGGCAAAATTCCGATCATGTTATGAGTTGTGACAAGAACTTGTGCTAGTGTACCACATGAAATTAGGTCCAACTGATCTCAACATAAAAGTAACATATACTTGTATATGTCAATTAATAAGTCATAATATATCAAGTAGATGAAGGAATAATAAACACTTTTAAAATATGTGAAATTCAACTAGTTACTTGTGGCCTTGTGGGTTGGTCCTCGTACTCATCCGACGTGCCTCCATTTAGTTTCAAACGGAGTATTAAAAGAGTTCGATTTTTTTTTTTTTTGGAAAGTATGTTTTAATAGCTAGAAACCAAAACAAGTGCTTAATTAAAAGTATGAAGGGTAGTTAGTGGGTAATTTAGCTATTATAGATTATAGTACCTCTCTGATCTAAAGATTCTAATTAAATCACCTCTTTATATCTAACCTTTTCGGCTTATAAACCTTTAGAGTTAGAAATGAATTGGACTGATAAGCAAGTGGCATAAATCCCACACGAAATTAATTGGCATGACTCGGCACAACTAGCTCATCCTAAGTCAAGGCATGTTACGAGAGGCACGAGTGTGACCATAATCATGCATGCGTATCATTTGGGGGCTTGTTGACATATCAAAAGATGTTGATTAGCTTATATTAACTAATAAACAAAATGTATAATAAAAATATCAAGGGGCTCATTCGTTAGCAAAAGATGACCTCTCACGACATCGCAACATGTTGGATTGAGTCCTGGCAGTAGTGTCCTGCACATATCATGTTTAGTTTATAAAATATCGATCAACACAAGCCTAACACAACATGACTTTTGCTTAATACTATGTGTAGTAGTATGTTAGTTCCAATGCTCCATCATCGTACCTATTGTGCAAAAACACCTTCATAAAAAGGATTTGTGTGAAATGTTAAGACGCCTTAGATAATTATGATTATTTAATTAGCAAGAATTTTAAACAAAATTTATGTTGCTGATATTGACTAAAATTGTAAAATTGAAATGATACTTTAGATATCATCTTTAAAATTTCTACAATACGGAATATATCTATACTTTCACTTTTTTAATAAAAAAAAAAAAAAAAAAAAAAAAAAAAAAGGGCTATTTACAAACCTTGATCAATTAGGGTTACTATATTATACAAGTACATGTGTTTGAAAATTAAGCAAAGTCGGTATGTAGGGAAGAATGTAAATAAATTATATGACTAGTGTATTAGATATTTTATGAAGCAAAGGACAAATTATTAGTGAATAAAAGGTAATACAATTTTATTTTTAAATAACATGCTTTGTCCAAGTGCTCCACTATCGTACCTTCCATAATAAATTATGTATACAAATCCAACTAAGAATTCCATTGTTTCGAACTAGACAAACATACCACGACCATTTGACAGCTTTTACCACCGGAAAGAGGTTTAGCTAATCGTATAAAGCTCATTTCATTCCCTTCTTTATTGGCATTATTACACATAAGAGTCCATTTTAGTGCATGTCAAATTTTCTTGGTGACATTATTGTATGATTTCATCATAACTTAATCACAAGTAGAATGATTAGGATGTAGACATTAATTATAGATTAATTATGAGAAGGATTATGTACTTACACATTGTTATTAAATATTTGTGGATTATATGATGTAGATTCCATGTTTTGCTACAACTACCAATTAGATTTGGTTGTTTAGTCTATATACAATGGTACGTGTAGAGGAGGAACATAGATAGGTAAGAGGAAGATTATTATATTATATTGTATATCTGTGCGTACCTAAAAATATGTATAATTTGGATAAAACTAATAAGCGTCACGCTAATCTAATGTTTACATCTATCTACAATAGATACATGTGTGCACGCATCATATCGCCTTCATGTCACGCACATATCAATGTAAGTATATAATTGACATATATAAACATATATGGAATTTCATATGTTTAATTATAATATACCTAGCTAACTCATATTAGAATTTCATATAATCTTGTATTAAAATATATATAACGTTTATAAACTAATTCATTGGCTACCTTAAGAAGTCTTGTAATTACTTTAATTTGTAGTTTTTTTGTACTTGTATTTTCTATTCGGTATGTCTTTTTTTTTTTTTTTGGTCTATGGTTTTTTCCTGAGATAGGAAACCACTAACACCTTTTGGTCTTTTTCTTTAAAAAAAAAAAAAAAAAAAAAGAACATATAATTACATACACAAATACTCCTCATACTAGATTAAGGAAAGCTTTGAGCCATTGGCCATACTGCCATACGCATTGGTGTAATTAATGTTATTTTATCTTAAATATTTCCTCTTTTAGCTTCTTATACGCCTTTAGGACTATGTTTATCATTCTCCTATAATTATTAGGAGAAAGAGGAAACAAAACCCTTTTTTCGTGATGGCCTTATGGGTTTTGGTTATGTGTGACATTACTGACATGCAACATGCTCAAATGGCTCAACCAATAGTCTTACATAGATGGTAACTAATCCCCACCCTGGCCTAAATAAACCATTAACTGTAACCTTTCTAAATATAGCTAATAGCTTGAATAGCAACCACATTGATTCATTAACAGTAACTTTTATTTATGCAATTATGCATAGTCAACCCTGGCCTACTAGTATCAACTCCGTATTTGCATTGTCATAAGCGTCATTTGAATCAATAATCTCATTGCGTATCTATCATCTTTTATACATGTTATATAACTAGTTTTAGGCTCGGGCGATGCCCGAGTCATTTTTTGTATATAAAATATTATGATACATTAAAGTGAAATTTATTAGTGGTTTTATAATTTTAAAAATATAAACTTTTTTTTTTTGTAAATATTATTAAACATTATCAAAATTTATTAAGAAATATGTAGTAACCTAAATTTTATACTTCATATTAGTTTGTTTTATTTGTTAAAGGAATGTTTATCTATCATTAAAAAAAATTTCAAGATAAACAGATGTTGTGGTTTTGAAATTGCTATGTATTTTTGTGTTACATATTTTAAAGGAAATTTTGCAAAAAAACCATCTTTTATAAGCAATTTTTTGCAAGAAACCACCTTATAATATTTTTTTTTTTGGCAATGACACACCTTAATCAATTTTTTTTTTGTTTTTTGCAAAGCAATACCTTTATGTCGGAAATGAGGTTTGACCCCATTTTCCGGCGTTGACTACCCCAATCTACCCACGAAACCACCCCTCTCCCTAGCCCCACCCACGAAACCACCTCCCTCCCAAGCCCCACCCACAAACCACCCTTTCATGGCGTTGACCACCATAAACACACCCCCTCTTACGGCGTTGACCACCCTAAACACACCCCTTTAACGACGTTGACTACCCTAAATCCTCCTCTATAGCCCTAGCCACCCTTCTCCCCTCCACTCTCAGTTTCGTGGGTGTGGATGGCGTAGTCAACACCGGAAAATAGGGTTTGAATCTATTTTCCGGCATAAAGGTATGGTTTTGCAAAAAAAAAAAATGATTAAGGTGTGTCTTTGCAAAAAAAAAATTATAAGGTGGTTTCTTACAAAAAAAATACTTATAATAGGTGGTTTTTTGCAAAATTTCCTTTTTTAAAAAAAAAAAGGAAATTTTGCAAAAAACCACCTTTTATAAGCATTTTTTTTTTAATACATGTATCATATTTGAATTATGAATGGGTAAATGAATGAATGAGATTATATTGAAGTATATATATAAGTTCAATTAAAAATTTAGAATCTATGAACATAAATTTTTGTGAGGAAACATTGATGATCATTTTTAATATGATATGATCCCACATCATTTATCAAGTCATGACGACACGTGGCAAGAATAATGATACATGGCATGATTAAAAATTTTGCCATGAGTTTTAGATATATAGATTTTAAATACATATAACATATACGAAGTATGAATTATGAATGGATAAATGAAATAATGAGATTATATTGAAGTATATACTACCTCCGTTTCACATTATCTGCAACAATTTCCATTTAGGAAAGCTTCATATTATGTGCAACAAAAAAAAAGTTTCCTCTTTTAGTAAAATTTTTTGTGTTAAATTACCACCATACCCTTACTAAACTACACTTAACATTAATAAACAACATATTAATTCTTTAACCCAAATTAATTTATCCATAATTAAAACCCTAACCCACATTCTCTCTCCTCCCTCACAACCATATCCACCACCACCATCACCATTTTTTCTCTCTCCTCCCTGTAAACCACCACCAGCACCAACCTTCATCTCTCTTCACTCTCTTCTCGCACAACCAACGCACCACCACCACCACCCAGATCCACCACACCACCGACCATTCCACCGCACCACCACCTACCACACCATCTCTTCTCTCTGTTCTCTCTCTTCTATCTTCTCTATTATCCACCGCACCACCGAATATTTTACCTCGCAAGTTCGCCACCGGCGGCTCTTTTCCCCTTATCAAAGTCGTCGCCGCCGCCTCTTTTCCCCTTTTCAAAATCGAAATTGGATGGTGGTAAGTTGTGGTTTCAGATCTAAATTAGTAGTGGTCGAGTTGGTTGGTTTGGTGGGTTCATTGGCTGGTCGGGTTTGTTAGGTTGTGGTGCGAGTTGATTGGTGGCTGGTCAGGTTGGTTGGGTGGTTTTGTTGGGCTGTGGTGCGACGATGCGAGTTGATTGGTGGCTAGTCGGGACGTCGGGTTGGTTGGGTGGATTTTGGGTGGTGGTGCGATTGGTTGGGTGGGTTTTTGGGTGGAGGTGCAAGCTAATTGGTGGTGGCGTGAGTTGGTCGGGTGGGTTTTGGGTGGTGGTGTTTCAGATCTTAGTGGTGGTGAGAGGGCGAGTTACAAGGTGGTGTTTACTCTCTCTCATCCAATTAATCACATGTTCTTTTTTTTACTAATTTTTGCTTAAGAAATTTTGTCTTGGGGAATGTGAAAGGGAGTTTGTTGCATATATGCGAAACGGAGGTAGTATATAAGTTCAATTAAAAATATAGAATTTATGAACATAAAATTTTTGTGAGGAAACATTGATGATCGTTTTTAATATGACATGACCCCACATCATGATGACACGTGGCAAAACTAATGACACATGACATGATTACAATTCTTGCCATGAGTTTTAATATATATATATATATATATCAAATTATAACAATAGAGCTGTCAATTTATGATTTTAATTACCCGATCCGACCCTAACCAAAAATTACTGAGAGAAATCTAAACCAGACCTGGACGATGATCTGAATTTGACCCATATATCATATCTTGGAATGATATTAAATTTTTACACTATTTGAGACAGATTTTTAACATGATCTGAAATCGAGATCTAACCTGAATCTGAACTTGACTCGTTGACCCAAACTAACAAATCTATAACCAATCAATGACCCCATACACTAATAGTGTGTGACACGTGCACACGTCTCATTTTCATAATTTGTCTTTGTCATCACTTTTATTATATTCTAAATAGAAATTTTCTTAGTATTCCACTAAGGATCGATGATCTTGTAAGTAAATTTAAATTTTCAATCTTTATCTTAAACTTCTTACTAAGCTAAGTAAAAATCAATTGTGAAACTTGTCAAATTCTAAACAAAAACTAACTTTTCCTCGATTAATTATGGTTAAGTATAAAAACCAATCCTTAGTTTCAACCATTAGCTTAAGTTTTGTTTTAAAATTTATTTATTTATTTATTATTAAGTTATTTCTGTAACAAATAAAAAAAAAAATTAACAAGAGTCCAAAATAAAGTATGAATTATATATGGACGAGGACATTAATAAGAGCATATAATTTACTAAACATATTAACCAAGAATAATACATATAAGACCATTTTTTCAACTTTTTTATTGAACTGAAAATAATTTATTTTTATTATATTTATTCTTTAATTTAAATTTGATATTAATTTTTACTGATTAAAACTTAAATTACCGAGCTAAACTTATTTTTGTTGAAATTAACTTTTCGTTACAAAAATTAATTTAGTAGTTTCATTGAATACTAAAGCAAAAGGTTGCATTACAATA
Organism: Chenopodium quinoa; assembly: GCF_001683475.1. Classification (NCBI taxonomy): domain Eukaryota; kingdom Viridiplantae; phylum Streptophyta; class Magnoliopsida; order Caryophyllales; family Amaranthaceae; genus Chenopodium; species Chenopodium quinoa. The sequence continues at coordinate 248,613 of NW_018742271.1, read as the reverse complement.
TTGGTTGAAGATAATATTCAGTCTATTACGAGAACCTACAAGTCTTGAAAGTTTAACAAGTTTAGTATACACTTGGACATACATGACTCTTGCTCAGTCTTCATTCAACTAATGCACATCTGCAAGACTGTAACAGTTACGTACCAAAACACCTACCACTTACGAACTAATCATTCAACCACCAAAGTGTAGCCAAAAGGTCGGTTGACTTTTAGTAAATTATCTAATGTACCCTACGACGGTCATCGGAACACCTATCTATTACGGACTAATCATTTAACCACCAAAGTGTAGCTAAGGCCTATTTTTTATAAATTACCTAATGTACACTTGCGACGTCGTCGCAACACCTACCTACTACAAACTAATCATTCAACCACCAAGGTGTAGCTAAGGTCGGTTGACTTCTAGTAAATTGATGATTTTAATGGGTGCTCCACCTATAATATGAAGGTAAACTTGTTCATCCCATAACAATTAACATGTGAAATAATATAACAATTTTGACTATTAGTGGAGTCCTTCCTGTCAATGTTACCTACTAACTCGTCAACCCCTTCTTCCCTCAGGTGTGGTTGACATAAATATTTGGTCTTAGGAAACATTCCTTGATAAGCCTCTAATTGGGTCCCGCTTATCACAAACTTTGTTTTTATAATTCCTAAATTACATTATTTCAAAGCATGGGGTTGAAGACTGTTCTTATGTTTTGTCCTCTTCTACCTTTTATTTTTGTAAAATATTTTATAATTTTAAAATAAAATATAAATAATTGTATAGAAAAATATTTTCTTCCTGAGTGGCCATTATTGTTCTTGTCTTCTAATCTTTGATACTTTGTATAATTGACCTATTTAGATTAGATTAGGAAGAAAAAAACTGAAAAAGAAGCTATATGGCTTTCCTATAAATTGGTCTTTATGTTCATTATTGAATAAAAGGATAGGTTCTTCTAAGGTTTCATACTTTAGTGCCTTTGTGGGGTTGGTAACCATGATTTATAATTATATTTTATTTTTATAATGTAGTTTCTCATGAGAAATTCATTATATTCTTCTTTACTAATGTTTGATAGCCACAACTTTAATTATGTTTATTTAATTGAGGTATCTACCAATAATTTGTTAATAGAAAACGGCTTTAAGATATCATTATTGAATGTTAGGAGTAAGAGAGGAAAACTATACTCATAAATACTAAATGAAGCCCGTGCGATACACGGTTTGTTTGAAATTTTTATTTTTATTTTTTTTTTTGTATTTATGTGCTAATTTGTTACATATTTAAATAAAATATCTAATATCAAAAGATAATATTTTATATTTAATCAATTTAAACTTAAAAATATCATTCGTCAATTTTTCTTACGTGACATTTGAATTAATTAATTCTAAAAGAAATTAATAATATCTTATTTAATTAATTGGCTACCACTAAAATTTATATTCCTACGTGGCGCACTAAAAAAATTAAATCTTACATGGCTCTCTAAAACTCGGAAAAAAACTCCCCTTTATTTATATACTAGTTTTGTGCCCGTGCGATGCCCGGGTTGTTTATTAAATTTTAAGATATATTTTAATTTATATATCAAATTTTAAAATATATCATTGATACAAAATTAGTTAGGAATTGACGTATTTTTGTAACGATTTAAACTTGTAGACATGTAATGACTAATAATAATAATACTAGTACGTACCCCGGGCGATGCTCTGAGTTCCCTCCGCAATATATATCTTTATGTTTTAAAAATCCTTACATTAATTCGCTACTTATAAAGACGGGTTAAAGTTGTGTTAAAATTATTTAAAAGTTATAATTATTTATCTTATGCGTGTCACACTAATTCATATTTGTTGTTTACATGACGTGACACTTGGCGAAAAATCAAAATGCCAAGTTTTGTTTTGGTTGATTAAAGTGTATCACAAATAAGTCATGTTTTGTACAACTTTATAAATTTTATGATATAAATTTAATTTAACATATTTATAAGATATATTTTTAAAGTTACAATCTACTTATTCATATGGAAAATTAGAAGTCCTATAAGAAATAAAACTATAAATAACTTTTTATCAAAAATAAAACTCTAAATAACTTTTTTATCTTAAAAAAATCTATCTTAAATTCTCTTATCTAGCGTTAGAGGTGTCATACTAAATCTTATATGTCGCCTACGTGGCACGACACTTGGCGAAAAGTTAAAGCGCCAAGTGTCGCTGTCTCATGGCCTGACTAAAAGTACAAGTTTAGATTTATATATTAGTTATATGATTAGTGGAAAACATTTCTTGACCCTGTCTGAAATGACTCGTGACCCGACCTGATTAACAGGTGTACACACAGTAATAAAATTATATTAGATTTTGAAGTATATTATTTTAATTGATTAGAATATATTATAAACCATGGATATGGTACATTTTGAACTAATTCCTTCGCTCCAAAAAAATATTATGATACAAAAAATAAATTTATATGATAATTTATCAGAGTTATAATCTAATTATTTTTTGAATAAATTATAATTCAATTTGTACATATGAAATATTGGTACTTTATCAAAAATAAAACTCTAAATTAACAATTTTATCCTAAAATTATCCAAAGTTGATTGAAAATAAAATTCTAAACTAACTTTTTTATGCTATAAATTGAATTTTATATAACTTTATCCTACGTGGCACGACACTTGGCAAAAAGTTGGAACGCCAAGTGTCGTTGTCTCGTCACCTGGCTAAAAGTTTAGCTTTATATATTAGCTATATATATATTACTAGTTTTGTGCCCGTGCGATGCCCGGGTTGTTTATTGAATTCTAAAATTAATTTTTAATTTATATGTCAAATTTTAAAACATATCATTGATACAAATTAGTTAGGAAATTATGTGTTTTAATTTTGTGACAATTTAAACTATATAGTAGGCATGTAATGACTACTAATAATAATAATATTGGTGAAAATATTTCTTGACCCGTAACTTGAAATAATGACCCTGTTCGAAATGACTCGTGATCCGAGCCGATTGATAGGTAGGTTTTCACACATTAAAAAAATTATATTAGATTTTGAAGTATTTTTATTTTAATTGATTAGTATGTATTATAAATAATAGATGTGGTACATTTTGAACTAATTCCTTTGCTTCAAAAAAAATATTATGATACAAAAAATAAAATTATATGATAATTTATGAGAGTTATAATGTAATTATTTTTTGAATAAAATTATAATTTAATTTGTAAATATTGATACTTTATCGAAAATAAAACTCTAAATTAACAATTTTATCCTAAAATTATATCCAAATTTGATTGAAAATAGAATTCTTAACGAACTTTTTTATCCTACAAATTGAATTCTGTATAACTCTATCCTATGTGGCGCAACACTTGGCGAAAAATTAAAATGCCAAGTGTCGTTGTCTCGTCGCCTGACTAAAAGTTTAGCTTTATATATTAGTTATATGATTAGATTAGATTATTATTTATATTATTATTATTATTATTATTTATATTATTATTATTATTATTATTTAACTCCTTTAAAAAAAAAAATAAAGAATAGATTGATTCAAATGACTAAAGTGGTTAAGTTGTTTTTCAAAAAACTTGAGCATACTATTGCCTCAACTACTTCTTTCAAAGACAATGATGAGGTAAGGTAGTGGTCATGCAATCAAAATCAATCATATGATCAACTAATAAAATTAGTGAAATTACAATAAATTTATGGTTGTAACTTACCAACGCTAATAAACCTTAATCACCTTCTATTGTACTTAGCTTGTATACTACTTCCATTGCTTAATGTTCTTTCTACTTTGATTTATGACACTATTTAAAAATTGACCATCGTTTATAATTTATATGCATGTAAAATTAATTCATGTGATTCTTGTAAGATTCATCTCAATGTATACTTTCATAATTAATTTATGAAAAATTTGCCAGGAAAAACCTTTTAAAGTGACCTTTTTATTCAAAAAAACCTTTTAAATTTTTTTTTGCCAAGGGAAACCTGTTTTAAATTTATTTTTGTTCAAGACAGCCAACTCTCATTTTTCGACGTTTGACTAAACATTTTCCGGCGTTGACCACGTGTTTTCCCACATGTGCGTGGCACATGATTTTTAATTTCCTAATGACACCCCATTTTTTCTAATTTCACACTCTTTTCCTCAAATTAAACACTCTTTCTCCTTATCTTTAATCTCTGTATGAACAAGAATCGAGGCCATTAATCTTCTCTGCCATGGCTGCAACATCATCAATGACATTAGTCACATCTCTTTGCCAATCTAGAATACCCTCATCAACCCACTTGAATTTGTCACAACCCCTCTGCCTAGTTTCATGGTCATAAATTTTGCATGCAATGAATTTCCTCTCAGGATTATCATGGGTCCATGAAGTCCTCTTCGTAATAGGAAAACCACAACCGCACCTCATAACACCTCCTCGATCCATATTTGCTGCATAATTAAGAAAATTTAAAAAGGAGAAAAAAAACCCTAATTTTCAATCAAGAATAAAAAAACTAGAGCTAGACTAATTAAACACTTACCTCTAGTCGAAAATTGGTGGGAAAGCCTTCAATTGCTTCAAATTAGCTGCACTCTAGCAATGGCTTGAGAACACAGAGCAGAGAAAGAGATGAAATATATAGAATAAAGACAAGGAGAGAGAGAGTAGGAGAGATAGCGTTTAATTGGAGGGAAAAGAGTGTGAAATTAGGAAAATGGGGTGTCATTAGGAAATTAGAAGTCATGTGCCACGCACATGTGAGAAAACAGGTGGTCAACGTCGGAAAGTGGGAATTGGCTGTCTTGAATAAAAAAAAATTTAAAACAGGTTTCTCTTTTTTAAAAGGTTTTTTTTTTAACTAAAAGGTCACTTTAAAAGGTTTTTCCTGACAAATTTTCCTTAATTTATATATATATTTTTTCTATAGTTATTGATAGAGTATATAACATATTCCTGGGTCTCAACCATGAGCTAATAGAGTATATAACATATTCCTGGGCCTCAACCATGAGTTTAAGCTTTTGGTTGAGTTGGTCCTTTAACATGGTATCGGAGCCAACGTGACATAGAGGTCACGGGTTCGAATCTCATCCACCCCTCTTTTAAAAGTGGAATTAATTCGCGCCGGGTATGCGAGGGCCTATGCTGCATCCACATTTCAAGCCCAAAGGGCCTTTCATGTGACGGGGAGTGATAGAGTATATAACATATTCCTGGGCCTCAACCATGAGCTTAAGCTTTTGGTGGTTGAGTTGGTCCTTTAACAGTTATAATTAGAGTTATTAATAGTTAAAGATTTTGTGTGTGACAATTGTGAAAATGTAAAATGTGAGATATATTTAGGAAAGTAGGTAACACGTTCTTTAACTTGTAGTACTTATATGAATCATTATAAGCCATGATGATAGGCCTAAGTCAAGATGCTTCTGGGTCGTGTTAAGTCGTGTCTTGTGTCATGACCACATTTTTTAAAGCCTAAATCCATAGATGAATCAACTCGTTAATATAGTGGAGTGACAAGTTTTCAAAATATATTGTAGATTGTGCATTACCCAAACTCGAGTGCTACTGTACCATGTCGTTCTTGCCGAACTATACCTTATTGCAATTCTCCTAAAATTATGTCTAAGGCTCAGTCATAACGCACCATGATATTCCTACTTTGCGCCTACAACCTATGTCGTTCTTATTTCATGACGGGTTGTGTCGTGCCATAGGCCGCCCCGACGGGTGCTATCTGAAAGACAAGATTAGGGCACTACATTCATTAACATTCCCCCTTCTTTCCTCACTCCAACAAAGCAATCCGATCAAAAACTTCATTCGGATTCTGTAAAATGGATCTTCTCTGCAAAACCTACTCAAATAGTTCTGACGATGAAGATGAACAACAAATCAAACCTTCCAGAATCGTTCCTCCTCCATCGAAGCGGCCCAAACCCTATTATCAACCAATTCACAAACCCGTTTTTCAGGCTCCGAATTCTCAAATCGGAGCTCCGATTTCCGGTACTGGTAGGTACATCTCCAAGAGAGAGAAAGCTCTAATGGCGTCTGCTTCAACCACTCATGCTGAGCCTTCTCCTACCTTGCCTCCTTCACCTGGTATGTTTTTCTCATTTTCTGTAATTTTTTTTGGTAATATTCAATTGATTGTTGTGGAAAACCTAGAATTGAAAAAAAAAAATAGATTTGGGGGAAAAAATTATTTGAGTTGCTGTTGATTGATTTATGTATTTTTATGGTTGTGCATGAATTATTCTTGAATTGAGATGTTGAAAGAGAATTAATTGTTAGATGGACTATGATTTCGAGTGTCGAACGTTTTGTGTGTTTATGACCAATTGTGAGATGATGAGGAAGGTAAATAACCGGAATGATGCCGATACTTTAGGGTTGAGAAATGATTGCCTAGTCAGTAGTGATTAAGGATGGATTGAATGGATTTTAGTTGCATTTTTGGAAGAATTGGTGGTAGAGAAGATATTATGGACCGAGAAATACTTGTATAAGATTAGTATAAAAAGTTGAAGAAGGCTCGAAGTGATCGAGTGATATATTTGGTTTCTGATTGGCGTTGCAAATGGAATTAAAAACGAAGTAGATAACAATTTCAAGTTAAGACAATGAGCAAAATTTTAGGTGATTCTTGAGGTTCTTATTTATCTAAATTTGCCTCCTTAGTGTCCTACTTTCCAATAGCAAACTTTATTTGGAAGGGGAAAGATTTTCTTAAGGTGTGAGCTTTTGTGTGAACAATGAGCTTGGGAAGTATTAGTGCGTATGATTTGATCCAAAATTAGGGAAAGCAAATTGACTATTTCGTATGGCAGTTTTGTGATGTGCTGAGTTAATGCCGAGCCATGCTCTCATGTTTTTTTCAATTGTCAATTGGCTTGTTACCTTTGGAGAGGCTTTTTTTGATGTGTCTAATGAGACTTGGATAAGTCCTTCAAATATTTGGATTGGTCTAGAGCGGAACCTGCAAATCTTTAATGGCATTGCTGCTACCTGTGAGTGTGTCATCGTGGGACGAAGTCAACCTTTTAGCTTCTTTATGGGATTAGGTGGCTGGTGCTTTCCCAAATTATTCTACAGTGGAGATACAATTCATACAAATTACAAAGGAATCGGACTTATTGTATTTGTGTTAACCTGTTACTTATTGAGGACATCTTATCCTCTTGATGTACTTCAGTTTAGCTACTTCAGTAACATTTTTGGTTTCTATAAAAAAATAATCTTATATTGTTGTTCATCATATGATTTTATTTAAAAGTTTATCTTTGAAATTCCTCTCCTTTTATCCCTTAATTCTCCCTTGTGTTGCTTCCTTTTATGCCTCAATTGATATTTTCAAAGCCAAGTCATTCTATCTCTCATGTTATTTCTCTCCTTGAATTAAGAACCTATTGCATTGAATAGAAATACAAACTATGGGGCTTTTTGGCTCACTAAAGACAAAATGAAAGAAATTGAGTTAATTAATTGATAGGAAATGATTCGAGAAAAGGGAATAAAAATAAAAGTTTGGTTTGTACAAGGGAAATATGAGTCTAGACAAGGAATGAAGTTGAGAAAGGGAGTTGCTAGGAAGCAAATCAAATGAGTTCATTTTTACTTGACCATTCTTGGTTCACATTTTATCATCTCACACCTCTGTCTAGCCGACTTCTTTACCAAATTCATTGATGTCCACGATATGATGTCCTCACCGCTATTTTCAGGTCTCTTTATTACTTTCCATAACCAGCCTCTTCTTACTATCCTTTTTGTGCTCTTAGAATGAAATATGTGCTCCTGCAGCTATGATCTTGTTATTATCTAGATTACTCATTATTAAGAACTGAAGTAACATCCTGGACTCAAATACTGGGATGAAAGCCGCATTATCTAACTTAATGCAATGACATTGACTGGACATTTTGATCTCTAGACTAGTGTTACCTGTTACCTGTGTTGTGGTATGCTTAGGTATGTAGAACGGGTATGGGTCTATGGGAACACAATTCGTTTCCTAGTTTTTTTTTTAAAAAAAAAAATTAGTATAAAAGTATACTGCTACACCATGTACCACCAGGTAGCATGGAACTATTCATGGTCTCAGAAACAGGGAAGGGGTAATTCTTGAAACAAGAAAACGACTGGGAAATGTTTAATGAAAATTATGTAATAAAAAATTCAATCATATACCTTGTATACATCAACTCTATTGTGTGTATCTAAAGTTATTCAAAACACTTTTTTTTTTCTTTTAAAAGTATACTACCTCCGTACACCATTTGACTTTTACACTATTCGCAAACTACACTTTGATTATCTTTTGTGATTTATAGCTACTATAAAATATAGTTAAGTGGGATCTTGTTTGAATCATCTCAATGTATTTTATTAATATCCACTTTTATAATTTTCTACTGTCGAGAATTTGAGATATTAATCATTAAAATAGTGCATTGGCAAGGGTAATAAAAGAAAGATGTCAACTAAATAAAAACGGATGTAGTTTTTTTGTTTTGTTTTGTTTTTTTTTTTGTTTTTGTTTTTTGTTTTTTTTAACATGGTTTCCTGGGTGGAGGGTAAAAGCTCATTAATAGACGACAGAAACAATTCTACCTAGTCTCATACTTATGGACTTCATGTATGTAAGTAAAAAGATATTCGAGTAAAATCTGCTGCTTTCCCGTCCTCTTCCAGATCTTTTTCCTCAAGAATAAACTCTATTTCTCTGCCACTTGTCTTCTTCTCTACAAAGAAATCGATCTGAAGATTTGTCCCATACACCACACCATCATTTCGGCCAAGGTCCCTATTATATGTCCCCTATTATATGTTTTCTTATAAGAAATTTTGTCAAAAAAGTTTCCATTTCAGTAATGTGTACAAGTAATTTTTTTCTCTCTATTTTGAAGTGAGAGTGCCACAATAGTAATCCTTTGCTTCCCCCTTCTTATACTTATTGTATCTAACCTGTTCCACCCCCTTATCCTCTCAAATACTTATTGCACAAATGAAAAATGAAAACAAATGCACTTTCTTCCTATCCACACTTGAATCACTGAAACCTCAGTTACAGTCTCACACTCACTGCTCTATTTTTGGCAGAAATAGGGAGTATTTCTTCAGCATATGTGCGGCCAGACATTTTGTTGTCTTTGAAGAAGCGAACAAATACATGTGCAGAGAAGAACAAATTACCTTTCAGGCTGTCTATTGGTTTAAATGGACATGTGAAAGCAGTCAATGCTGTGCAGTGGTCAACAAGTCATGGTTAGTTATTGTTTCCTCTACTGGATTGGATTAAGTTAACCTTTCTTCATTTGATGCGCTTTAATTGTATCAACTCGTTAAGAACTCCAATAGAATTTGTTTTTGTACGGTAACTTAGGTAAGTTGGGCTTAATTTACATTTAGCGTCATGATATTGTCATATTTGGCCAAGCGTCTACTGTGTGCTTCTCTATGTGTGGTGTCGTTATGATATCTCAAAAAAAAAAATGTAAAAGCATTAGTTATTCAGTGATATCAAATGCCAAATTTTCTTATCTCAGGAACTCACCTACGAAGCACTATACCGCCCCACCATGTATTTCTATTTCTTTGAATTATAAAACCCAACAGAACACATTTGAAACAAAGCGTTTCTTAACTACACGTGTTTCCACTTTCCATACCTGCAAACTGTAATGTCTGTAAAAAAATGAAAAAGAAAATACTTGAGCTCAAATTTAATGAGAAATACCCCTACTTTACATGAAGAAAATACTCTCTCTCTCTCTCTCTCTCTACACATTCTCACTCTCATTTTCGAATAGCTATGGTTTGTGGCTACTTGACTGGAGCTTCAGTGAATCTATTCTTAAGGACAGGCCATTAGCAGCTGCTTATATAGTTATATGAATACATGTTGAGAAGTGAGAGTTAGAGTATAGGTTAAATCTGAATATGGAATTTTTTTTGAATTTTGCTAGTTGAACCTCTTTATTGTCCTACTTTCCCAATACATAAAAAGTTCATTATTTATCATTAATGTTAGACACCCTTGAAGATATTAATGAAATAAGGATTTAGGGTTTAGGATCGGAGGGGAGGCTACTTTGGCATCAACTGTGATTTCATGGGTTTTATATTGACCTCGTAACTTGTAGAGGCTTGACGCATTAAAGGAAATTTATTAGTTGCAAGGCTTTGTGACATTTGAGTAGGAAGTTTGGACTCTTGGGCAATTGAAGAAACAATGCTTGGAAATAGGCGGTTCCTGAACCAAGAGTGTACTAGACTGGTTTACTTGACAGGGCCAGATATGGTTGTTATGCCATAGTTTACTTTGACAAATGGAATTACGTGACAAAAAAAAAAAAAGGGTGCGACTTTTGTTGCTAAAGATATGTTATGTTGTGTATTACTTTGGCAAATGGATTTTGTGACAAAAAAGCTGACAAGTAGTGGGAATCTAAGTTTGTGCAGGTAGCCTGGTAGGGTAAACATGTATAAATGTATTGCCCCTTGCAATTGTTGCTTAAAGAGCTTAGTAATAAATTTTTCTTTTCATTTGGCTTAGCCTTTGGCAAGTATGGCCTAGATACTTGTGGAATATGCTAGGGGGCTTAGGTTTTAACTTTTAATTAGAGGCAGAAGAAGAAGGCTTGTGATGTTGATATTCAAGTGGTCTTAATTACTGATGATCACTTGTATAAATGCATTCTGATCTGTTTTATGACTTTGATTTTGGTGTAGCAAACTAAGATTTTTAAGATAAAGTGTTAGGCAAAGATTTGTTAAGATTTTTTTAGTGGTCTCTTGCGTTTTTATATAGGGAAGACACTAGGCTGTTTGAAAATAAATAAATAAATAAAAAGTATACGCTTATGAAATTACTTGAATCATGAAAATGATGTGGAGTTGGCGTACTTTTTTAAGAACGCAAACACAATATCTTGACAAACCTTAAAATTATTGTTGCCATATATCTAGTCTTTATTCTATTCCCAAGGTTTGAGCCTTGGTAGTTTTGCCTCCAATTGAAAATAATCTTACACATATTTCCTCATTCCGATCTTTCAAAATTGTCTGATAGCTTCCCATAGTGTAATTCATCTAGAAGTTATTCCCCAGTGTTAGTTCTAAGGTGGATGTTTGGTATATGCCTCGCGTCCTTAAAGAAGAGGTGGAATTCAAGTTTCCTTTAAGAACAAAATACTCACCATGAATTATCGAGGTGCCACTATATCTAATCCAATGGAGACTACATGATTTGTACTACAAAACACTTCAGGTTAACATGACACGACCAGATATGTGTATGAAATTTGTATTGAGGATTTGAGGGTTCTGGAAATTTGATAGGGTAAGTATAAAGGAAGATTGATTGTAAGGAGGAAGCAATTCAAAAAACGTGTCGTTCTAGTAATTTTAATTTTGGTGGTGGGGGGGGGGGTTGTTAATATTTACCAATTTTTTGCTTAAACAATGGAATGTGTATCCTATCATGCTAAAGTGACTTGTTTTTACAACTATCTTTCCTATGGTCTTCTCTAACAATGGTGAGTGGTGACGAATTGAGTAACTCACATTCTTGTTGTTTTTATAATTTTATCATCCATGGATAGGTAGGGGATAGAATAGAATAATTCGTAGTATAAGAGAGAAAATTCAACCTGGTACTTTAACTTTATGGCTAGTCTTTCCTGTTCTTACCTCTCTTCGCTTTCATTTCTCGTTTGATTGTCTTCAACACTTTAATAACTCAAAACTTTTAACTAACATGGAATTTGATACTTTTGATTTTCTTTGGCCTTTTCAATTTATTGTAATTACTCTTGAATTAGGAAATTAATTTTCTTTAATATATTTTGTTGTGTCCCCATATCCTTGCCTTGAATTCCAGCTTTGCCAATTGTAAAAGTAGGATACCATACGATATATGATTTTGAGCAACATAGACCGAAGTTTAACTATTATCTTGATTGGTGGTGGTGAACTGTTGATTATGTACTTGTTGCAAAGTGCTTACTCGGTTACTCCTTACAATTGAGTCTAAGTAACTAGTGAGGCCTTGTCTTATTTACATATTATTTATTGAATTTAAATTATTTTTGTTGAACTTAAAATAATTTTTTTTTGTTGAACTTATATTTTTTTGAATTTTTCTTTGAAGTTAAATTATATATGTTGAACTTAAATTGTTTTTGTAAAACTTATATATATATATATATATATATATATATATATATATATATATATATATATATATATATATAGTCCTATGGCACGCAATTCAAGGAGTTAATTAAAGAAGACAAACGATATTTTTAATACAAAAAAATAAAACCACCAATAAAAGGGATGAATTGGGGTTTCATGCTATTAATATTTTTTATTTATCTTATGTTAATCTTCTTTAATTTCTTCCTTAAATTGCGTGCCAAAGGGCTATAGGTCAAGTAAATAACAACGGAGGAAGTATATATTTATTGATCTTCTATTGTATTTATTTTGTAAAGTTATTGATTTTTAGTATTTAAAATTATTTTTACTGATCGTAAATTATTTGTACTGCTGAAGTGAAATATTATTTCTATTGAACTTGAAATTATTTTTTTATTGAATATTATAAGTTTAAGGTGAAAACAAAAGAGTCTAAATTCGTGAGGACATTCTATCATTAACCACAAATGATCACATATATTTTTTTTTTATTTGCTATTAGATCAGTTTGTATCTCTTGCAAAATGCTTTGAGCCTTTGATCATGTTTTATTGGATTTTCACATGTCAATTCTCAAAAGAATACATTTCCTAGTAAATTGATTTAGTAGGCTCATTTTGTATTTTTGAAAATTGAAGAAAGGCATTATTATAATGGCGTGTAGTTGCAAACTTAGATAATTTTCTTGTGCTTTTTTTATTTTCCAATCACGGGGCGTTTGGTATGAGGGATAGGATAAAGAGGGATAAAAAGGGAGGATAAAGGTGGGACTAAATAAGTGGGATTAAATTTATTTTATCTCTATCCTTTGTTTGGTTGATAGGATATAGAAAGAGGATAAAGGTAGGGAATTGATATAGAAGAACAACATATTTACTATATTACCCTTTTATAATCATCAACCAACCAACTCACACCATCCCTCCAAACTTCCATTTTTTAGCACAGTTTCCTTCCATCTTCCCCTTAATTCTTTTATTTTCTCATTTTAATTTCATAAATTGCTAACAAATTAATACTCCATCATCAAATTATCATTGATTGTAGGTTTTTTTTTTGTTGCCTTCGTGAGTTGTGGGGGTCGTCAGTTGCTGCCTCTGTTAACCACTGTGGTGGTGGTTGTTGCCCAGCGTGGTGGCAATGCTTGATAGAGTTGTCTAAGGTTGAAGATGATGGGTAGAATGGTAATTAGATACGAGAAGGATTAATCCCCATTCTCTATACCTGCTCCCCTCAGTTAAAAGATTCAAGGGATAAGGAGCAATTTAATCCCTGTCCCATCCCACTGAAAAATTCAATTCCTTGTAAACAAACATGGGAAAAAAGTGAGGAAAGATAAGAAATCCTTATCCCTACCTTATATCCCTTCTACCAAACTGCCGGTCATGGTATAAACTAGAAAGTCAATAATGTAGGGTTTTAGTTAGCTTGTTCGGCTATGGGTTGGAGTTTCTTCAATCACCCAATGTGGGTCTTCTTTTTATGCTCTTTTGAGAGATTTCATGAAAGAGTTTATGATATTCTTTTTCCCTATGGTACTACTCCCTCTGTTTTTAAATATTTGCTCCACTTTCCTTTTGCGGCCGTTTTTAAATAATTGTTCTATTTCCTTATTTGGGAAGCTTTTATAATGTTTATTTCATTTCTCTCAACTGGTGAGACCCAATTTTATTACTTTTAGATTCTCTTTTCTTCAATTTACATTCCACTAACCCCACTATCTCTATATATTATTACTTTATCCTAATTTCTCCTAAAACACTGTGCATAGAAATGGAGCAACTATTTTAAAACAGAGGGAGTATATATCCAATTTTTGTGAAGAAAAAAAAAAACCTTAAGGAGGTCTTTAGGTTTTTCATATTTTTGACATCAATTTTCTAGTGTTATACTTTTTCTTATTAGGTTAATATACTTATGCTTATTATAAAGCTATAAATATTCAATAGGACTTCTTTGTAAAAAGAAAAAATTATTCAACAAGACTTCCTAAGGTTTAACAATAATATTGATAAGAGTTTTTCTTTGTTTATGGAGAAGAATGTGTGTTTTGTGCTATAAGTTGGGGTTGACATTGAAGCTCTTAAAACAAGGTAGCATTTGAGTTTTTTGAATGGTGAATGAAATTTGGCATTGTAAAAGAAATTAAGGTGATGGTGAAGCCTTTTCTTTGCAAAGGAGTAGGGAATGGTATTTTTGGACTGTTGGCCAATTTCAAAGTAAAGTGTAATTTAAGGTTATCAAATTTCAAGGCTTTTAATATGTGTATGTTGAGGAGGTCAATTTTGATTAATATGACCAGATAAGTTGAGATTGTTTAGTAAAGTGGCTCCTTTAGTGTTAAAAGAGTTTTTATAAAAGTCTAAAGAAGATAATTCTATTTTAGATCTCTCTCAAAAAGAATACCCTACATACCTACATTTAACAGGAAACATTCTTAGAGAATGTTTTTTCCCCCAGTGGCTGTAGTTTTTGTCATAAGGAAAAGTGTTGATTATCATTTGCTCTTATATCCTGTTGGCACGTATCATTAGATTTATTTGGGATGAACTTGCTCCTGTAACTTTAAAAACTAGGATCAAAAGAAAATGACGTTGAAATGTGGAAGATGATTTGTATAAATTTGGAGGCGCACTAAGGTATAGCTGAAGGAGGCACACAACAATTTTTCAAGAATTGTTATATTGTTTAATATATGCACCTTACTTCAACAAACCTTGAAGTGCACCGAGGCCTGCTCATTGTGATATTGAGCCTTACTATATGTGCCTTGCGCCTTTTTATACGCTGAGCCTTTTTGTGCATTGAGATCAACAAGATATTGAAGGTATAGCTTCCCCACGTCAGGATTTTAAGTTCCCTTTTTTATATTTTGACTTTAGTACTAGGTTGTAGAAAAATTGCTTCATCATAAATGGCTTGCTTTTTCCTTTGGACTACTTTTAGTATATGGATAACACATCGACCTTCTTAATACTTCCTCTGTTCATTAATGATTGCACCATTTCTATATGACATACTTTTTAAGGTTTTGGGTGAGGATGTGAAAAGGACTAACATTACTCTTGCTATCTAACATGACAACACCAAGCACCAAAGAACATTATCAACCACCACTAGTCCACCAGTGTCACATTACTCTACCATTACCATCTAACACCAAGCACCAAGACACATCATCAACACTATTGTCACATAATTTTAACACCCACCACTTTGATGCTTATCAAAGAAGACTAAAAGCGCTGACAGAATGAAATTACTGGAAAACACTATGGAAGTGGACCTAAAAATTCAATCCACCCACAATAATAACCTTATAATACAAACCAGTAACCTCACAAAGCAAGAAAAGGAATGAGAAGAAACAATTGTATACCCATATAAAGCCTTAATCATGGCTTTTAAAAATTGAATTTGATCATTAATCAAATTCAATCACAATATATGACGGTGACTGTGGTTCTCTGAATATGGTGTTGATGGTTGTGGCCCGTCTGAGAAGATGGTGAGTGTAGTTAATAGTGGTGGTCTATTAGAGAAGATGATGAGGTTAGATGGAAGTGTTGGTGTTGGTGCCGATAGAAAAGAGATTGGTTGCTGCGTTGCCGTGGGTAGTGAGAATGGAGAGCAACAATGGGGGTAAGGGGTGTGGAGAAGTGTAGAGAGATGTGGTAGAGTAAAGATGTAGTGGACTAGTAATTGAACAAGGAGGGGTGTGTTTGGAATATTTGTCATAGTAAATTACCAAGTAGAAAAATGGTGTTACTATTTTTATGTTTCCATTATAGGAATATGGTGCAATGGTTGATGAATATTTCTTAACTAATGAAAAAGTGAGGTTTTGTAAATGAAGAACTATAATGAATGTTGCATGCTTTCTCTTATAGTCTTCAATATCAACATATCTTGTTTAAGTCATCCAAATCACTTATCCCTTGTAGATTTTATTGGTATTTGTCTATATTTGTGGTAGAAAAGAAAGATGAAGACTGTAAATCTTTGCTTTGGAACTGGAACATACTGCTTGGCATTTGTTGTTTTATTTATATAGCATCTAGAATGAAGATGGTAGTATATTTGTTTAATGTGAAAATAGGAATCTTCTTGCAAAGACTCAGATAAGAGCTTTATAAACCATAATGCAATGTAAATATGAAACTTTGCGCATTGTCAAATAATGATTGTATATTATGATTTGGAGGATCTTAGTCAAGCCAGTTGAATATAATTGCAAAGTCCAACGCAAACAATGGTTAGGCAATTTCTCTTAGGCCGAGCCTGTACAATTTTTTAAAAAAGATTACACTTTTGAAGATGGTAAAACAAATGAATCTTATGTAGGTCTACGGGTGAATGTTAGGTAATGAACATTAAAGTATCTCTAATTCATTATCGAAGTCATATACATTGTGAACATAATCTTCATTTTCATTAATGCCTACTTCCATCTTATCCACAACATGAAAATTTTGTTTCAATCGCAAGTGGCCACCCTCTTATTTTTGTATATAAGAAGGAAAAAGCCAACCGATCCCTTGTCTCTCTCGTTTCTCGTATGCTTTTTGAATTTATGAAGTTGTAATTGAGCTTCTTCACTTCTTCCAACCCTTACATTCTGTTAAAAAAAAAAAAAACAAAAAAAATGAAGTCATATACTACCTTCGGTCCAAATTACTCGCAACTTTGGGTATTATTTGTGAGATATAAAATATTCCAAAGTTGCAAGTAATTTAGACTGGAGGTAGTATTATAAGGTGAATACCATATATTGCTAGCAAATTGGGTTTAAACAAATGTTTCTCCTTTTTAAAAACGCCATTACAAAATAGTAAAATACGCCATCATAAAAATAGTAAAATTCTTTTCGGTAGATTAAAATATGATAAGGGAGTATTCATGAACTACCTTTTGTTTGGAATTTTATCCCAAAGCCGTGGAACTAACGACTATCATAAAGTAGGCCTTGCTTCTAGGGATGGCAGTGGGTCTTGGACTCGACCCATACCCGGTTGGATCCAATCCATATTTTAGGGTCTGGGTCCAAAAAATGTAGACCCAAACTCGACCCTGATCTGACCCGTGGGCTCGTTTTAAATTTTTTTTAACAAATAATAATATATATCAGGTATAATATTATTAAAAAAAACCACTTAACCAGATATACTTTAATTATATACTACGTAATTAGAGGGTGAGATGATAGACTTTAGAGAAAGTTGGTACAGCCAAGAAATTTAGTTTATAAGATTTTTTTTTTTTTTTTTCATGCATTGTCTTTACTTTTTAATGAACAAATTATTTGTGTGTCAAAATTATGAACAAGTTTTTTTAATGCATCTTTAATTATTTTTAAGTATTAGTATAGTTATAAATTTATAATATATATATAAAAGATTATAAAAAATAAATAAAAATTATAGTTAGACCTATTTTGGACCCGTTTAAGACCCAAGACCCGCTAGACCCCATGGATCTTGGTCAGGGTCTGATTTTTTAGGACCCAATGCGTTTGGGTCGGATCTGGGTCCGCCTCTTAAATTTCGGGTCTAGGTGGGTAGACCCATTGCCATCCCTACTTGCTTCTTGTCTTAATCATTTTTTTTCTTTTTCTGAAAAACTATCAATACATGATCGGGGAAGTTCATACTCATCCACCATTCCTTGTGGGATGCTATGAATCGGGTCGGACTACTCCAGCAGCCACAAGAAAGAAGCCAAGAGACAAGATCAGCAGCAGTAACAACTTGTAGCAGGAAGAAGAAAAAAAAAATTAATGTTCCACTTAGGAGTGTGGCATTCAAATTGCTGTGGTGAAAGCCACCTTAGCAATACATGACAGTTTTAATTACTAGGGTACTTTTGTATGAGGGAAGACTTGGTATATAAGTAGAAAAGCAATGCAACAGTAGTAGATATGTAATTGGAGAAATTAGTAGTAGAGTAGTAGTAGCTGTAGTCTTCTTCAAGGAGCAAGCTTTAAGCTTAGCCCGTAGTTCTTGTAGCTGTTATTTACAAACATCAAGCAAAATACCCTTAAGCTTTCCTCTTATTAATCGAATGACACAACTTATCACACACCAAAGGGTTATATTACGATCTACATAAGCAATACACAACCTATCACACAACAAAGGGTTATATTATGATCTACATAGGCTTACCTCACCTAGCATCAAGGCAAGCTGTCAGTGTGCCTTCCACCCACGCTTCTTAGAATCTTAAGGGTCTCATTGCAAGCCACTAAGGTCAATCATTTAAGTTAGCAAGATTTGGCTGGTATCTTTACACCCCTTTGAGGCTAAAGAGTGTGAGTTTGTTTCTCTACAGTCCAGATAAACAACAGATATATTAGTGATCTAGCACTTTAGTGTAAAGGTGTTTTTTTTTTTTTTTTTTTTTTTTTTTTGGGGGGGGGGGGGGGGGGGGTAACAAGAGGGCAATTGGAACTCAATAGAAAACACATGATATTCTCGTGGATGTCCTCAATTATAATTTTCTCAAGTGTTGTTTTTTCATAAGCTCTTAGGCGGTAATGAATTGTAAGGATAATCAATAAAAAAAAACACATGGTAGGTAGATGAGGTGCATTACCGTTATAATCTAAATGGCCAAATGGGATGTCTTAAAAGTCTCAGAAATCACTTCGAAACTCATTTTCCTTAATCTATGATCTGTATGCCAATCGGACAGTAAATCTGAATGTGATCAATTCTTTACTAGGTGAACGTGTTTTAAATGTTGTTATCTATATACTATACTTGAGCTTTTATGCTTCAAAATTTTGCCTCATGAGGTTTTTTTTTATTTGTTCATCAAATCTAGCGTGCAGCCCACCTTTTAGCCTCTGCTGGAATGGATAATTTTGTCTACATATGGAATGTATGGAGTGAGCAACATAAAAAAGCACGTGTATTTCGTTTTCATAATGCGGCTGTGAAAGATGTGAGGTGGTCACCTCAGGGACAGTTCATTCTTTCTTGTGGCTATGATTGCTCATCAAGGTTGGTCGACGTCGAGAAGGGTATGGAAACTCAGAATTTTACAGAAGACCAGGCTGTTACGGCTATTAAGTTTCATCCACACAACTCCAATCTGTTCCTCTCGGGTGGATCAAAGGGGCTTCTGAAATTGTGGGATATTCGAGCAGGAAAGGTGGTTCATGAGTATGTTCGACGCCTTGGACCAATACTTGATGTTGAATTCATGAATGATGGCAAGCAATTTATCTCTTCAAGCGATGTATCCCAAACCAATCTTAGTGAGAACTCTCTCATTGTCTGGGATGTTTCTCGGGAGGTGCCTCTGTCCAATCAGGTTGCTCTTTAGCTTCTTGTTTTGTTCCTTTCTTTTGTAACCGGACAGTGTTTGAAAGTTTTTGAAATATTATGCTCACAAAGTGCATGTCTAGGGGGCTTCGCTCTCTTTGTTTTCAGCTGAGAAATTCCAGTGTGTAACTTGTTTCTGTCCACCTCTTTGTTCACAGGTTTATGTGGAAGCTTATACATGCCCTTGTGTTAGATGTCATCCTTTCGAACCTTCATTTGTGGCTCAGTCAAATGGAAACTATATTGCTATATTCTCCACTAAACATCCATTCAGACTAGACAAGTACAAGAGGTATGAATCACATGGCGTTTTTGGTTTTCCTGTCAAGTGTTGTTTCAACTTGGATGGTGAAATTCTTGCCTCTGGTTCCTCGGATGGTGAAATATATTTTTACAGTGTCAGATCATCCAATCTCGTAAAGAAAGTAAAAGCTTATAATCAGCCATGCATAGATGTTGCTTTCCATCCTGTAATTCCAAATGTTATCGCGTGCTGTAGTTGGGGTGGAGAAGTTTCAGTGATAGAATGAAGCTGTCGAATTTTGCCCTGTGGAGAAGTTAATAGGGAGGAGTTTTGTAGTTCAGCCTGATTATCTAAATTCAAAGAAAACAACATATCCAATGCTTGTTTGATGCTGTCCACATGAGCCTGGTTATGAGGTTGTCTGTCTTCCTCCTTTTTTATCTCTTTTATACTTCGTATTTCTTAATCAATCAAAGCCTTAAATCTGCATGAACCAAAAGTGATTATTATATATAGTCATCTACTTTATATTTCTTACTATCTAAAAGAAAAAAGAAACCGAGCAACATTCTGTGTTCAGGAGAATTGTAGATGAGGATGGACTTCTGCCTGTGTCGAAATGGAATTCTCACAGCATGAACACAGCATCATATCCTTTTGCCTGTACTGAAATGGAATTCTCGCACCATGAACACATCATAAATAAGATTGAATATATCAAGAGTTTGATTCGTTTTCAGCTCTTCATGACTAAATTCCTCGCGCTGATTTACAACGTAAGAATCCTAGGATCCTTTCTCCGAAAACCGAGTATGTTATCTAGGTGAACATGTTATAGACTTGTATACTCCGTATTGGTTTAGGGGCCATTTGGTTTTAGGTATTCATCTAAGGGTAAAGAGATGATGATTGACTTGATTTCTTTTGGTGTTTTTATGCTTAGTTTGTTATGCCTTCACCTTATTTTCTCACTTTCCCCTAAAGTCTTTTAAGTTGATTACTCGACCCCCTCTTGTATTCTTGCATTCTCTTTCCCCACTAAATTACCTCTTCTGATAATCTTTGCTGTCTCCTCCTTTGAACCTTTGCCCGCCTCCAGCCACCCATCAGCGATCGCTATTGCCATCCACCACTACCCACAACCCTCCATCTATCTTCTTTGGTTCCCCGTTTTTTTCCATTTCATGCCCCATAGATCTCTACATTTGAATTAATTATTCATAAGTTATTTGGTAAGATATATCTTGTACAGTGTACATGACAACTTGATAATTTGTATAATTGTATTTATCAAAATTATGCTAAATTTGAAACATGGTTCATCATTTATACAAATGTTCATGTCTGAAAATACTTTTTTGGACACTTGTTTTTTGAGCCAAATAAACAAATTACAAACATTTTATCCTGTTTTCGAAACAAAATCAAACATGTACTAGTAGAAATCACGGTCATCCTTTCCCTTTTACGGTCCTATATTATTTCTAGGTTTCATTCTGTTTACATGCGCAAACCAAACGCCAGTTAATGATAGTTCATGACGTTTGTGATAATCTGGACTTCATTTTGTTAACCATTGAACATGCTTTTAGCAAAGCTTTATAGTTAAAGGGTATTTTGGGTCGTCGTTCTTTTATTCAATTGATTAGAAACGGAATATTTTCATTAGAGGATGTCGATTCGAATGTTTGGATCGGGTATGAGGAGATCAGGTCGGGTTGGGGCAACTTTAAAGTTGAGTTATATGAAGTACTAAATTATTGTGTTTATGCAAGTCGAAATCTGAATTAGATATTTTTCGGGTCGGTTTCGAATCAGATCGGATGTGATTTTAACACCTCTAATTGTCATATTGAGTTCATTAATTAGTCGTTATATACAGAGTATGTTTTTTTTTAGCTTTTAGTGAGTTTCGTTTGTTTCTTTCAGAAAAAAAAAACGTTAGTTTTCCAGCTCCAGTCTCCATTACTTATGTGAACATCATCTTATAAAAATTATTAGCCAATGAAATTGGGAATTATTTTTTAAAAAATTTGCATCACTACCGAAAATCGTTTCAATATAAATGTGACTTTTAAAAATTTGTTATCCTATTGAACATATGTTTATAAACTTGCACTTGGATATGACAAGACTAAGAACAAAGAGACAAGTAGCCAAAATTCCACACAGACATCCACTTTGTAGGCTGTATATAAAGTTGCTGGACTCCATAATGAAGTTTCGTTCTATTATTATTCTGTACAATTTTAAGATTTTTTTTTTCCATGTACAATTTGTTTTTGTAAATTATTTTGCTTATAATATGGATTTTTGTGTAACTTTTTATTTTTATTTTTATTATTATTATTATAAAACATTATAAAATTATTCCCCGTTCCATATTAGTTTGAACGTTTATCATAACATGATTATATGAAGTTTGATAAGATAAGTTGAATTATCTGTGGTTTTAAACTTTTAATAGAAAAGTGTATTTATAATTAATGATGTGAAATGAATGTAGAGGGTTCAAAAGAAAGCTAAATAACACCTTTTTTTTTTTTTTTTTTTTTTTTTTTTTTTGAGGAAAAGCTAAATAATACTTTGTACTAGATGATTAATATTATTATACCAAAAATAAAATAAAATAAAATGTTCCAACAATTATGGAAAGGTTGAAATATATTACAATTGTACGAAGTAAGGGTTGGAGGGAGTAAATTTTATTTAATCTATTTTATATTATTGCTTTTTGTTTAATTCTGTTTTGTCTCATAAATTTGATTTTGTGTTGTCTCATTAATTAAACAATTTTTTGGATTGACCTTTTCTTCCTGACTTCCCTGCTTAAAGCTAAGCAATTTCTAGTTTTTAGTTTCCTATGCCAAATTCCTCAAGTAATAAAGCAAACATATAGTACACTATTTATTATTAGCAATATATCAACTTTTTCAAAAGCTACAATTTTGAGTTATTTAAAAAAAAAAAGTCATTGGATCATTTGCATACATCATTCAAACGTCACTTAAAATGGTTATTATAAACACAAGCCAGTAAGTTAATAACTTAACACATAGCTATATATTTTTTTTATTATGTAGCCGGTTGCATACAAGACAAGTTGGAGTAAAGATTATTGTGTTATTTCTTAGAAGCTCCGATTAAGTGAAAATATCTCAAGTTATATTCCAATATAGGCGTTGATGATTATAAAACATTCAAAGGTGTTTGATTTGATTTGCAATAACTAACTTAACCTTCAAACAAATGATTATAAAACATGCATTAAAAACAGACAAGAGTTTGTTAAGATTTAAGTGAAGCAAGCATGACCCCCATGGCTTGCCGGAAGAGGAAAAAAGAATGACATTAACAAAAATGTTTGAAGCCAATAATCAAAAAGTCTTGATTCTATGAACCTTCACCTACCTCCAATGGCAAACATAACATGAAGCTTTCTAGATTTGAGGAAGGTAGGGGACACCCTTAAGAGTTATCCTATGCACAAATTCATAACCCTACTTTAAAAAATTCCTTTTGGTCATTCAACAAAAATAGGGAGAAAATAAAAATTAAGGTAGGGGCCAAAAAAGAAGGGACACTTAGACATAAGGGGCATAATTTTACACTAGTATATGCACTATATCTCTTTCTTCCCATTTTAAGCCTTGGAAAAATTGTATGAAAAATATAACATATAGTTTTCATACACCTCTATCTCTTAGCTTCATTGGCTAAGTGGGGGCTACATCTACTCTAAGCTTCCCTATCTCTCCACAACACCTCACAGACAAGAAACATAAGTCAATGAAATTATTTGGGAAGGGAAAAATTAAATGCCATACACTAACAATAGCATACACCCCATTGCCCACCTCTCATTTAGCACTATCTAGATTCCAGACATTTTGTCACAAGGGAGAAATATTATTAATAAGGAGCAAGATTGTATCTAATATGGTCCACTACAACTAGGCTTAGCTTACCTCACTCCTTTTATCACAAAAAGAGAGATTATTAAAATGGCTAATCTTTAAAAGAGGGATTGATTAATGGCTATTAAATCTATGTGTTTGTTAGTGGTGTCGAATTACTATAGAATGTTGACATTAAAATATAGTGTTAGTTGTTATAAATTCTTTGCTTAAGCCACTCGATATGGATTGATTCGGTTTGAGTTATATGTTAAATCTCTATTGGGCTTAGCACAAAACACACATCAGAGAAAAGTTCTGTCACATACGACTCTTAAAAGGTTTAATATCATCCTAAATTATACTTATATGTTAATCTTGCTCCTTGTTCCCTTTTTAAATGTGGCACTAACATCCCCTTTTCACATGTAGGTTATTTTTGCCACTATAGGTTAGTTGGATACAATTGAGGGATTACTCGCCTTATCAATTAATATAATGCTGATTTTCTCTCAAGGTTCTAACTTGAGATTAGAAGAACCATCTTACTAGTTGATTTAAACTAACATAAAAATTTAATAGATGAAGATCAACCTTATACTATTCTAACTTTATTTTAATTTACTATATGAACGGTTAATCCCATATAGAGAAGAATGAATTCTTGACCGTACCAGTTAATAATACAAATCTAAAACCAAGAGTGGTTTCAACGAACTTAACCTAAGTGGCCTCTTAATATATACAATTATGAGGACATGTCTATGGAAGACATTCTTTCCCCAAAAGAGAAGCTGTATATATTGGAAGACAGACAAATGTCTCTAGCCCCTTCATCAACTTGAAGCTAATAAGGAACAAATTTATGCAACCTATAATCTTCATCTTTCTTCTTAGGTTTAGTTATTAAAATTCTACTATATATTTTCATTTTGTTGTGCTTCTTTCAAAGTTGTTTATCAATATGTTCCCCACATTGATTGGCCAGGTGACTCTTTAAAAGTCCTCAAATCTAAATCCCTCTTTATCTCTTCTTCTTTTCATAGGCATCATATCTTCCTAACAAAACAACATGGAAAGTGATAATATAAAAATTAAATTAATAAATAAAAAAAAAAAACACCCAAAGAAAGTTCAACGAGAAAATAAAAAATGATCAAAATAAGAAATTTTTTGAACTTTTTATAATAACCCGTTAAAATCTTAATTTTATACTTCTTTATCCTCTTTTTTCTTAGATAAATATTTTCTAATATTTTTTTTTTTGAAAGTTTGATGATTGCATCAATTTGAGTCATTGGGTAGGGTTTGGTTCGGGTCAAATCTAGTCGAATGTGTGTCATTTTAAACTATTGTGCCCATGCATATCGAATCCTGGATCGAATTACTTTCAGATTAGGTTGGATCTAGTCCGGTCAAGTCAGTTTTATTCACACAAGTATTTGATTTGATGTGTATTCATCGATCCACATTTACACTTAGAAAACAAAATAACGTTTAATTCTGTCATGCATTAACACGGATACATTCTAAATTCGGTCATGCATTAGTACGGATACATTCTAATGAAAAGAAAATAAAAGGCAAGTCACAATAAGTAAATAGTAGAAAATACAAAATAATATAATAGGCTCCCCCATTCTCCCTCCCCTACCATATGAGAGCAATGATCTTGTAGGAGAAAGAGAGACTATTGGAGGAGAGAGAGTAAGTTTGTGGACAAGCGGGTGTTCGTGTTAAGTGGGACCTAATTGGCTTGCCTAATTGGGGACACTAACCGATGGGCATAAAGTTGTTAAGTTTACATCAACCCAATCACTTGGATTTTGACATCAGTCACTTACTTTGGATTTTGACTTCTACTTTCTTAGTCTTTGTCATTTAAGTGCACTTAGGATTCTCATTAATTAAACCCCTTTCAACTAGATTCTTGTTAATTACCCCTAATTTTGAGGCCTCTCTTTTTACGTAGTGCCATCAGTCCTAATCATGACATAATTACACTTTAATTTCATCACCTTGTTGATATGATATGGCCGGCGATATGTTAACTTTGTATCAATTTGATCCTTATTAGTGGTCTCAAATAAAAGTATCTCAAGGAATAAGTATAATACTGTTCTATGCATACGCTTGAACTCGAACAAAACAATATGCGTTAAGTAGATTATGATTATCTTAGTAGATAAAGTTCCAAGATTTGGCATTTAAGACATATGTTCAACATATACATAGAAAAATATAATAGTAGATACAAAGTAATATCTAACTTAAAGAGTGTATTTAGTAATACCTAATGTTCAAGATAATAATCGTAGCAACAGTAGTAGTAGCCGTTATCAGAGTAGGTAATTAGTAGTCGTAGCGCATGAAGTAGTAGTTTCCTTTCTTAGAATTTTTGACCAAGTATTGTGTGATATGCCCGTAACTTCATAAGAATTTCCACAATCAATTCTTGTGAAAACCAGTTTAAGTAACCCTTCATAGCCAATTTAGGAATACTACATTCTTTGTTAGATTTGTTAGTAGGTCCTATAATCCATGCAAAAAAGCCATGATTATAGAATTTAATTAATTTCTCATCATACATGCAACATGGTGTGTATTTTTTGCTTCACAACCATGACAAATCATGATTGTTGATAAACTTGCTGCTTAATAAAGGATTTGGTAACGTAATGATGTTCTACAAAAGCCATCGACAAGAAGTTTGGTCCATAAATATTACAGCCTCAGATTTATTGCTTTTTAGGTGTCAAATTCCCAACTAATTACCTCACCTCATTTAGACTAGGATAAACTATTTCCTTCCACTACTTCACTTCGTGGCAAACCCCATACATTTGATACATATACTTAAGCCCAATCTTTGTTTCATAGAATTTTCAGTTCACTTTAGTCTCGTTCGTTTCATTTACACTACTAGAAAAAGGTCTAATTCTGACGGAACGGTTCCGACGGACATGAAAATCCGTCGGAAAACACTTAATTTCCGACGGATTTATTTTCCGTAGGAAATTTGCGACAAATTTGGAATTTCCGTCGAAAATCCGTCATAAAGTAAGTGTTTTCCGACGGATTTTATTCCGTAGGAAATTTCCGACGGAATTATATTCCGTCGAAAAATTTCCGACGGAATATTATAAGTTTCCGACGGAAATTAATTTTTTTTAAAAAAAAAAAAATACAAACCCCCCAAACCCTAATTAAAAACGGCGCCCCTCCCGCCATATATATTCAAACTTCTCTTTCTCTCTCCTCTCTTCTCACTCCGCCTCTCTTCTATCTCTCTCTCCTCTCCTCTCCTCACTTCTCAGTTCTCTGAGTTTCTATCTCTCTGAGTTCCCATCTTCTCTGAGTTTATATATCTCTCTCCTCTCCTCTCCTCTTCCTCACTTCTCAGTTCTCCGGTCTCCTCTCTCCTTTTTTCTTTTTTTTTTTTTTTTATTTTCTCCTCATCTTCTTTCCTCCTCCTCTTTCTCAATTCTCACCGGCGCCGCGCCTTAGTTATCTTGCTATTTCATATTAATGGTTTATACGGCCAAATTCGACCCTGAAACCTTTATATCTAGAGGTTTCAGGGTCGAATTTAGCCGTATTAAACCAAATTCGGGTTGAAATTGGAAGCTTCGGTTGGTAAGGTATGTTTTCTGGTTTTAATTTTTTTTTTTTTTGTTTTTTGGTTGTTGGTTGAAATTCGTGTTTTTTTTTTTTTGTTTTTTGGTTGAAATTCGTGGTTTTTGGCGGTGGTGGTGGTTTTTTATGGTGGTGGAAATGGTCGTTTAGGATTAGGGGGTGGGTCTGGTTTGGGTTAGGGTGAGTGGTGGTGCGGTTAGGGTAAGGCTGGGGAAGAGAGTTTGGGAAGATCTGGGTTAGGGTGCGGTGGCGGTGGTTGGTGAATCTGGGTTAGGGTGCGGTGGTGGTGATTGGTGAATCTGGGTTAGGGTGCGGTGGTGGTGGTTGGTGAATCTGGGTTAGGGTTTGATGATGATAAGTGGGTGATTTGGGTGGGTCTGGGTTAGGGTTTGGTGTTGGTGGTGGATGGATCTTGGTTAGTTTAGGGAGTGGCGGTTTGGGCTTAGGGTTGGTGGTGTTCTGAGGTGGTGATGCGCCGCGCCCCTGGTGGCGTGGCGTGTTTTTTTTTAATTTCTTAAAATCAGTTTCCGACGGAAATTCCGTCGGAATTTTCCGACGGATTTGTGTTCGTCGGAATTTTCCGACGGATTTGTGTTCGTCGGAATTTTCCGACGGACTTTTCTAGTGCCAAAAAATGCATTCCGACGAAAGGATTCCGTCGGAATTTTCGTCGGAAAAGTGTTTCCGATGGAAAAGGCTGATTTTCCTACAAAGAGTTCTCCGACGACAGTTTCTGACGGAATTCCGTCGGAAACAGGTTTTCCGACGGAAAACAACGTGTTTTTGAGGGATTTTTTCCGTCGGAAAACAGCTGTTTTCTAGTTGTGTTAAGTTCTAATCATTTCAGTTCAGTTCAAGTGATCATTTTAATTCATTTGTCAATTCAGTTCAATAAATTTCAGTCCAAATAACGAGGTTTTAATTATGTTATTTAATAATCGCAACATTGGATATCAATTATGCTATATTGCCTATATATACAAAATATTCACTAATTTTGACGACTATTAAATCTCTAGAGAATTTTATTTGTCTGATATGATTAAAATGTACAAAATCCATAACCACCCGATCATCCTATACTTTTCATGCACACACACATACATATATCAAACCTTCCATTCAGCTATCATATGGTCAAATTAGTCTATTATATTTTAAAATAATCCTTGGATCATTTATTTGCATCTCCTTTGTTTCTCAATGAATTGAGGTCAAAGTAAAATTATATAACCTTATTTGAGACATTATTTTGAATTGCACATTTGATTTCAATAATGACCAAGTAGTAAATGCAAAATTTTTTATTAGTACTTCCATAGCTCTAAGTTTTGTACTTATATTTGTTTCTTAGATAAACTAATGAGATTTAATACCGAAAAAGGGGAGGAGGAGGGCTTGTGCATCCAGTTATCCGTGGGTGTAACTATTGGTATAATGCAAAATGGAATATATATGAGATATTGAGATAATATAAGATAAAGTATGTATGCTTTCCTTCTAAAGAATCTGCTATGTTCTCAATGTTTATCTATGTTGATCAACCCCCCCCCCCCCCTTTTTTAAAAAAAAAATGAAAAAGTGAACATAAACCTAATTAAAATACTACATATAAATGCAACTGGTATTCAATTTTATTCCCTTTCTATTATAGGTCCTAGATTGGATTTGATCACCCTTGAGCTCATGTTTTCCTTCTTAAGAATCTACTATGTTCTCAATATATTTCTAATTGACTGAACATGCATCTTTTTATTGTTGAAAGGTGAACACAAACCTAAAAAAAATCTACATATTAAGTATTTTATCTTTTTTTGATAAAGTATATATGTAAATCAATCTTGGACTTTAAACATTAGCTTAAATTTTTAGTTAAGTTGATTATCTAACTTATTATCAATGCCTACGTGATACAAAAGCTATATGGGCTTAAATCTCATTCATTCCTTTCTTTCAAATTGGAATATAAAGCGCCGTGTTGGGTATGGTGGAATGAACCCATGTCACATCCACACACTTTAAGTTCAATGGGCTCTCATGTTAGGGATGAGAATAATAGAGTACAAAATGTCTTTATACAATAGTTCATTAGCCGGGTTCGATCACCCCCCATGACTCTGATCCCTTAGTTTAGCCTCATGGCCCTTAGCAAGTTAGACGCTTGGTAATTGAGGAAAAAAGATAGATCAAAATCAACCATCTAAAAACCTTTAGGACTTGTTTATTCAACTTATTTCAGATACTTATTACGTATTTCTTAACAAATTCAGATCAGATCAGACCAAATCAGAACTAGCTATTAGAATACTAGATCAAAAACCGAAACGATTAAGGCTTTGTTCTTTTGAAATTTTGAGCAAAAAAGTGTCAATAGAGTAAAGCAGGACAGGGACAACTTATTTATACTCAAAAGCATATTTCAACAAAGCAGACTGCAGCAGCTCAAAAGAATAGGGCCTAATTTTGTGTATCTCGAGTTTATTGCTTGTGAATAATGTTAATGGTTGTTTTTTTGGTTGTATTATATGAAAGGAAAACAATTAATTATAAAATGATACATGACAAGAAGTACAATATAATAAAGGTGTGCATATGTAATTAAGGTTTATACTTGATGTGTTCTAGAACAAGTACAAATACAAATTAATAAAAATGTGCACATAGAAGTACAATATAATAAAGGTGTGCATATGTAATTAAGGTTTATACTTGATATGTTGTAGAACAAGTACAAATACAAATTAATAAAAATGTGCACATAGAAGTACAATATAATAAAGGTGTGCATATGTAATTAAGGTTTATACTTGATATGTTGTAGAACAAGTACAAATACAAATTAATAAAAATGTGCACATGTAATTAAGATTAAGGATAATAAACTGTTTTCTTTGAGCCATAAACAGTAGCATGACGTTCTTTTTGTCAGCATTTGATTCCATTAACTAGACAAAAAAGATAAACAATTATAAAAAATGATGCTAAAAAATTGCAAATTGGTTTGACTGTCGAATACAAAACAGTGTTACAAATGTTTGCCATGCATATTGACCGACAATAGTGCATGAAAAAATCAGATAAATTTAACAAGTGTTTTGGATAATGACCCTAGTAAGTGTAAAACTGCCATTATAATTTGTGAAGATGAAGCCACATCTATTGACACACTATCAAAGGATTATTTACAATTAGTAGACATAAAGGTGAAAAGATATGGTATCACAATATATTATCATTTCACTTAAAAGCCAAAGTAACCGGAGGCTTTTTTTTTTTTTTTTTTTTTTTTTTCCATCTTTTCAAAGTACAAAAGCTTAGATAATGACATCCAAAACTCACCTACACCGCCCTCCCTCCAAAAGACATCCTTTTTTGAGAAGTGATAAATTTTAAACATGGCAAATTTATTGTTGGGGCCTTGGGTAAAAGGAAGGGTGATTTATACGTGTTGTACTCTAGAGCTTCTAGGCCACTTTCTTTAACATTTGAAAGCAGTTTCATACTTTCATTCGATGTAGGGTTATCTTTAACCTTCGTTCCCTCATCTCCACAAAAGCATGTATAGACTATAGAGCTAGGATCAGCGTGAGCCATACAAGCCCACATAAAAAGTCATGAATATTATATCTAGAAATAAATTTTTATATGTGGCTAGTCATACATACAAAGTGACCGGGCAATATGAGAGGGTTACTTCATGAGTGTTATAAGGGTTACCCGGTTAATGTTACAAGAGTTATTCGATCAGTGATATAGAGGTTACTTGATCAGTATTATAGGGGTTAATCACTTTGTTTTTTTTTACTAGTGGTTGGTCATACATACAAAGTGACCAGTCAATATAAGAGGGTTACTTCATGAGTGTTATAAGGGTTACTCGTTAGTGTTATAAGAATTATTCGATAAGTGATATAGATTATAGAGGTTACTTGATTAGTATTATAGGGGTTAGTTACTTTGTTTTTTTACAAGTGACCATATGGTGTGGTCAGCCGCATACAAGACACGTTGAGTTAATATTGTTTACTAATGAGTAAATTCAAATATATACTTCGTATATTTAATCAAGCATCACATCATGATCGAGTCTTCATTTTCTACAGAAATATCCCGAAAAAAGGATGATCTATGTATTGATGATCACTCTTTAGTCTTTACACCTTTAATTGAATTGAAATCCAAGGATAGGATGAGTTAAGTCAATTCCAAAAGAGAACAAAGTTGTGTGTTACATGACTTACATCCTTCGTCCCACTAAATTTATCTAATACTAATAGTGAATTTATACACTTTCTTAATCAAAACCTTCTTGTAGTTTAGCATGCGTTGTTATTACTTAGTCCTTTCCTAAGTTCTTTTTAAAAAAACTTGGTTGAAGTTTTCATTAGTAGTTGTTATAAATGTCTATGGCTTTCTTCTACAAAAATACTCGTATGGGACAAACTTAACGAGACATTTGAACAATGGAAAACAATATTGTTTGGGTCCAATTTATCTAATTGGGCCTAGTCATGTATTTGGGTCCAATTATCTTATTGGGCATGGTCACTAAATGACTTCATATTCCAAGGTCAAGGCCCGAGCCTCCAATCAAGCCAAGTCAACCAAGAGTCCTTTGGTCCGAATTGCCATGGTCAGCCCATGATTATTTAAAGGCCCAATTACCCTCCTCTCATCATGTGCAAAGGTATAAAAGCCTTCAATTCATTCATTCATACAACAGAACAAAGCCTCAAGCATTAAATCTCTTGCATAGCTTTTTCTCTCTAAACACTGTTTGACTTCGGCATCGGAGGGGTCTTCCTCGGATCCACCCCCGAGGCCAGTTTACGTGTTTTAGTTGTGCAGGAAACCTTCGGCCCAGCATCAACTGGACCGGACCAGTCTTCAGCCACTTCAGCGGGCCTTCGGCAAGGCCCCATTGTTTTCATCCAAAACAATTTGGCGCCGTCTGTGGGGAAGACTTTCAAACATCTTTAAGCCAAATTTCTAATCAAAATCATCTTGCAATCATCTTAGTAGCAATGGCTAAGAACCGCAAGAGCAAAAGCCTCCGTCAAGGAGCGGGCGAAAAGCCTAAAACTCCTACACCATCACCCTCACCGGACCGGAACTCTCCCAAGGGTGCCAGCTCGGGGGGAGGATCATACAGGGAGGATTCCCTTTCTCCCGTAATTCACAACTCTCATCATAGGCCGAGTCCCTCTCGGTCTAGCAGAGGTCAGACCGATCATAGGACTCATTCAGTGCCCTAAAGCCAACCATCGACCATCCGCTCTCATTCCCACACTCAGCCGAGGACCCCTTTGACGGGGCCCAGCTCGGAGGAGGTGGCAAGAGCGCTGGCAGTGCTCATGGAGGCAATGAGGGCACAAAACATGCCTCCACCTCGCGATCGAACTCCTCCGCATACCCGGCATCAGCGGAGGAAGCTAGATCATGATGGTGGGAAACCTCCTTCCTTCCGGGAACTGGAAAAGTGGGAAGAGGATACCTGGAGAACTGAAAGAGAGAGGAAAAAGAACCCTCAATTTTTCAGAGGATCCTCAACCTCTCGACCAGAAACGCATAAAAGCAGCAGCTCAGCTTCTCGGCCAGAATCTGCTCACCGAGAGCAACCTGAGACTGTTCGCCGAAGCGTCCTCGACCGACTAGGCGGCAAGGAACCGAGCGTGCACAGTCGCCTCTCGTTCCCTGCAGCCGAGGCATAGACTTCCCAGCCAGGGACGAAAACCACTCCTACCTCTCTAAGAGGGCGGAGCGCGGTCCCTTCGGCCAGGAACAAGGACAAGGCCGTTATGCTACCCACCAGTTCCCCATTCGAGCAATGGATACTGGAAGAGCGCGTGCCCACGGTTAAAATACCGTCGCACATCACATATGATGGGACTTCGGATCCGAAGGACCACATTGCCTCGTATGAGGCTCATATGCATCTTTGCCCCAGATCCGAAGCGACTTGGTGCAAATATTTTCCAACCACTCTCAAGGGGGTCGCGCAAGCATGGATCTCCAAGGGAGTGAAGCAAGGCTCTACAACAGGGTGGGATGATCTGTCCTCCAAATTTAGGAGCAAGTTTTCCACGGCAAACCGCCGAGAGAAGACTACTGCAGAACTCATGGGTCTACAACAAGGGGAGGCCAAAAGCCTCCGAGACTATCTGACCCGTTTCAGCAACGAGTCATCCAGCGTCTCTCAGCTGGACCAAGGGCTAGCCGTTTTTGCAATGCAGAATGGCCTTCAGCCCGGGAAGTTCTTAGACTTCATGGTCATGCATACCCCGCAGACCTTGGAGGAAGCTCTGAACGCCTCGGGTAAATTCATCCGAGCCGAAGAGTGGAACAAAACAAAAACCCAACCTCAATCTGGTGGAGGGAAGCAAAAACAAACACCCTTGTCTGAAGGCCAAGGCCAGAGGAAAAAGGGAAAGGCCAAGGCCTCGAAACAATCTTCGGCCAATGAGCCGAAGAAGGAAAAATTTGCCTCATACACAGGCAGATACGAGTCCTACACTCCGCTCTCTCTTCCACGCGCCAAAATTTACAGCGTGACGAAGGAAGAGCAGAGTTACCGAAAGCCGAGACCACTCCTAGAGTGGTATCAGCGAAAAAATAAAAATTAGTGGTGCGAGTTCCACGAATCTTCAGGACATAACACTAAGGAGTGTATCCAACTGAAGGACCAGATCGAGGACAAGGTCCGGAAGGGATATTTGAAAAAATACATCGCGGATCACCGCAAGAAAAAGGAGGCCGAGAAGTCAGCAAAGGACCCTCGGCAAGACCTCGACTTCCCCCGGAAGAACAGTAAAAATGCGGAGGGAAAATTCTCTCCGATCAATGTTATCTCGGGAGGAATATGCTCTCGGAGGGAACACAAGCGACACCTTAGGGCTCTGACCCACCAGGTGAACAACGCTTACATTCAGCCTCCCCAGTCGCCGGTGCCGAACATGACGTTCACAGCCGCCGACTGCCGGGGGGTAACGTTCCCTCACGAGGATCCGTTGGTGATCATCGCCACGGTGGCCAACCACGACGTCAGCAAGGTCCTTGTTGACGGTGGCAGCGGAGCA
Organism: Chenopodium quinoa; assembly: GCF_001683475.1. NCBI lineage: Eukaryota > Viridiplantae > Streptophyta > Magnoliopsida > Caryophyllales > Amaranthaceae > Chenopodium > Chenopodium quinoa. The sequence goes on along the minus strand of NW_018742271.1, from coordinate 214,192 downwards.
AACATTCTGTGCCGAAAGGCCTACAATCAAATCAAGCTGAAGCCCAAGCACCTTACGCCGGTACCCTACCCGGTATCCGGATTCAACGGGGCTTCAACTTACCCAGATGGGAAGGTGACACTTCCTGTCACCATCGGCTGCGATGAGGCAGCCAGGAATGTCATGACTGATTTTTTGGTCATTGACGCTCCTTCAGTGTACAACGTGATTTTGGGGAGACCCATAATTCACGAGATCCAAGGGGTCGTCTCAACTTATCATCAGCTGATGATTTACGTCTCAGACGCCGGCTTCCCCGAAAGGATCCAGGGCAGCCAAAAGGACGCCCGAAGGTGCAACTACCTCAAGCCATCCACTAGTCGCCCAGATGACGATGACAAGGATGAGGAGGAGAAAGAAAAAGAAAGAGAGCCCAGCACAAAAAAGCCGAAAGGCCTAAGTGCTTCGGCCCAAGGTTCTGTGCCCAGAGAAAAAGGGCCAGAAAGGGAAAAGGCTAGCTCTTCATCTGAGTCAAAAGACTCAGAGAGCCAGCTGACATAGACAGCAGGCCAGATTGTGAAGAGTCCAGTCCATCAGCAATGGACATGGACCAGCAGACTGAAACGGTCGAGTTGACCGAAGGAGACGCTGAGAAATGTGTAACAATCGGGATGGACCTTGATCTGAACACCCGTTGTGAACTTATTCAACTCCTTCGAGACAACAGAGATGTGTTTGCTTTCTCGGCAGCTGATATGCCCGAGATAAGTCCAAACCTCATCTCCCATAAGCTTAACGTTGACCCAACGTGTCGACCAATTAAGCAAAAGAAGCGGAATTACTCCGCTAATAAGAACCGAGACATCGCAGCCGAGGTCAAAAAGTTGTTGGAGGCAGGCTTCATCGAGCCTTGTCAATATCCAGAATGGCTGGCAAATGTGGTGATGGTTCAGAAGGCCAATGGTACCTGGAGGATGTGCGTTGACCTCACCGGACCTAAATAAGGCTTGTCCGAAGGATTTCTATCCCTTGCCGAGGATCGATCAGCTAGTCGATTCGACAAGTGGCCATGCCTTGCTTAGTTTCATGGACGCATTCTCGGGGTATCATCAGATCTTCATGCACCCGGACGATCGAGAAAAGACGGCATTCGTCACGAACGCCGGGGTGTACAATTATAAAATGATGCCCTTCGGATTGAAAAATGCGGGGGCAACCTATCAAAGGCTGGTGGATCAAGTTTTTGCCGATCAAAAGGGCCGAAACATGGAAGTCTATGTTGACGATTCGATCGTCAAAAGCAAAAAATCTGAGGACCATTTTAAGGACCTGGCTGAAACCTTCGCCACCTTAAAAAAGCATCAAATGAAGCTGAATCCGAAGAAGTGTGTCTTCGGCGAGAAGTCAGGGAAATTCCTTGGGTTCATGGTCAGCAAGAGGGGGATTGATGCCAATCCCTCCAAAGTCAAAGCAGCGCTCGACATGCCTGAGCCGAAAACAAAGCGGGATGTTCAGCGGCTCACCAGAAGAATGGCAGCCCTCTCGAGGTTCATTTCCAGAGCTTCGGATAAGGGATTACCTTTCTTCAAAGCCCTAAAACTCCCGAAAACAAAAGAGCTCGTTTGGGAGGAAGAGCAAAAAGAAGCCTTCAAGCAGCTTCGGGAGCATCTGGATCAACTCCCAACGCTGGCTAGCCCAGCAGAGGGAGAAACTTTGTATCTGTATATGGCTGTTAGCCCAGCCACCATCAGTGCAGTGCTGCTGAAGGAAGAAAGAAAAATTCAGCAACCGATCTATTTCGTCAGTCACACTCTGACGGATACCGAGACTCGCTACCCTTTACTCGAGAAAGTCGCTTTTGCGGTAGTGGTAGCTGCTCGGAAGCTGAGGCCCTATTTTGATTGCCATCAGATAGTGGTCTTAACTGATCAGCCGCTGGAAAAAGTTCTCGGCAAAGTTGAAAAATCTGGTAGGCTGGCCAAGTGGGCTTTTGAGCTCACCGAATTCAGCATCAGCTACCAGCCGAGGGCTGCCATCAAGGCTCAAGCTCTAGCGGATTTCTTGGCCGAATGCTCGTACCAAGAGACGCTAGACAATGAAAGGAAAGTCTGGACCGTGTTTACGGATGGATCCTCCACCGTAAATGGTTCGGGGGCAGGGGTTGTGATAACCTCTCCCGAAGGCAAATCCTTTGAGTATGCACTAAAATTTTCTTTTAAGGCTTCGAATAACGAAGCTGAATATGAGGCAGCAATCGCTGGCCTAGAAATTGTGCATCTCCCTTGAAGCCGAGCATGTCTGCCTGAAAACAGACTCTCAACTAGTTGCATATCAGATCAGTGGCAGCTACGAGGCCAAAGAGCCCTCCATGATAGCCTATCTTGCCAAGATCAAATCAGTCATTGCAAAGCTGAGAACTTTTGAGGTTCAGCTGATCCCAAGGGGTCAGAATACTCAAGCCGATGCACTCTCCAAACTTGCGAGTTCAACTCTCATTGAGCTGAACAAATCTGTATATGTGGAAGTGCGTCGAGAAAGAAGTGTCGACGAAGCACCTGAAGTGTGCTGCGCTAACCCAGAGCCTAGCTGGATGGACCCCATCCTAGCTTTCAAGCTTCGGGGAGAGATTCCCGAAGATAGAATTTTGGCCTCCAAGCTGAAGAGAACCAGCTCAAGGTTCATTGTCTTCAGGGGGGAGCTTCTGAAAAAGTCCTTCTCAGCCCCATTGCTGAAATGCAAGGGACCAACAGATGCAGATTATATCTTACGGGAGATTCACCTCGGCATCTGCGGGAACCACATCGGGGGAAGGACCGTAGCCCACAAGGCATTGAGGGCCGAATATTACTGGCCCACCATGATCTCAGATGCTAAGGAGCTGGTCCGGAAATGCGAAAAATGTCAAAAATTCGCACCAGTTATCCATCAGCCAACTAGGGATCTTCAGCCAATCCTTAATCCACTCTCGTTTGCCCAATGGGGACTGGATATACTGGGACCATTTCCAGATGCTGTGTACCAGAAAAAATGGCTGATATACGGTGTTGACTACTTCAGTAAATGGATCGAGGCCGAAACAGCCTCGAACATTACAGAGCAAACTGTCAGAAAATTCATCTGGCAGAATATCATCACTCGTTTCGGCATCCCGAGAGTATTTGTCTTCGATCATGGGAAAGGCAATTCGATAACTTACCGCTGAAGCGGTATACAGATCAGTTCGGCATCAAATTGGCATATTCAGCGGTATGCCACCCGCAAAGTAACGGACAAGCCGAAGCTGCAAATAAACAGATCCTAAATGCCCTCAAAAAGAGGGTGGAAGATCAAAAGTCCAAGTGGCTGGAGGAGCTCCCAGGAACCCTTTGGTCCCTTCGGACAACTGAAAAAGAGGCAACGGGCTATTCACCTTTTGAACTGGTGTATGGTGCCGAAGCCGTCCTTCTAGTGGAAATCGGCTCTGAGAGTTTACGAGTGCACCACTTCTCGACTGAGAATGAGCAACTGATGAAGGAATCTCTTGATTTCCTCGACGAAGTAAGAGACTCAGCCCGAGGCAGAATGGCTGCTTATAAGCAGAGAATCAGCAAATTTTACAACCGAAGGGTCTATGCAAGGCCTCTCAAAATTGGAGACCTTGTCCTTCGGAATGCTGCTGCAGTCCAGAATGGCCGAATCCATGGGAAACTCTCAGCCGCATGGGAAGGGCCCTATGAAATCTGTGAAGAGCTTCAGCCAGGGACATACCGATTTCGGCAGTTGGATGGAACTGAGTTGAAAAATCACTGGAACGCTGATGTACTGAAGAAATATCATGTGTAAACCCTTCGGGGCAGAAAAATCTTTGTAAGTACATTTTGAATTAATGAAAGGCCTTGGAGCCACCATTTATATAAATATTTGCAACTTTTTATTTTCAAAGTTTTCTTTGCTCTATCTACTCTTTAAGGGTTTTTATTCAGCCTCGTCTGAAACCTTCGCCTCCGGGTAACTGGGTTTCAGATTGCTGACAAACTCGTCTTTTTAAAGAACACTGGTCTTTCAGCTGAAGTCAAACTTCAGTAAGACTTGTTCTTCAAAGACATGAGTCCATGGACAAGTCTGAGATATTGCCTTAACTGAGCCTTGTATCCCAGAAAGCCATTATCTGAAACATTGCCTTCAGTTGGCCCTGTGTTTCGGATATCCATTTTTTAAAGATAGACAGAAAATCAAGGATAACAGCAACTGTTGGAAATTTTTTATTCAGCCTCGTCTGAAACCTTCGCCTCCGGGTAACTGGGTTTCAGATTGCTGACAAACTCGTCTTTTTAAAGAACACTGGTCTTTCAGCTGATGTCAAACTTCAGTAAGACTTGTTCTCCAAAGACATGTGTCCATGGACAAGTCTGGGATATTGCCTTAACTGAGCCTTGTATCCCAGAAAGCCATTATCCGAAGCATTGCCTTCAGTTGGCCCTGTGTTTCGGATATCCATTTGAAAAGATAGAGAAACAAAACCCAGCTCAATAATCCAAAGACTTGAATCTTCAGATTTCTGGGGGGGCAAGAGGCACTACCAGTGCAAGTTTATGTTCAGCAGAATTCTTCAAAGCCGAAGGCTTTTGTACTTAGCAAATTTTTGCGAGAATTTCTCAAGCTCAGAAATAGTAAAACACTCAAAATAAGGCAAAGCAGTTGAAGAAAGGAACATCAGATTAATGATTCATGCTCAGAAAGTGAGCTATAAGTTCAAATAAATTAAAGACTACATCGGCAGCCGCCCACAAGCGGAAAATAACAGCTGCCGAAATACGTACAGAAACAAAAATAAACTGTTTGTACATCAAGGCAAGCTGAAGCAAAAAGATAAGGCAAAAAGAGATTCAGAAAGCGGCGAGTCTGAAGTTAAGCGCATGTTAAACCGCAAGATTCTGAAGACGACTGCCCGATTTCCTATGCTTCAATTGGAGGATCAGGCTGATCAGCCGGGCCAAGCCCCGGGGCAGTCTCGGTTCCAGCAGCAGAGGAGGCAGGTTGGGCCCTTGCCTGAGCTTCAGCGGCTCGCTGTTCAGCCTCCAACTCCTGCCGCTCAGCTTCCTCCTCGGCTTGTTCAGCCTGAAGGATCTCATGCTCGGCAGGACTGGCATACAGCATGTGCGGATCTTCGGGGTCCTGAGCCCAAAGCGCACACTTGGACCAATTCAGCGAAGGCTCAGCATGAAGAGCCAACCTCCAAGCCACCTTAAACCCATTAATGTAGCCCATCTCATATTCTTCTTGGGTGTAAAGGCGGACTTGGAGTAGGGCTTCAGCATCATCCAACTTCTTTTGACTCTCCTCCAAATCCTTTTTAGATTTTTCTAACTCTTCTGAGAGTTTGGAGGAAGAAGTCTTCTGCTCATCAAGCTCCAGCTGGACGTCGGAAGCTTCGGTTTTGGCCTAGATTAGCTCATCTCCCTTGACTCTCAGCTGATCTTCCAACTCCTTCAGCTTCTGGTCCTGGCTCTCAGCAGCGGCTTGGGCAGCAGAAAGGTGAACATCCCTAGCCTGTAGAGCCTCTTCAGCAGCCATCCTGCTGGCTTCAAGAGCTTCCAGCTTCTGCTGCACTTCAACTTGTGCAGCAGCTCCTTCTTGAATTCGGCTCTCGATGGCAGCTTTAAATTTGGAGATGTCCACTCCCATTTGCTCCTGAAGGAATTTCTCCCCTTCCATCAGCGGGGGAAAAACTTCCTTCTCCATAGCCGAACAGAAGGTTTGAATGGCTTCAACAACCCTCTTTTCATACTCTTTGCTCTGCTGCTGCTTCTCTTCAGCAGCCTGCTGCTTCAGCTCAGCAAGCTTCGCCTCCTCCCGGGCAATTTTTGCCTCCTCCCAGGCATGCTCCAGCTTGTTTTGGAGGGTGTCAATCAACTCTACAGTAAGAGTCTGATTGTGCACAACCTGTTTGCAGGGGCACATCAGTTGAAATAAATAAAGTAATAAAAAAGGGAAAGAGCCAGAAAGGAGGAGAAGAGCTGAGTGAAAGCAAAGCAACTAAAAGGTTAAGTACCTGCATCAGCAAACGCTGGTTGTCTCTTGCAGGGTCAGGGACCCTTCGGCTGGATTCTCCCATCCCAGCCGTGGCCTTCAGCGACCACACCCTTGCTCGGTCCACTTCGGACATGCTAGTCAAGTCGCCGAAGTAGCCTGCAGCCCCTTCACGGTTCTGGCCCCAAATTCGTTCCCAAACAGGTTCTGGGACTGTGATACGAGGGGCCGAGAAACCCAAATCTCCAGAGTTCAGCGTCTGGAATGAGGGGAAGGAAGAAGAGGGAACCTCCTGAATCTTCTCAGGCTCAGCGTGACCTTCTCCTTCGGCGGAGCCCAGTTGGTCTCCACCAGGGTCAGCAACAACGACCTTCTCTGCTTCCTCCCCCTGATCAGGTTGATGAAGAAAAGCGTCAACCTCCCTATCAATATCATCTGAGAAGCCTTCAACAATCGGCTTCTCAGATTCTTCAGCAGGGTGTCCCTGAACCCCCCTTCGGATCAGGAGTTCTTTGGTCCACCTCCATCTCTTGAGTTTCGGGAGGTGGAGGGGGGGTTTGAGGACGCGGAGCTTCCGGCGGAGGGGGAGCCCTCGGCGAGCGTCTACCTTCATCAGGCTCCCGTATGAGGATGCCCCCGGTAGGCCTCATCCCCATCTGAAACTGCCGAGGCCCCAGCACGGCCAACCTCCTCCTTCTCTTTGCTAAGGGCTGCTCGTCCATTTCTTCAGATTCTGACGAAGATGGATCTTCAGAACGAGCAGGCGCCTTTCCTTCTCTTCTTCCGCTCCCTTCCTCAGACTGCAGAAAGGGGGGGGGGCAGCAAAGTATGAGTAAAAAAAAAAAAAAAAACCAAGCAAGTTAGGAACTTACTGGAACCCTCGGCTGAACACCAGGTGCAGGGATATCCCCCTCAGCAGCACCAGACGTCCCAACACCTCCTTCCAAGGAGTTGATTACTCGGGATACGTCAGCTGCTGTCTGAGCAGCCTGTGCTTCCTCAGGTAATAAAGGCCGAAGGGGATCTCGCTTCTCCCACCAAGGCTTCTGCTTGGTGTATTCGGCAGCGGCTTCAATTTGAAGCCCCGTTTCGTGCAGATGCAGCGGACGGTTCTTCGGAGCTGTGATTGCCGGAGCCCGGTCTAGAATGACCCTTTCAGCGTTCACCCCGAGCCGGTTATAATCAATTCCCGAGGTAGCTTCGCTCAGCTCTGAAAAGAACAGACGAAGGTTAAACTAAGGGAATAAGCATCAAAGACAAATCAAAATTGACTAAGTTAAAGTCCTCGGTCCTAGCCGAACATACTTACCGCCCCTGTACTTTCGGCTGAGGCCGACAACTGCCAACATCTTCTCTTGGAAGATGTAATGGTTATCCGGAAGCCATCTGGCCGGGAGAGTTCTCATTCGGCCAACTCCCCCGGGGTTATTCTGCTTCCCGAAGAAGCTCATTTTCTCATAACTCGGGTGGCTAGTGGCATCAGGGTCCTCAGGACCCAAGTCTTGCATGTTTGGATCAGGCCTGGAGAGGTATCGGGGAGCCCCGAAAAAATATGGATGCTCTAGATCAGCGGGAACTCTCACCCAGACCCATTGACCCCTCCAATTCTTATCCGAGGAGTCGTTCGGCCACTTAGTCAGATATTGGGGGCGGCTCTCTATTCGCCACCAGCCTGAAGACCCGTGTTGACCGTACACGCTCTTGAGGTTCTGCACTACCTGATGCATCTTTCGGAAGCAGTGCAAATTCGGTTCAACAACAAAAAACCGACACACCCAGAGATAAGTCATCACCCACCGAATGCTAACGGGTGTTAATTGGCACAGGGAGATCCTGTACTTTATTAAAATGTCCCTGACGAAGGGATCCAAAGGAAACCGAAGCCCGTATTTCAATTGCCGAGTGTACACCCCTACATACCCAGGAGGGGGACGGTGAATCCTGTCAGTCGGCGAGGGCATTCGGCACCAATGCCCATCCTCTTCAAAAATGCCGTAGTGCAACTCAATTTTCTCGGTGAATCGGTAAGTTTCGGCATGCCGAACCCACCATGAGTATGGGGTATTTCTCACCATGGCGTCCTGGGCCTCGGCGTCCTGCCATTCCGCATGCCCAGGAAGCAGGTCCTAGGGGGCAAATCTTCAGCCTGCCCAGCCTGTTCTCTCTGCTCAGGTTGCTCCGCCTCGCCGGCCTCGGCGTCCTACTGAGGCGGCGCGGCGTTTAAAGGAACTGCCGGAATCCCCCTTTCCGGGTCTTCACCGGCTCGTTCCCCGTTCCAAACGTCGGCGCGGTCACGGGGATCCCTAGCCTGACCCCGTCGACCCGGCTGACGCCTCCTTTCTCGAGCCATAATTAAATTCAGAGAAGGAAAGAAGGGAGAAGAAGAATTTCCCTAAAAAAGGGCAAGAAAATCGAAAAAGCTCGGAGAAAATTACCTTCAAATTGGCCGGAATACGCCGGTCAAATCAGTGGAAGCGATGGATTTGAGTCTCGAACTTGGATTCGAAAATGGTACGCTGGAAATTCAGAGCGAAAATGGGTTTGCGTGAGAATTTGAGTGTAAGTTGGTGAAGAAATGAGGTTGAAATGCGAATCAGACCACTACTGCAAAGTTGGCCTAATGTAACACCTTGTAGTAACACTTTATAAGTCAAGATATAAATAGATATTTAAGTAACACTTTTGTAACACTTAGATAGTAGGTAGCACTTGTATGTAACACTTCAAAGTAACACTTTACATAGAGTAACACTTTCATGTAACACTTTGAGTATGAAAAGCAGTTATACAAAAAAAAAAAAAAAAAAAAAAAAAAACTTGCCTAACTCTGCTTTCAATTTTTCTCCAAGCTCTCTATCTTTCTGTCTCTCTTCCTTCTCTCTTTCACTTTTCCCTCTTTTCTCCATCCATTTATGCTATTCACACTTTCCATCTCCTTAATCAATGGAGAGGCTCAAAAGTCTCTCTGAAATTTTACCCCAATCTTTAGATTCTTACTCCTCACCAAACTCTAACTTCTTAACAAGAATAGAACGACCAAATCCAAACCCTAGTGTCCGACTCAATCGATCCATCAAACCGCAAAATGACCGATGATACGGCTAACGGGATCAATTCGGCGGCGAAGAAGAGACGGCGAGCCGTAGAAATCGCCGTCTTCGTATAATGGAGTTGCTACTGCCGGAAATCCCTCCCTCTCTTTTCAATTTTTCGCTCAACAGATCCCTAAATTTCATTCTCACTCTTCAATTTCCATTATGGAGCTGGTGTTGCCGGTTAGATTTCCTCTCCTGTTCTAATTATATTTCGTTTGAAATTTGATAATTTTTGGAGTATTTGATTTATTGTTCTGTGATTCACATTTTTGAAATTAACCTGATTTGTAATTTTTTTTTTTTTTTTTTAATTTATAGAATTTTGAGTGTTGTAGATGAAATTGTTTAAGAATGTTAAATATTTGGAACTTGAGTGATGCATTCTTTATATTATCATAATACTATTACAAAATGATGTGACGATGCTGTGAAATATTGATTGAATTTGGTTTCGAAAATGTTAAAAGGCGGATTATATATATATGACATTATGACTACTGTTTTTGGGGAAAGATGACTAGATGAGAATAAGAAGGAGCTATTTTGTATCATTTGCTTGTTTTATGAGACAAACTGAAGAAGCAGCTTGCTGCTTTTCGTGTCCTATTAATGGATAATTATTCTTCTAATGAAGAACCAATCATTAAGATGCTTTTGTATTGCTTCTCCTATTTCTAAATTTGCTTACTTTTATTTACAAGGTAAAGTCATTTTACACTTATTTAAGAGCTCGATTTTTGTTCAAAGTGTATTGTAGTAATTATTTTGAGATTATAGTATAGAATTTAACGCTTTATTAATATTGTCAATGGTAAATTTGGCAATGATGTATCTATGCAAGATACCTTATGTTTAGTACTACTTTATATTTCATTTATGCATTATTTAATGGATTATGAAGAACTTATGTATTCTATAGAGTGTGTTATATTGGTCATCAAATTTGCATATGCTTGTGCATAAATGTTCTAGCAACAGATTTGTTAAATTAATTAGAATCTAAAATGTCCTGCCTGCTACTGTTGAACATAGCAATATTTATTCAGATTTTGTAGATTTTATAATTTTTTTTGAAGCCATGATTTATGTAATTTAATTGTTGCATGTGTAAGCTTGTATTGATTCTATACAGAAACTGATTTAGGATAAATGGTTGTTGAATGTTGGTTGTGAGGTGTATGTTGGCTGCTGGATCAATGTTGTGTCTAACCGGTCTAGAATTTATTATTTCAAGTTAACATATGGGTTTCTGAACTCTGAAGTTTTATGGGCTTTCCCAGTCTGGCTTGGTTTCAATTGTTTTTTTACTGGTGGCAATGCTTAGAGAAGCCTCCCACTATTGAGATATTCTTCTTGGAATATACACTAGTATATTCTCTTGATTATTCTTACTCCACTCACCTCTATCTCTGACATTCTTTCTTGAATGATTATCTAAGCTCTTCATTAATGGTATTTAAGCACTCCCAACAGCAAAAGAGTGGCTTGAAGTATGATCTCGATCAATGCTTGTCACGTGGTTCTTGAACTGGAGTCTCTTCCTTTTGGATTAGTTTTTGGGTTATATATCCATTGATCAATTCAAAAATTATAATCTTGCTAGAGTATGTTCGAATTCATCTTGTCTCTTATATCTGTATTATATCAGCAATAAAATTTGTTCATAATTCGAGTAAATGACTTGGTAAAGGTGTTATGTTTGATACTTTTTCACCCTTTAATTAATTGGTCTTCAAACTTAATTTCCTTTTTTTTTGGCAGGACATAACAATCCTATATCTATTACTCTTTGTCCAACCTACTAACAAAACATTTGAAGTTATAAAGGTGAAATTTCTTTATTCTTAATTGCTGCTGTCATTCTGAACTTTGACTAAGATTATAGTGATACTTTTTCACCCTTTAACTGATCTTCTAACTTAATTTCCATTTTATTTGACGAACTTTGTAATGATCAAGGATGTGACTCCAATCCCAACAGCCAGTACTTGCAAAAAGGGAAGCATCGAAGGAAGGAGTTGAGGAGATTGTGAATGATCATGGTCTAGTTCAGCATTGCTGCTACTTATGTTGCTCTTTACTTCTACCTAGCCTTAAGCATTGTAAATAAATTTAATATTTTTTGTTTGATGAAATTGTAACAGTACACCACAAGCATTTATTAATAAAAATACCTAAGTTTATATATAATGGATTTTTTATTGATTATTATTTTTTTAGGCATAAAGGGCACCGAATTAAGGGGAAAACTAGTGCCCTTAAAGACCCTTGAATTGGTGTCCTTAACCTCTGTCATGGGCAACCCCAAAAAAGGCACTGGTTCAAAACGGGTGCCCTAAGTTGGTTTTGATAATAATAATAATGTGGCGCAAAAAAAAAAAAAAAAATGTTACCTATCAATTAATAAAGTATTACATTTGTTTGCAAAATTTGATAGATAATGTTGAATATAGTGATACTATACGTCAAAGATGATTTAAAAAATGTTACCTAATAATCAACAAAGTGTTACATTAATTCACAAAAGTGATACATAATGTCGGATAAAGTGTTACTTTATTATTGAAAAGTGTTATTAAAAATGAGGAAGTGTTACATAAGAAATAAAAAGTAACACCTTAAAAATGATACTAATAGTATTAAAAAATTGTTACATAAGTGGGTTTATAGTAACACTTTTAAAAGTGTTACCATACACTACCCAAAATGTTACATAAGACCTTAGGTAACATGGGCGGATGTATCACCCACTAAAGTGTTACCTATTGTCTATAATAACATTTTTACCACTTTATGTACCACTTTTTAGGTGTTACTTAAGGTTAATTATGTACTAGTGGACTTTATAATTCCAGGAAGGAGAATCCCAAAGGTCGAAAAGTTCAAATTTCTCTTAAATGCCTCCTTAATTAACCGTTAAACACTCTCTCTCTTGATTAACCGCCCACTATCCACTCCACTTCCTGTTAATTATCCAAATTACAGTTATTTAATTAATAACTGTTCAAAGAATTTAAATCTTTTGATTTAATTAAATCATTTACTTCCCTCCATTTCCTATCGGATTCAAACCCGATCCGTCATCGTTCCAAATCGGGTCTGGGGGGCAAGTTGTTTGGGTCCAATTTATCTAATTGGGCCTAGTCATGTACTTGGGTCCAATTATCTTATTGGGCCTGGTCACTAAATGACTTCATATTCCAAGGTCAAGGCTCGAACCTCCAATCAAGCCAAGTCAACCAAGAGTCCTTTGGTCCGAATTGCCATGGTCAGCCCATGATTATTTAAAGGCCTAATTACTCTCTCTCATCATGTGCAAAGGTATAAAAGCCTTCAATTCATTCATTCATACAACAGAACAAAGCCTCAAGCATTAAATATCTTGCATAACTTTTTCTCTCTAAACACTGTTTGACTTCGGCATCGGAGGGGTCTTCCTCGGATCCACCCCCGAGGCCAGTTTACGTGTTTTAGTTGTGCAGGAAACCTTCGGCCCAGCATCAATTGGACCGGACCAGTCTTCAGCCACTTCAGCGGGCCTTCGGTAAGGCCCCATTATTTTCATCCGAAACAAGTATGATGAAAGAATGCGAGGACGACTATAAATTTTGCATTGAAACTATCACTTCTTCTGTGTTAAATCTATAATATCGCGCATGATTAATATAGGTGGACATTTCCGTCACATATCACTAGTTAAAGCTAGACAAAGACTGCCTCTTACGTTCACCATTTAAGTTGTTGGGAGGATGATACTTTGAGACAAGAAAAGACGTGACCAATTTTGAAATTGGTACAACCCAAGTACTAATCTTTGTTTTTATGCTCATCTTCAATCTATATGACATTATAAGCCTATCGTGTGCTGATGCTCCTAGGCTCATAGCCAATTTTCTTTACCGACAATCATTACCTTGGCCTTATTTGTTAAGTCTATGATGAAATCTACATGTGAGTGAAAATATTATCGTATATTAAAAGACTGTAATAGTGTTAGGATATGTATCGCTATTGAACAGAATCAATTAAATTGTGTCCACTTTGTAAAGTTACTGGGCTACTCCAAATTGTCATATGATAGTGAAAGCTCCTTGGACTTATAAAGGACACTTGTGACCGATGTGGCAGACTTGTTTAACATTATTTTAAGTGATAATTGCTCTGTCTCTTACTAAAATTTTCACACGAGTTGAGTACAGTTTTACATAATTTAATGACATAACAAGGAATTTTATTGAACAATCTTCGAATAAAAAAAAAAATCGTACAAATTATAAGTGATGAAAGGAGTAAATTATAGACTAGTATATCAGTATATGATATTTAGTGTCTCTAATGAGCTAACATAGCCAAAAACCTTAGTGTTTGCTTTTGGTAAACCTTGCCATGAGCTCAACTTATCTAAGAAGGGTGCCAATGATTAAACTACTGAAGATGAAGTTAAAAAAAAGTATGTACTCTGTAATAAATTGCTTTATAAGAGAGTAAACGATAAGATGATAACATAAATAATTATGGAGTAATATTTTTCAATGCACTACTTAACACATCATATCATTAAAAGTCAACAAAAAAATACATATGAATATTACTTTTTTTTTTTTTTGAAGACTGAATATTACTTGTATATGAGTGAATAAGAAACAAAAAATATTCAAGTTGTGAGCATTGTTTGGGCGAGTTACATCCTTTGTAATTGTAAAATATAATGAATTGCATTAACTATTGACTAGCAAAGTTGTCACAATATGTTGTCTTATCTTAATTCTTAAATCAATCAATCTCTAATTTGTAACGGTCTTTACTTAGGTGGTTGTTTATGACATGTGTCTACTCACTACAAGCAGTCACAGTTTGTCACGAACAACACATGAACTGAGTTATCCGACCATTAACAAACTTATACGAAAATATGTCTACGCTACTTAGCTTGTTTTACCCACAATACATTATCCACAAGATTCCATGATTAATTGTGTATGTCATATATTTTACATGTGTAAGATCATTTAATAACATGCCTTAGAGTCTCTTTTACGAGACAAACTGTATGTCTCCACTTTCTAAAAAAGCTCAAAAAATATTATAAAGTAATCATCATATCGTGTCATCTGCTATAATAATATAACAGCACACCATGTCATTATCAAGTATCAAGTGAAAGAATATAGGTGTCGCATTATGAGTAATTATCTATAATAGATAACATTGTTAAAGCTTGTACATACATATTGATAAGATATACAATTAATACATAGTAGATAGATATTTCAACATTTTACTAGGTTAAACTATTTTTCATTGTGAATAGGATAACCTTGGATATCACTTTGTACAAATAATCGACCAATAAGTGTTAAATGGTACCATATAAAGTAGAGAATAGGAAGTGAAGTTATAATTTTCTTTGTTATTTCTTCTGCAAAGTAAAATGCACGATTCCCTTTTTAAGCAGCCTTTGGTTGAACAATGCGTCAAGCCAATACTATATAGTAGTACTCAATTTTGAGTACTTTGAAAATATAGAGACCAAATTATTGGGCTAGGTTTTGAATATTTTTGAGAACTTTTTCATGATGTTTGTGAACTTTTAATTACTTTTCACCTAAAGTAGATAAATTAGATTCCAACAATTATTATTTTAGTGATGTTGTATACGAGAAATCCCATGATTGCTAAGTACTTTCCTACATAAATTTGGAATTGAAGTGACCTTGCGTGGGGATTTCAAAGAAAATCTTGATTACGTTAGAAAATTTATTATGTGATGCTTATTGAATCAATATAAATTATAAACTCTTAATTAGAAATTTCTATTTATGCTTAAATTAGGTGTATATCATGTACCCTAATTATTTTTTTCTCATTTAAAATTTTACAAATAAGTGAAACGGATGGAATGAGCAAGAAACACATTATTAATTGCACTTATATTTAAATGTACAAGATTGATGTGCAGTTCATAATTAATTTAATCATTATAAATAATTATATTAAATTTTAATCTTCAACCAACGTCACAATTCTAAACTTGTTATATTTGTTTCGAATATAACATCAGCGAAAATCGTTTATAAATGGTGTAATTTATTTTATTTGATATCTAATTGTATAACATGGATATGAATTATATGAGTAAAACCTTTCTAAGTAGCTAGCTCACCATTTATAGACTAGAAGCTAGCTAGTCCATATATGATGTAAGAGGAAAACGTGCACTAAAATTTTTGGTATAGGCTAATTAAATAAGGGATTTCTGATCTTAATTTTTTAAATTCTAGTTCTATTGTGACAATCAATCGAATATATGTAATGTGCTAATGTGTTATATATAGGAGGTTGTCCTTAATATAACAACAGAAGACTAAGATATAAGTGTTGATCTATCTGAGTTGATGTCAGCTAGCTAGATTAACTTAAACAAGTATTATTGTGTATTTATTCTTTTCCTTCATGTTTGAATGTTTCCATATTCCAATATATGCAAGTTAGGTATATAATTACAACTATTTTTGACCGTGCAAGTTGGAGACATGTAACATTGACAATAGGCCCCTAAATATATATGATTGTCACAAAAGTACCTCAAAAGAATTTTATTATTCTTGCTAGAATAAAATAACAAAATAGTGAAGTCAAATGTTATAAAAATGTCAAAAGGATGATATTTTTTAATCAAAGAAACTCTACCTTCTTTACATATTATTTGACCACTTAACTATTTTATCTTTTCATATGTATATATAATTTCATCATTTTATAGAGTTTTGCAAGTTACTAAGGCTACAAATAGTACACATCGTTATTTGCAATAATGTCTTTCATACTAAGATTTTGGCACAAAAATAAGGAAATTCAACCTCGTCTATTTATTGATTACAAAAATATGTATCTCCTCTCAAATAGGCAATACTGGTCAATTGATATACTCCCTCTGTTTTAAAATAAATGTTCCAATTCATTTTAACTCTTCACACTATTTGCAAAAGCCACTTAAACCAACGTTAATCTAATATAATATATTAAATAAAGGAAGCATTTTTCGAGATCATTTGGCACACAAAGCTAGAGATTATTTCAACCCATGATAAAATATATTTGAATTTTATTTACAATTAAAAAAATCACTCGCCAAGTAAGTAAAATTAACGAATGAGATTTGAGATTTTAAATTTAAATGTAAGAAATAACAAATAGTGGTTTAGGATTTGAATTATTGAAAAACAATAATAATTATATTTTCACATAAAAGATTTTATCCTACTATCGATCTAATGAATGAAATAACATATTTAAAATTTATTTATAGGTAATTAAAATTACCGTGTGACTAACAACAATAAATAAGTAGCAACAACAGAAAAGGTCGCGTCATTAATAATAAAAAAGAACCAAATACTTAGGGCATGTTCTCTGGGTCTTTTACCAAAACGGCTAGTTTGACAAAAGTATTTACCAAAACGGCTAATTGTAATTTTAATTCCCAAACTAGCTAATTTATTAATTTGTAAGGAATTTATCTATTTCTTATTTCCTTTGAACCGGTTTGGTTCAACTTTTTTTTTGGTTTTATTTTTATTTATTTAAAGATTTTTTTAAGTTGGAAAATTTAAGCAATATACAAAACTACGAAGAACGTAAACAGTTGCAGACTCGCAGAACCCTAATTTCGATAAAAAAAAAAATAAATAAATAATTAAAAGTACTAATTTTTCATCTTGATCATATCAATCAAAAAAATTTGGAATTTCAAGTAGTATTGTTCTATCAAAACTACCGCAAATTTATACGATCATAAGCGATTTTAAGGTATTGTTCATCTTTTTCATGTCTATTAATTGTATACTCTTTGTTAATGTCGGCTAGTAGAAATATTTTTTTTGTTTAATGTGTATGATAAATCAAACTTACATATATTTCTTTCTATTTTTATGTGTTAAAAAAAATAGTTGTATTTTTTTTTATTCGAAGTTTGGATCATTTTTTTTGAGTGGTTGTTTATGTTATGTAACTTTTTTAAAAATTGAGAATTAGTGCATATATATTATGTTGGTTGTTATTGTTTTGTGTTCAAATTAATGGGATATTTTAAACTATGGCATTAGAATTTAAATAAAACCAAAAATAAAATAAAAACTAATTCTTTTTAAATAAAATAAAAAAAAACAAAAAGTGAACTAAACGAGGTCAAAGGGATATAAAAAATAAATAATATCCTTTCAAATCAATAAATTTAGCTAATTTGGGAATTATATTTTATAATTAGCCGTTTTGATAGATACTTTTGTCAAATTAGCCATTTTGGTAAAAGATCCATGTTCTCTTCAGCTTATTTTCAGTCCAGTTCCTAATTTCTTTCTCTTATAAAATATTCAGTTTAGTTTAGTTTAATTCAGTTCAGTTCAGTTCAGTAAATGAGAACAAGCCTTTAGACTTTTCGAATAGACAATAACAATTTAATTAATAAGTGTAAAAGAACAAAGTAATCCCTATAACACTCAAGAGTAACCGCTGTAACATTGATCAAGTAACCTCCATGAATGAAGTAATGACATATAAGAATTTGTGTTATTTAAACTATTACTGTATGTGTTTTTTGTTTGAAACTATTAAATAGTTTTCAAGATCTATGTGCATTGCATGGGCTTTCATCTAATAATATATAAATAAGAAAAATAATACTTGTATTGTATTGTATAGTATAGTTTTCGAATATCAGTGATTATACTTATTCATAAATAAAGATATTATTAGTAAAAGTTTTTTCATTGGCATATGTGCCTTATTTAAGTAGAACATTTATTTTTAAATAAAGAGAGTATTTTATTAGGTTCATGACCATAGAATGTGACTTTTTTTCCCTCCATAGAATCCCTACATTATTTTGAGACAATACCTACTATAAAACTCCAATTAATTCAAATACGATAAAAATCAAAACATTCTTTAGGCTAAAACTCAAGACCTTTGATTAAGTCAAATTTAAACGTCTTACGAGCTGATCAAAACACTTATTGGTGTATGTGAACACTCTAATACTATTCACATTATCATTATACAATAGGAACAAGATGCAACTAGGCATATATAATGGGTATACATTGAAAACCGTTCGTGTACAAACTTTTGTTTTTGCCCTTTTGAGAAGATGTACAAACCATAGTTAATTATTTATAATATAGTACTAAAAAAAAAAAGTAGTACTAGAAAACTTAGGTTCTTATTTCAAAACAAGGTCACCTGAGAGCAAAGCTGTTCCATGATTACCTTCAAACCAAGTGTTGCATGTGAAGTACTATTGTTTACCTAATTATGATCATGATTTGGATCTTAAAGAACCAATTAAAGTCTCTAATTCTACCAACTTACTTAGGTTAAATTAAGCCAAAGGTTTTTAATTAATATATAAATTAACCTAGAACGACGCGCTTAATTAAGGCAAGATCCTGCCTTGACGACGATTCGTTGATAATCAATCCTCTACGATAGATTATGTAAAAGTGTGTTCCCATACTGTTGGCACAGGTAGTGGCAATATCCTTCTTGTCACACCTTAATGGCGACACGAAATTAGGGACCACTAATTATAGATTAGTCTTCTAATATAAGTGTGACATTACATTAACAGAAAGGAAGCCTTAATACCATGGGCTTAATCTTTTAACTAATGACAACTGGTGCATAACATTAAAGTGTAAGTTCTTTAACTAGGTAGCTAATTAAATTAATTAATCGCGCTCGTCATCCTCGTGCCTCAATCTCTCGCATAAGTACAAGGGCTGTCTCACATGGTTGTGTGATTAATATTAATGATCTAATTAATTGTCATTAGCTGTTTACAACTTAAGGAATTTATATTAGAGGGGCGGCTAATTAATCATAGAATCTTCAAATTTATGTGTATGTTGAAAATCCAATTAATACATAATATTAGTACGTAGAGATAAAATAGTAAGATGCATGAGAAAATCTTTGAAACAGCTGTGTAACACCCTAGTACTTTGGCTAGGTACATTGTTCGGAAATTAGTCATGATATGAATTTGGATTACAAAAAAAAGATACTACTACAATGGTCGGTCCACTTTTATTTAATTTTGGAAAAAAAAAAATCTAGTATTTTTGCATGCATTATGATTATGATCACTACCATGAATTATTAGCTATGAAATTCAAAGTTGACACGGTACAACAAAGTCATACCATGTTAGTAGTACACCATTGTCTTAGGATGGCTTTTTGTCAAAGCATTTTTAAAGTTTGTAAATAAAGAGTTGTACTCTTTGTATTTTACCAGTAAATTGTTTGGAATAGACCAAAATTCATTTGTCAGTGTGTTAAGAAGCAACCTACAATATTTTAATTAGAGGTGTCAATTTGGATCATCGGATCGGGTATGATGAGGTAGGATCGAGTCGAGTCGGGTTAATTTTTAAATTTGAATCATGCTACATTATTATGTCCATGTGAATCCAAATGTGAATGGGATATTTTTTGGGTCGGTTTCGGATCGGGTCGGGTGTGCTTTTGACACCTCTAATTTAAATGTCTTTATTATTTAAATTCTCTTTATCAGACTTGAGAAAAGGGTAAATTCAAGTTTCTGTTTGAGATAAATGCTGTGAATAAATCTCTTATCACAATTCACAACCTAATTTAATCATTTTCTTTTATTTTTTAAATTATAAAAGTAAAATTATAAAGTGGCACAGATTTCAATGCATTAAGTTGTGAGAAGAGATAAATTGGAACGTTAATCTCTGAGATCAACTGAGGCTTTTTAACACACTGTATCCAGCCCTTTATTTGTACCTGAAATTATTGTAAATTGATATTAACAACATATATGATAATTTATTTCAAACTAAACTCGAATTGTACTTGAAATTATTGTTTTTTTTAGTTAGATCAAATTTATGCCAAAAATAAAATCTTATTGAACAATGATTTATTTATCATTTAGCCTATGTAGACTCTAATTTAATGAGTTATCCATACACATACCCTTATTTTTTGTCATTTCAGTGTGCTAAGAAGCAACCTAGCTACAATAATGCAATTATTTTTACTAGCTTTCTATTTTAATTTTCACAAAATTTTAGCTATCGAAATAGGTTACAATTCACCTCTTTCTTTAATATTCATCTAAAGTAGCATAGGTCTATTCCACTTTCCAACTTCAACCCTAGTTATTGAATCACACCTTTTTTTCTCCATTATCACCTTCTTGGCACCAACAATCTTGACATCACTGAAATCAAGTAGACCGTACAAAATAATTCAACGGATTAACTTACTTAAAATAAAAGAAAATTTTGGCTCTTTAAGGTACACATTGTTAATATCAAGTGCAAAACACCTAATTAACCCTTGTAAAGGAGCAATAGACATGAATTAAGGGGTTATCTAGCCAAATTAATTAATCAAAATTCAATTAAAAAAAGTAATTAAGGCCATAATCCTTCATGACAGGAAGATGCACGAGGGAACAAATAAAGCAGAGAAAAAGGACAATTGCATGCAACAAAGCAAATCCAAAGCCTAAGCCATCAATAATAATGTCACTGTATAATTTATGGGAAGAAATTAATTCAGAAATTAAGGGGTCAAACACATAAATTAATGTAGTAAGCATGCATAATATGCATGGACCACTAAACCTTATTTACAAATTTCATATACTATAAAATCATATTATTATAAGATTAAATATCTAAATATATCCATTTAGTATATAGTTAATTTGTTAATGGACCACATCATTTTATGCCTAGTTTTGAGCCACTAGCTAAGGGTCATCTCCATGAATAGAGGGTTGAATTCAGAAATCAAAAAAAGAAGTATAGGAAGAGGTAGGATAATGGGGAGACAAAGGAAAAGAGCAGGGATTTGCTTAATTAATTTTCTTTTTGTTTGATTGACCCACTACACGTCTTTTCAATTCATTTCATTGTAATTTGATAGCTTAATCCATTTTTATTCTTTTGTGGATCCTCTAGTGATGTTTGAATAGGAAAAATAATTGTATTATCCTTGAATCTTCTAGGGTTTTTTTTAATAAGAATAATAGCTGTTTTGATGTATTTGAAAAGAAGATGAAACTGATAAATTAGCTAAAGGTAATATATTATATTTCCAATTTAATTTAAACTAATGAGAAGATGAATCGATGAGATAGCTAGTCGCATGAGTTGTTTGGTAGAAATAATATTTGATTTTTTTAATACTTCGGGCCTGTTCTGATTTATTGAACTAAACTGGTTGAATCTAAACTGAATTGAACTGAATAATATTTTATGAGAGAAGGAAATTCGGAGCTGAACAGAATTGAAATTAAGCTGAAAAGTACACGTCCTCCACCTCCTTTTTCTTGGGTTGGTTAAAATTGTTGTTTGAAAAGATGTCCAGGAAGGGGTATGCATTGTTTAGTTGATTATACTCGTATATGCATATGGTAACTATACTGTGTGGAGTAGGGAGAGAAAGAAGTTTTTATTTTAAAAAATGGAAGAAAATTAAGGTGTAACTAAAATCAAACATTAAAAAGGCATAATTGGAGGGAATGATATTTTTAGGTTTACAACAAATAAAATGGCGAGTAGGATGTTAAAGTTGACTCTTTAGTTTTAGAAGCCACTCGAGCAAAGTAGCTCCTTAACTTGTTCTCTTCGCCTAGTATTAGAAATTTACTACGTTTTGCAAAAGCACATTGAGTCTAATCTAAGAAAAATATTTTAACAAAGTTTTTTTTTTTTTTAATTCATTAATATCAAATTTTTTTATCAGGATAAGAAATCAAATTAAATTAGACCATGCTAGAAAGATTCGACTCAAACAAGCATAAAATTTTCAAAACTAAACATTTTATTCTCGGTGAAGAGAATCAATTAATAAACATCTCTTGAAAATATCTGCTTCTAATGATTACAATAAACATATGTGTTGATAATTAAATATTGGAAACCATAATCAGTAAAAATTTGCTAAAGAATTTCACGTACTCCCTAGTTTGATTTATGTCAGAAATTGTTGAAAAAAAAAATAATCAACCAGTACTAGGAAATTTTTAGTGAAACTTCAAAGCAGATGGACTAAGTTTAAATAAAAAAAAAAAAATTGAAATTAAAAAATTAAAAAATTTCAGATTGGAAAAAGTCAACGGTCAAAGATTTGCATTACTGTTTGTGTCTCCCATAAACTACACACACTATGCGCACACAACATTCTCGGCCTTGAACATTCATTTCTTAGAAAAACAGATAGCATAAACTAATTAACTTGTTAAATTTTGAGAGAGATAATTGTACTAATTTTCATTACAAAATTCCCTTCATTAAGCACAATACCCTGCCCATTTGCCTGCGGCCCTACCTGCCTTTGTGCACTTTCCGTTACCATTACTATTTTCTTCGTTTGGGGTGATTGTACAACCTCTTTAGAAAAAAAAAATAATAACGGTTTTGATATATATAGGAGTTCTGTACCAGCATTTAATTAAATAAGTAATTAATATACTTTAGTTTAAGTTGAAAAGTCTGTTTTATTCAACATATTAATATAAGATCATATCAACATAAATAGGTAGAGATCGCCAATATAAAAAAAATTGCAAAAATAAGTTTATTCAAAAGAAAAATTCTATCGAAAATAACCTAAATTTTGACAAAAAATAATATTGACGGTTGTAGACAAAGAGCAATTCGGCCTTTGGAATTTCAAAACTCGCTCCTAATATTAAAAATGTTAGATGCATTAATTTTATGAAATTACGATCATATATAGAATATTCTAGTATCGTCCAAAATATCTTAGGATATTTCTTGTATTATAGAAATTTTGTAATCATTGTTCTTATTATAATATTACATTTTTTTTATTAATATTAATTATCTTAAACACGGAAAATTACACGATCTAACATGTCTCATATAAGATTTTGCCTAATCGAATATGGAGCCACCACATTGTTTGGACGTGCAATGTTCTAAAAATCTTGGTCAGGAATGTCCTACGGCATCTTAATGAATGTTAGGTCAACCGTCTCCCACTATCTAAGCCACCGTTTACTTCAAAAGCTATAAGAAATCAAGCGTAGACTAACACTGTGCTTGAGATTACTTTTCTACTTGATCATTGTCAATTTGCTTTTACTTTAATTGATAGCCAAACAAGTTAACAATGTGAAATCAACACTTACAAGTTGTATATATTGATTGTATCTCGTATTATTAATAACAATATTATACTTAAAATATATGTTATGTTTATCGTGATGTTGCTTTGCATATGAGAATGGTATTAGATGTCGCATTATAGCATATTGTTGAATAATGTTGATCATATCAATAATTAGGTCGAACTTGATTTCAATTTATAGATTATATATTTTGTATAAATCAATTTTAATTCCAATTGATATTTGGATACAAATAAGTTTTACTGGATTGTTGAATCCAATCTATATGGCTTGGAATACAATTTATAATAATTTATGTTGAAGAATTTAGCTAGAATTGATTATTAACTTTGTATTGTACAAAAGTCGATAAATCAATGTTAGAGGAGAAATTAGATAGAGAAGAGAAGAGAAATGCTACGTCAAGGCATTGAAGTCCTATTCGTACACGTGTCAAAGTAGTAAAGTTAATGAATTAGAGACAGCTGGAAACTTTACAAGTAGTAGTAGTTCTTTTCTCACTAACACAACAAGATATATTCACAAGAAACTCCAAATTACTACAGTATCATAATATTGTTAAAAAAAAAAAAAAAAACACTACTATCATAATAACGAACCTTTATAGTCTTTACCACACCCTATGGCGAGGGAAAATTAATGTCTAGTAGAGTGAGAGAAAATAAACGATTCCGTCGAATCAAAATATAAATTGCTTTATGTTACAGCGTATTGTTAGTATGATATTAGAGTGAAAGAAATTGTAATCATGTAGGATTAGAGAAATTAAAAAACTAAATATATTTCAAATGGCTACAATAAAATGTTAGCTAAATAAACTTGTACGGACTAGTATGATTGATAGGAGTTTAATATAAGCAATGTCAGTACTTGAGTAGGGCTTTTAGTTTGCAAGTTGGAAAATTCAAGTTTCTCCCTTCGTTTTCTTTAAAATTAAGAAAAATTAGCTTTACGCGATATGATTTAATTTTGGATTAAAATTAATTTATACCTCTAAATTGCAGCTTAAGGTCCATTATATCATTATTTTGTAATAAAACTTCTTCCTTTTAGGCGGAGAATTGAAATTAATTTGGAAAAATGTTAAAAGAAGATATGAACTCAACAAGGCTTTTAGTAGTATAATATAGTTTAATTGTTCATAGTTCATCGTACCTTTCTATGTAGATCTTTGGTTGCTATATAAAGGAAAGACTTTGATATCATTTATAGTATAGTTTAGTAACAAATTAAGTAATATAAATGGCTTTTGAGAGCTACTTTACAACAAAACTTTCTATTAAAAAAACAAAAAAGAAAAATAGGCTTATAATAAATTGAAGAGAAAAAAATTATTTTGTAGGATTTCTTGCTCTAAAATCAAGTTTTCAATTGCATTCTTCAAACAATGGGTTAGCGTCATCACCACTTATAATGCCATGTTAAAATTTCAAATGGATTTGCTTGTGTAAAGGAAAAGTTTTACCACATCAATTCTCTAGTGATTTTTCATCACATTACATAGTAAAATAGCTTTATCGATCATCATAAAATTAAAAGGCAATATGTAATGTAACAATTATATACTTTATTGTATGTTAGTCAACTTACCTTTTTGTTTTTGTTTAAAGTCTTCGATCAATCAAATTAACTTGCAAGTTGGTTTTCTCTTAACAAAAGGTATTTAATATTGTTATTAAGAGGTACACGTACCCTTTGAGTTGTCTTCTCTATTGCTATCAAATGGACTAACTTTACATATTCTTTCCACCAGCAAAGTGTTGGCTCACTTGGTAAGACTCTTACCTCATATCCTAGAAGTCTAGGATTTAAATCCTACCAATTGAGGATACTTATTAAGGGTAGGGATTTCTTACCCTCTCCTCTATTCCCAAGTGATGACTCATAAATACTGGACAAACTGTGAGGGTTAAGGTACGGTCAAAGTCCTTCATACCATTAATAAAAAAATAAAAATAAAAATAAAAAACGTACTCTTCCCGAGTATCTCTTCTCTTTCAGGGAATGTTTGATCAACAAAATGGCCTGGTATGAGCTTAACTTGAAACCATGAATGAATTTGGATATTATTAGTTTGATTTTTGATTCTTGATCGATATCATAAGTTTGGTTATTGCCACGACTTAACTTCATAATACCTCATATGTAAATGTCATCTGTCTTACTTGACAAAGCTTCTTCTTAATATAATTTGCTGCAGCTTCTGTTGATCAAAGTATAATATACAAGATAAAATATTATTCTTACAAGATTTAAACCCACGACCTCAAATTTAAAACTACATGTTAACCACTAAGCTATTACCATATTATTACATGTTATTAAATAAAAATGAAATATTATTAATACTTTTTATCTTGTCTAACAATAATATATTGTAGATTCTATCATATATTTCCTAACAGTACTATAATATCAAAACCAAAATGATGCAATTATTTTCAAACAAAATGCAATATATACTTCCTGTCAAACAATCCCAACAATTCGTCCTTATGTATTGGACAAACTTGGATATTGAAAAGGAATAAGATAGAGGTGAATTTATGCATTTTGGACAAAATACGGGAAACCGGTTTGTTGGAGTAATAAGAGACACTCCACCCTTTGAATTGGCACACCTGTAGCCGGAGTTACTCCTTGCGAGTTTACCGGAAACCTATCAATTCGCCCCATTTCTTGTGCCCCTATACTTCTTATATCGTGCGCCAATTTTTGTTCTTTACCTACTATTAGCCAAAACAATTTAAAATCTATGATTATATACAAGAATTCAATATCCGATGATCAAATTAATATGAGTATTCATAATCTCAAATCAATATTCAATGTTATTTATAGGTAAGGCAAAGACATCTTATCAGATCGGAATTTCGCACTAGTCAATATGCATATGATACTTGACTAATTTGATAGCATAGTACGTACGTAGATTATATTTGTTGAATATGTATGTTCAAAGATTAAGAGTGTATTCTCCTCACCTAAATTTGACTATCTTGATATATTGTGATTGGCGAATTGAATGTCGATTTTTATTAATTTTCTTTTTCTAGATGAACTTGAGGTCGATAAGGTTAAAAAAAAATAGATTACTTTGTAAATAACAATATAATGTGTATGTACGGATTCATTGTTATATGCTATATAAAAGCTTTGACAGATACTTGAAACTTTTGTATACATCCTGTTTACACTAATATTATTGTACATCGAGCAGTATAAGGGTAACTTTTAGCCAATTTTAGGGTAACTTTTAATCTTTTTTTGGGTAACTTTAAACATAATACAATTTTTATATAAATCAACAACAAGTAAAGTTTTATAAAGGTAATTTATTTACATTCAATCACTAATAATTGATTTTTAGGCATTTAAAATGTGATTCATTACTAATAAAGCGTAGATAATTTTTATTTGAATTGGGTTAATTTAACGCATATTGGGGTAACTTTTATTCGTTTCAGGGGTAACTTTTATTCGTTTCAGGGGTAACTTTTAATCACTTTAGTTTATCTTTATAATGAATGTACAATAATTACACCCGATTTTTTTAAAAGTTTGTGTAATAAATTAAGTAAATGTCGATAAGGTCTTGTATTATGAGATAGGATGACTTTTAATATGACATAAGGTGATTTCTATCGAAATCAATGACTTTTAATAAGATATGATGAGATGACTTGACTATTTGTGTTGAAATCTCCTTGTAATTAAAATAATAAAAACAAAAAGGAAACAATTTTGTAATTAACCAATTAATCACAATTCACCAAATACACACCATCTATTCCACACACACACACACAAAAAAAAAAAAAAAATCCTACACACCATCATTAAAAATACATAACTAAGCAGATGAAGAAAATTTCTCCAATAAGTATTTATCTTTCGAAACAATTTAAATTTTTTTTTCAAACTACTATCGATATCTAGTTCATGTGTTAGTACGAATACATTTTGTTACAAGAGAAATTTAAAATTGATTTACTTGGCGTGTATAAATACATTCCAAAAATATATAATAAAACTAGATAATTAACTAATTAAATAATCCTACTGGACATTAGTTAGTATTTGGTACTTCCACGCACTTAATTACAAGTTCATGGAAGTCATTGTCAACTTGGTAGAAAAGGATTAAAAAGTTGTATAATTTTGTCTAAGAAAGTTGCTTTCAAAATGGCAAGGTAACTAAACTTTGATTATAAGGGTGTCCAGTATGTTTAGCAACAATTAAACACAAGAGGGGCCCTTAATATTATCCCTTAACAACAATTAATTAACCACGTAATCATCCTTTCCTGGTAATTACGGCACGAACACATTTTTGGTATATTATTCATTCATATTGCAATTATCAACTCTAGACTTTAGATGGCATTTTATTGTCTTTGATATATGTACATAAAAATCTTCTTTTACTATTTACGGTTAATATATTAATTGATATTTAAATATGTAATACATTCATGATAGATGTCTTACCACCCTTTACTTTTGTTGAATTTGAGGTTGTGAGAATACTTCACTGGATAGCGACTAGTTTATATAGTTTATATTTAAGGTCGAAAAGGTTTAAACGCAGAAAACTCTCACATTAAATATTGTTGCATTATCAAGACTCAGACATGATGACATGAGACATATCACATATGCTCTCATAGAATATTTTCTTGTTATATTTTACTAATGCAATATGATTGTAAATTTTAATTTAAAAAAATGCACAATAATTAATTTTTTGAAATGTAGGAATTATCTCTTAGCATAAGCATTGTCTTTATTTTTTTTTAACATAGTCTCTATCAAAAAGAACACTGTGAGTCTGTGACAGATACAAGTATGTATCAATTAGACATATGAATATATGATTCCACAATCGTTTATGAAAAAGACCTTGAGTATTTTTTTATGAATTAGCTTTTTTAATTCGTTAGATTAATGTTTGAGCTCAAGCAACATGCATTGGTATGAAATGTTTATCCACTTAGGAGTATCAAAAGGGAATCTTGATTCTCTAAGATCATTAAACAAGTTTCATTGTTATATATTATATATGACTAAATTTTTCCTTTACCTTTACCTTTACCTTTATGTGTATTCTTTTCCCTCATTAATCAAAAGAAAGTTGCTACTTTCTCTCCTAAAACCAACAACTCATGATATACATATTGGGAATATTCGAGAAAAAAACAAAAAAAAAAACTTATTCAATTCATAAAACGTATTCATAAACTATCTATATGTTTAAATTTTATACGTAGTAGTATACTCCACTCAAATGGGGAATCAACTAATGTACATCATAAAGGATAAATTAACAAAACCATATCAAATTCGCAATTAATATAGTTTTACTAAAAACTGAACACTATATCTTCGTGATTAAAGTAGATACGTTAACGTTTAACATACATTCTAAATTGCAATGTCAAATCCTAATTATCAATAGCACAACTAAGATTATTGTCATAATGTAGAAAACTTAGCCAAATTAACATATCAATTATGCCTCCAAGAGTAGTTGTGGTTTGACCTTAAGCTTAGATAGCATGGAACATCCATGTGTTGGTCGGTCAAGCAAGCTAGCCAACGTTAATTGTTAACAAATTGAATAACCCAAAATTATACTAATCATAAAACCTCACATAAATTGACAACTCTACCCACCAATATAACTACCCTTTTATTTTAATTTAATATTTTAATTTATTTTCAATTTTATTTTTATTATTATGAATTTTGAACCCTGAGTTAGAGCAAAGCAAACCCCCTTTCCCCTTTCCCCTTTCCCCTTTCCCCTTTCTTTCTTCTATAAAAACCCACATATCCCCTTCTTTCCTTTACACCCACACTCCCATAACCAACAACAAACAAACCATTTCATTTCTCTCTCTTCTTTCTCTCTCTATAAAAATTATTTACGAATTAACAAATTCCATTACAGTATAGCTATAGCCATGCCTGAGGCACCAAAAGAAACATATGATCACCCAAAAAAACCCATGGAAGTTTACAACATGTATGAACGAAACAAGAAATCTCTTGACTTCATTGAGGAAGTTACCGAAAATGCTGATCAACTTCAAAAAAGAGTTCTCTTTGAAATCTTAACTCGAAACTCCAACGTCGAGTACCTTCAGAGGCATGGCCTTAATGGCGCTACTGATAGGGATACGTTCAAGAAACTCATCCCTGTTATTAAGTATGAAGATATTCAATCCGATATTACTCGAATTGCCAATGGGGATAAATCTCCCATCCTCTGCTCCCATCCCATCTCCGAGTTCCTTACCAGGTATGCAGAGTAAAACTGGTCGATACCAGCTAAGACTTTAACCAGCTAAACTAGTTAATACTGCAGCTGTCGTTCTGTTCTATATTATTTTGTTGCATTAAATTTCGCGATTGATTGATTTTTTTTTTTTTGGAAATTGTTGTTGGTTGTGTAGCTCTGGAACATCTGGAGGAGAGAGAAAATTGATGCCTACAATTGAAGAGGAGTTAGACAGGAGGTGCATGTTATACAGCTTACTAATGCCAGTTATGAGTCAATTTGTACCTGGCTTAGACAAAGGCAAAGGGATGTATTTCTTGTTCATAAAATCTGAGGCTAAGACTCCGGGCGGGCTCTTGGCCCGACCCGTTTTAACCAGCTATTACAAAAGCTCGCATTTCAAAAACCGACCTTTTGACTCTTACACAAACTATACTAGTCCTAATGAAGCCATCTTATGCTCTGATTCCTACCAGTCCATGTACGCCCAACTCCTCTGTGGCCTATTCGAACACAACGAGGTTCTTCGGGTCGGGGCAGTTTTTGCCTCCGGGTTTATCCGGGCCATTAAATTCCTCGAAAAACATTGGACCCTCTTGGCCCATGACATCCGGGTCGGGTCACTCAACCCGCAAATCACTGACCCGTCCGTTAGAGACGCAGTGATGCGGGTCCTGAAACCCGACCCGAAGTTAGCGGACTTTATCGAGGTCGAATGTAGCAAGAAGTCATGGCAAGGGATTATTACTAGGCTGTGGCCTAACACAAAATATGTTGATGTTATTGTGACAGGGACCATGGCACAATATATTCCTACCCTTGATTATTATAGTAACGGTTTACCCCTTGTTTGTACCATGTATGCCTCTTCTGAATGTTACTTTGGTGTCAACCTTAACCCTCTCTGCAAGCCAAGCGAAGTTTCCTACACCCTTATTCCTACCATGGGTTACTTCGAGTTTTTACCCGTTCAGCGTAATGTCAATGGCGTCACCAATTCTATCTCTATGCCCAAATCTCTCACCGAGAAGGAGCAGCAAGACCTTGTTGAGCTCACCGATGTCAAGCTCGGTCATGAGTACGAACTTGTCATTACTACTTATGCCGGTATGTTACTTATTCTTGCTTTTTTTTTTTTTTTACTATATGATTGTTATTTTGTTACACATGAGTAGTGGTAGGCTTAACACGATGCGTGAATTAATGTGGATTCATAATTTACTTATGTAAGGGTCTTTATTTGTTCCTGACAAAAAAAGGGATATTTTAGGGAGAGAAAAAGGCGTGTGAGGAATGTATTGGATTTATATGGATAATATCCGAAATTATAATTGTTATATGCATCACATTCTTTGAAAATTCTCAAAATTCCTTTATTAATTTTCGAGCTTCTAAAAATATTCCGTATTAATTTTCCAACACCCCCTTAAAAGGTTTTCAAAAGCCCAAAATATCCCCCATAAGACTAAACAAAAGTGTATTATGTTGACAATGATAAATTAGGCAAACCTCATTAATACTTCCTCATTGTTACATTATTATAACCGACTTTTTATTTTGATTTTATGATGGAACCTCGCTAAACTTGTACGTATACATAAACAGGTTTGTACCGATACAGAGTAGGCGACGTTCTAAGGGTGGCCGGGTTTAAGAACAAGGCACCACAATTCAACTTCGTGTGCCGGAAGAACGTGGTGTTAAGCATAGACTCCGACAAGACCGACGAGGTGGAGCTCCAAAACGCGGTAAAGAATGCCGTGACACACCTACAGCCATTCGATGCCACCCTACTAGAGTACACTAGTTATGCTGACCTATCAACCATACCAGGCCACTATGTACTATTTTGGGAGCTAAGCCTAAATGGCACCACAGTGGTACCGCCTTCGGTTTTTGAAGATTGCTGCCTAGCCATCGAGGAGTCCCTTAACAGCGTGTACCGGCAAGGCCGGGTTTCGGACAAGTCTATTGGACCACTAGAGATCAAGATAGTCGAAAACGGAACGTTTGATAAGCTTATGGATTATGCCATTAGTTTAGGGGCGTCTATTAATCAGTATAAAACTCCTAGGTGTGTTAAGTTTGCACCCATTGTAGAGTTGCTTAACTCAAGAGTTGTGTCATCTTACCGTAGTCCAAAATGTCCAAAATGGGTCCCGGGTCACAAGCAATGGTGCAATGGTAATGAAGAAAGATGAGGGGTAAAAAAGTAATTTTCATTGCTTGATTGTGGTTGAATGCATGTTAATGGAGGATAAGAAGAAGAAGAAGAAGAATGAGCTGTTTTTGTGATCATTTTGGGTAGGAGGATGATCAATTCAAGGACCCATTTTAGATGGAGTACTATTCACCAATCTAATTTTAATTAATTAGTTTTTTTTTTAATATTTTTTTTTTTTTTTTTAATCTTATGTATGAATTATTGTAGCACCTGTTTATGAGCAATGTGTAGGGACAATGAAAATGTTTAGGTTTCGTTTTGTACAAAATTAATTAATTCCCTTATTTCTAAGGAGGAACGTTTTTTTAATTTCTTTAACTGTCTTGGTGTATTCATGACTGTAATTTATCATTGCCTGTTAAAAGCGGGTGGGTGTATGATAACGAAATATATCCAATTACGTATGGCATTCTTATGAATTTTAGTTTGAGAAGAAAGCTTTTTCTTGTAGAAACTAAACTTCAATGTTTCACTTCCTCACTCACTTCTCTTCTTTTATTTTATTATTTATTTTCTACGGTTGTTATTCAAACACAATTACTTTCTAATTGGCATTATTCCTACTTCGTACTAGTGGATATTTTTTTCGTGAAAATAATTGGTTAAGAGTAGTGTTAACTTGATTAAGATTATTGTTTTAGACAACGAAAGTTTAAAATTGATTTTTATCGTTGATATTTTAACAAAACCTAGAAAAATATCAAGTGCTAGTACTTGTAATTTGTAACTTCACAAAGTTAAAATTACATCAATGTATTCACATACAATTAGATTGAACGGAACTTTATGTTTTGAAATAACGTTCACCAAATTTACAAATAATGATGGACCAATTCTGAATCTGGTCCAAACTTTAGTGAATTCAAACTTTAAAACAAGCATGCTTTTTAGATGACATACAAAGAAGTTATGGTACTACTTGTTGAGATGTAAACAAAACATGCATGTGGATGACAACGTCTAAAGGAAAAAGACCAACATGTATGATGTATGTTACTCAAATACGTTATCCTTGATTGGAGAAAAGGTCTAATACATTATTTAACTAATTTCTATCATGATTTACAAAATTACTTGGACATTTGTTCTATACTGTTGAGTGTTTGTACAATACTATGATTTATCATGCTAATCAACATATAATTTTAAACATCAATACATATATGATCGTGATAGATTTATCTCGGTGTATAGTTTCTAAATATTAAATTATTTTTAAAAATATGTACAGTATACTCCGTGTTGACGATATTAATGTTGGATTAAATACATTGAAATTTGTACAAAATAACGAGACAAATAAAATAAAAATAAAAACGGATAGAGTAATAAAATTTATAATTTGTACTTGTAGTATTTTAAATGTGAAAATATACATTTTCAAGATTATTCTTATATGATAAATATAATAGTAATTCATATATCCTGAAAATATTCACATGTAACGATCATTATAGAACGAAAGAAAAATAACTAATTTAATATGGTGGAAAATTTATTTGACCTGAAAATTATGCCTCAAAAACTATTTAAAAATAAAAAATAAATTTTCTAATGGAAATAATGGGTGTTCCCTACATAAATTCAGCCATAAAATCTGCCACTGAAGTCTCATGGGCCACTTCCTAAAACGGCAAAGCCAAGCCTCCCTTTAAACTCTAAATTCTTTTATATTTTTCCCCCTACTTTTATGTTTGTTAATTATTATAACTAAATTAATTAAATAATTAATTAATTAAAATGTTCAAGCTTCTTAAAGAAGAACAACTTTTCTGCATCATTAATTTAGGTCTTTACTTTACTTATTTTCATTGCTACTGAATCTAAGCCATCTGTTTAATTCCCCTTTTTAGTGAATATATCATCTCATTATCACCCTAAAAAGTTGTCATGGGACTAGCCATGTGTGACAGGCATTTACTACTACTACTACTGTACTGCTCCAAATTCTTCTCTAAATTCTATGCTATAGTTGATTAGCCTCACAATTAAGCAACTTATTGGTGCCCAAAAATCTATGCCTATCCTATTCTAACTTGTTTAAATTGCGTCAATTTAGTACAGGTCGTATCTGGATGATGAGTTAAATAGCTCAACTTCTTGTCATATTTATGTGGTGTTAGGGTTTATTATAAATTATTATATCTATTTTAATACTCGGTATTGTTAATATTTAATTTGATTCATTTCAGATCATCCAGTTTCAGATTAATAAAAATCTAAGTAAGTCAAATTCCAAATTCTTAATCATCTCCCATTAACTATCCAAATGCTAACTCTTAAGTAAAAAGTTTACTATTGAGGATATATGTTGCTAGCTTTTTTTAGTGTTAATTTCCTAACTTGTTAGGCGAATAAACTTTTTGTTTTATCGAAGGAATTATAATCCTTAAGCAATAGATTTAGTTGACTTTTTCTATATTAATATTTCTGTTTGGCTGAATTCCAATATAATAAAATAAAAATTGTTATAAAAAAAAAGTATTGGTTCAAAAATTCTGGTTATTGACTAGTACAGGAGCATCTTCGCACATTTAATAAATGAATTGATGTTGTCAGTGCTTAACTCGAGATAATAATTTATACGATTCATTTTGCACCATTACGAGTGTCACCCTTCAATTATTGATCACACACTCCTTGTACTCAGGCATAAAAGGATAATTATTGTAGTAGTTAATACTTCATCCTTTTAAATACCTTGCACTACTTTAACCCTTTTTTATTGAATAATCGACAAAATTTACTCAACCTGAAATGATTTGATTCAGATTCGAGATATATCAATATTAGTCTGTGTGGTAATTGTACTTGAACGTAATCGGCTCAAAAGTTTGCATGAATGAATTGGTGTATAATCCATCCGTGATAAACCAGCTGATATTTACGTGTGATTAAATAGACAAAACCTAAATCAAACTGAACTGATCAATTTAAGAGATCCGAATTAATGGTTGTATTAATTTAAAATAGACATTCTTCAAAAGAGAGATGAAGTATCCAATTATGAGTACAATTTAATAGTGTAGTCAATGTAGATGAGCTTTTTCAAGAACAATAATTATGGTCAAATATCCCTAAAATTTCTCATCACGGATGGTGTTATAGACTATAAAATATACTCGATATACATTATGTGCAATATAGCCTATAGTTAGGGAGGAATAATATTTTTGGATACTTCCCTGCAATAACTAGATTTAACAATTGATTTTAAGTCAATGATGAATTAATTAGAATATATTTAGTGTTAACATATTAGTTATGAGGCTAAATATGATGCTAGGCATCCTAGCACTTTGTTTAACAACTTAATCGGCTCTACCAATTGACTATAATCACATAAATACGACCAAGAATTACCTCCATAATTGCTTCTCTTATTACATTATTATCAAAAGCACAATAGTATATTTCATACAATTTCAAGAATTATTTCCTCGGTCTTACTTTTCATCGAACAACAATTTAAACTTTTAGACTTGTCATTTCAAATTATAAAAGATTTTTGTAATATTATACAGTAATATTATCCAACAATTTCATAAACATAATCCAAATAGCAGTATGTATTTTATTGCATACGCTAATATATATACATATATATATATATATATATATATATATATATATATATATATATATATATATATATATATATATAGCTTGACATAATGGTTAGAAGTCCTTCTTTCACCCCAGGGTCTATGGCCGGCCAAATCATGCATGTGAATTTTGACAAATGATGTACGCAAGATATTATGATACCATGATACAAGAAACATGTTCTCGCTTGAGCTCCTTTCATCCTTACAAGTATTATTGTTATTTGTTACTCATAAGTCAAAACCAATTGATCATTGGCTTATAATAGGTCAAGCTCGATAAACTTATTTACCAACCTCTAGATTAGACGAGTGCCTACTCAAAATATCTAAGTTAAACAATTCTCAAATAAGGGGTTGTTCTCATATGATTATTTTCAGTTTAGTTTAGTTTAGTTTAGTCCAGTTCAGTTCAGTTCAGTTCAACTCTAATAAGTTCAGTTCAGTTTAGCTTTTAATTTCCTTTTCTTATAAAATATTCATTTCATTTCATTTCAATTCAGCTGAATTCAGTCAATGAGAACAGGCCTTAAATACCTATAATATAAATATATATAAGCTACTCGTGGTTTTATATATTGTAAGTACATATTTGATAAAATTGAAAGATTGGGGAAACTTTAAATAATATAGTAGTATAATTTTAATCGAAGTTTTATTAATTAACTTATGATTGATTAAGGTAATTTCTTAATTAATGCATGCACTAAGCATATCATATCATGTCCATCCACGTCTTTTTGATGAGTTATCTACTTTTATTTTATTAATTATTGTGGATAAGTTCATGCCCTAGCCTTGACTATTAAACAAGAAGTTTATGTATTCACTTCACTACAAAATTTACCTATACTATTTTTCTATCGTGTGTATAGTCATACTAATGAATTTTGAATTTGTTTAAGTAGGACATGCTTTGACAATTACTCCATGACTTACTAGAGTGTAACGAGGTGAGAAAATTGTGATGAAGGCATTGTGAAGTTTGGTGTCGGATCATGTTAGGGGAAACTCTAAAAGAATCCCTATCATAGAGATATTCAATCAAGTCTAATAATTGAGTTATTTACATATTGGAGGAAATCACGATTTAGCTCTCGACACATCAATAAATTTAGGGGTGTAGAAACTTAAACGCCCAACATCTTAATAATAATGAAAGGTCATCAGATACTCCTCATTTTCTTTTTTATTTATCCCACTCTACTTTGAGTTATCCCTTAAAATTACTCCATACTAAAAGTGTACATGAGATATCATCATATCACTTTACTGTCACAAAAATGACTATATGTTCAATCACTTTTTTATTCCGATAAAAACCAAACTATTGGAGACGAAGGGAGTGCTACTAAATTCGTGGTGAACATATTGAGTACGTAGTCTGGTAATGGATATGGTTGGAACAAGGTGAATTAAATAGTGAGCCCTAGACATTAGGAAAAGGGTAGGGTCACCCGGAGGTCCATCCGGGCCGGGTCAAAAAGACAAGAAGAGTGAAGAGACAATTGAGAAAAATGAGTTTGGTAATTGAGTGCAAGACAGTTAAGATAAAAGAAGTGATCAACATCATATCAGAAGATGTTTCCCAATAGTATCCTTTTGTCTCAACAAACCAACATTTTTCTGTTTCGTTTAATGTTTTTACTAGACAGTTTTCTCAGTAGCCCTGAAAAAGATGTCCATGTTATACCACAAATTTTTATTTTATGAAATTATATAAAATAAAATAAAAAAAAAAAAAATAAAAAAATAAAAAAAAACTTTGCTTTAATTGAAACATAAAAATAAATATACTTCATTCATATTATCAGAAATAATAATTATGAAAAAGCAAAAAGGATATCTTGATAAGGTTTGTGTTGTGCATAAAACTGTTAAAAATGCTGTTAAGAACTGTTCCATGCAATTTTGTCGTCTTCTTTAATTTTATTTTTGGTGTACTATACATTTTTTATTAAAAAATATATATATATACATAAATCCATAGTTTGTTCTTTTTTTAGTGCATCATTTCATCATCTAGATTCTAGTAACCGTTGGAAAGATATTTTAGTCTTGAATTTTTCCTCAATCCAACAATGATTTTTTTTATCAACTAGAGGTAGTCCAAATATTTGTGCCTTTTATTTGAAGTACATAACAATTATTATTAATCACATGGCACATTTTCATCATATACTTTTGTAATAGAGAGTTAAAGGGTAATTTAAAGTTAATTACTACAGTCATACAGAGTAGGATTAAAACTAAAGTACTGTTAATTTAATCGGTATTTCCAACTTTT
This sequence comes from Chenopodium quinoa, assembly GCF_001683475.1. Classification (NCBI taxonomy): domain Eukaryota; kingdom Viridiplantae; phylum Streptophyta; class Magnoliopsida; order Caryophyllales; family Amaranthaceae; genus Chenopodium; species Chenopodium quinoa. The sequence goes on along the minus strand of NW_018742271.1, from coordinate 176,514 downwards.
TTGATGAGCTTAAGTAGCTAGCTTTCCAAATCACGATAACTTTTGATATCGACTACATGAAAAACTCTTCAATTTATTTTGTAAAATCATGAGTATCCAATTATTTGCGAGATATAAGAGTAACTTTAATTTATACAGAGCATACGTGTACTTATAATTGTTTGTATATCTTAGGTCTTTAACTCTATTGTTGATCTAAGTGGCTAGCTTTTCAAATCACGATATTTGTTTATTGTCTTTTGACATCGACATTAACGACCCTTCATTTTGTTTAGGTTGTCCACAAATTAATGGGTGCACCTAACCCTAACATTGTATGTTACTCAAGTTAATGTGTGCACATTTATATTTAGATCAAATTAAAAATGATAATTGACACTAAAGTCATAAAGATAAATCCAAACTCTCTTTATTCATTCACTAAATTATTTGTCGTCATTTATCTAAGGAAAAATGGAAATAAATAATCCTACCTTTGCCCGAACTGAAAATAACAAACCCACTTTTTGATACAAGGCAAACCCACCTTTGTATGCCATCTTCTTTTAATGAACCTCTACTTGTTGGTGACAGAATTTAGTAGGTTGTATGTCACATGTCAAATCATAATTGGTGCATTACAAAAAAAAAAAAAAAAAAAAAAAAACTCCAGCCACTGTGAAACCCTAGCCTTTACCCCATCCACCACCAAAACCAGCCGGCCTCCCTCCTTAACCTCTGAAAACGACCGGCCGTCACCTGTTCACCAGGCAAACCGAGGACCTTCGCGGGTTTCGGTGTTTTTTAGGGTGTTAAAGAGAGATTTCGGGTGGTTAAAGAGGTAAGGTGGCGTCTTTTAGGGTGGTTAGGGAGGTTAGGTGGTGTTTTTCGGTGCTGGGATGGAGGTTTTGGGGGTTTCTAGCTGTTAGAGAGGGTTATTCGATGGTTGTGATGGTTTTAAGGCGGCGGTTGTGGTGGTTTATGGTGGTTTTAGGGGTAGGATGTAAGTCAAGGGTGAATTCGGGGGTGGCTTTGGTACGTATAAGGGGGTTTCGGCCGACCGTTTTCGGGGGTGAAGGGTGGTAGCCGACCGGTTTTTGCTGTGGCTAGGGCAAGGGTTAGGGTTTTGCGGTGGCTTGGGGGTGGGTGGTGGTGGTGGGTTTTTTTCTATTTTTTAAAATATTTTTTTTTGTCTTTAACTTATTTTATTTGGACCAATTATTGAGCGACAAGTGTCTTTTAAAAAAAAATTTGTTTAACAGGTTGTAGGTAAATATCAAAAGGTGGGTTTGTTATTTTCAGTTCGGGCAAAAGTGAGATTATATATTTCCATTTTTCCCTTATCTAACAAGAATTAAAAATTTCATTTTTGATCTTTGACAATAAATGAGACCTATACAGAGTATGATTGAACACATTGTAAAGTCAAAAATGTTGAACTTGTCATAATGTTTTGTCTTAAACTAAATAGCCTAAACAATAAATTGATTGACTAGAATCCATTAGGAATTTTCACTAAAAAGGAAACAATTTGCTGAGTTATTGTCCTAGCAAGTCTCTAATTTTCTATATAAATAAAATTCAAAAATTATTTGTTCATCATTTGTGCATTATTTGTCACATTTTCCACCAGAATTGAAGAAGATATTAGTGTCAATTCTGAATGACTGAACAAGAAATATGCCTATCCACTCAAATTATTGTATGTGTATACATCTATCAACTTCTACAGGCATCATTATTATCTTTTCATTGATTATAAGGATGAATATTAATCACATTGATTCACACAGGATATTTTTTTTCTTGAGATATTTGAGAGCTAAGTAGGGAATAATGTAAAAAATCTAATAATGCAACCTATCATAGTTGTTGATGGCAATGTCTTGTTTTCTTAATTATTAACAACTTCTTAAATCATAACATAATATTGTAAACACAATTACCTAATTTTTTTTTTCTTAAGGAATACATTCATTTAGTAATTTATCTATCAATTATCTCCATGAAATTGTCTTCACAAATTACAAAATTTGACCCAAGCCCGAACCAAATAAATTATGAGAACGGATGACAAAAGTTAAGCTTTTTTCACCTTATTTTCTACTACTCTCTCCGTGATTAGATAAATGAAACGTTTCCCTAGTGTATATACACGTCAATGCAAAATTTTAACTAATAATATCTTTAATTATCAATCAGTAAAAATTATTATTAAATAATAATAAATTATTCATTGAGATGATTCCAACAAATACCCACAAGACTATATTTATTCTTATGTATAAATCACAAACATTAGTCAAACTGAATTAGATAATGAATGATGCAAAAAGTCAAAACTTTTCATTTATTTAAAAATGGAGGGAGTATATATGAAAAATAGGAGAATACAAGTACCCTAAAATATCAGGGGTTAGCATTAAAAATGTTAGTACTTCCTCCGTTTTTTTAGTAGCATCACTTTCTTAAAACTGAAGTCTCAGTTAGTTGCATCACTTTTTTTTTATCTAAAAAATTCTTTTTATCTTTCTCCTATTACATGGGCCCCAATTATTTTTTTCTCTACCTCTCTCTCTCCAAAGATTGTCTACGAATCCGTAAAAACTAAAGTGATGCAACTAAAAAGAACGGAGGAATGACTGAAAAAGTAGTACTCCGATCCGTACAAAGGGAATATTGGATTAGGGAGATTTTGTGTAGGTTGAAATTCCGATTACAATATCTTAGAGAGCTGGCATGTATTGATAAGTTCTCTGTAAGTTGAATTATTAAAATTTTAGCACTACTCATTATCTCTCTTATTACGTCATATTGCAATCTATATAGAAGAAAAATTATAGTCATGTGGGATCTTGTTGTATTCATTTCAAATTTTATTTTACTAAAATTAATTTGTATAAATTTTACAAAATCTATACAAAAAATATTGATAAGTTAAATTGTGCTTTGCCAAGTGTGAAACTCTTAATTAGGGCATGCTCGGATTGGGGGAGATGTACTACTAGGGTAATAAAAGTCAAAGTAAGCAAAAAAAAAAAGTGAATATAGGGAAGGAGGAGATAGTGATGGTGTGATTGTAAGGAAAATTATGTAGTGATGGTGTGATTGTAAGAAAAATTAAGTAGAGATGGTGTAGTATGAGGTGAAGAAAGAGGAACTAATACTCTCATTTTGAGGGTTAGTTACACTAGGGGGGAGCGTGTATAACTATTACCCTCATTATGAGGATAATAATTCCTCCATCTCTCTCTTTTGCCGCTTATGGCACAATTACTTTTTTTCATTTGTAAATACCTTGTCTCTTACAACAACCCCTCTAATTACTGATGTTTTTCCAAATTTGACTTTTATTATCCCCTTAATACATTACCCCTAATCCAAGCATGCCCTTAGGGCTGTTCTCTTAAGCTTATTTTCAGTTCAGTTCAGTTCATCTCCAATCAGTTCAGTTCCTAATTTCCTTCTCTTATAAAATATTTAGTTTAGGTTAGTTCAGTTCAGCTCAATTCAGTAAATTAGAACACACCCTTAGTGTAGTTAAATGACAAGGAAGTAAATTTTTGCACATAAATTATTAAAAATATTAATGATTTTCATATTGTTCAATTAATTAGGTCGGATATCCCCCGGTGGAAATTAAGCTATTTCCGACAAATTGTTAACTATTAGACCTTCTTTTTAAAAATGTTATATACTTCGTGTTACTAGCAGACTAGCAGTATGTGCTATAAAAAACGTAGATAAAATGAGTAGTGTAAAGAAATAATCTTTAGTCAAAAGGTTTTGTGTGAGACTGGACTTACATGAGACTGAGTTCATAAACAAAAAGGTGCAGGCCTGACAAACCCGACTAAAGCCCGCGCGCGGACCGATTAATAGAACGGACTTACGTGAGTCCGTTCTACACAATATTTTTCGATCCTCAGTTGAGTAACTGGTGAGCAACTAGCTTAGAGGTGTAAGATTGTAAGGAGTTCTAAAAATTTTCTCACTTACCTTAACCCTATGCATTTATTGATTATATCCCCTTTAGACCTAGTTCGCATGGATTATTTTTTTAGCACATTTTCAAAAGACCACATACATTTTTTCCGTGGATTGACAGCCTATTTCTGTTTTATATCATGTTAGGCTTATTTAAAATTGTAACTATTATGAAACTTTTTCATGTTAAGTTATGTTTTATTCACCTAAATTATAATTCATTCAAACTTTTTAAACCTAATTGGAGCTTATTTTAGTTGTTGTTTAAAATTGAGTAAGGGTCTGTACTCATCAGATTATTTTCAGTTCACTTCATTTTATGTCTAATGATATTGCTAATGATATAAAGTCGAATTTCATACTTTTAAGCTTATATTACGTACAACAGCGACAACAACAACAACAACAACAACAACAACAACAATAATATAATAATATAATAATAATAATAATAATAATAATAATAATAATAATAATAATGGGTTAGGCCTTGTATTAATGGGAATAATAAAGAGTAGGGATGACCGTTGTCTATGTTGCTTTTGTTCTTTTTTTTTTTTTAAAAAAAAATTGTTAATTTTTTAAAAAGTGTTTTGAATTGTGTTCTTCTATCATTTTAAAATTTTATTTTTTTTAATTATATAGTATATATTTTTAAAATGTTTTGCGGTTCCATGTTATTAATATATCTTTCATAAATATCATTAATCCGTAGTTAAAATTCACTAATTAATAAGTTCAGTTCAGTTTAGTATAGTTCAGTTCAGTTCAGCTCAATTCAATTAATGAGAAGAGGCCCTAACCCTTATCAAAATTAATTTTTGCTAAACTATTTTTTTCCTTGAATAAGTGGGAATAAGGTGAACCATAATGCAGGGTTTCGATGTTATATCATCTTAAAAAATCGTTTCATATTGAGTTATTGACTGGATATTTCTTTTGATTGAAAATTAACTACGTTGTTTATATTACTAATCATAATCATAATTTGTAACAACTTGTCTAAACTAATTATATATAATTAAGGAAAAGTATAAAAGCTGTTGAAGAGACTAGTAAAGTAATATATATTGATATCGAATCATACAAGATTAATTATTTTTATATGAGTTTGACTTCTTGAGAGATTGTTTAACATCATCAATTATAAATCTACAAGCAAAATATTTGCATAAGTCATAATTAATTGATTTGCTATTAATTGACTTTGTAAGTTATTTGTAACTTAGCTAAAAAGGAAAATGATACATTACATATCTACCTATGTTTTATTATATTATTTGCAACCTTTATTTTTTTTTAAAAGACAACTTTAAAATATTTTATATCTCATAAATAATACATTAAAATTACAAATAATATGAACGGAAGGTAGTAATATATTTTTCAAACAAAACAAATTTAAGAATATATGACAAAATTGCACAACAATATTTAATAATTAATCTGGTTTAATGCTTTAAGTGTTAAGTCCTTATACACAATGCTAAAAATTGTATTGATCAATTTTCCTTTAAAAAATACTTGTGCAATTTCATACCTAGCTTTATAGCTTATGTTTGTATTAATTAATTAATTAATTAAATAGTTGAATGGGGCCAATTAAATTACATCAATCCACGTGGGCTTGTCAAACAAGTGAACAGTTGATCGGCCCAAACTGAGCAAACGTTAGTACACAAAAAAATAAGATATAGTTTTCCATAATATTTGACATTATAAGGATCATTAGCACCGAAAATAATACTGTATCACAAGATGGATGTGATAATTAACCTTTTTTTTTGAGGAAATGTGATAATTAACCTTGTAACAAGTCAAACATTCACAAATTTAATAATTCAACTCTTCCATTCTCATGAAGTCATGATTTGTTTATCACCTTGGTTCAAGTTCAAGTGTATGTTACACAAAACATTTTTGTTTTCAATAATGGCCCCGTTTGGTTTAACGTAAAATAATTTCAATGGAAAATTAGTTTTCATGGAAAACATATTTTTAAGGAAAAACACAATTGCAAATTAGTTTTCCATTGTTTGGTTGCATACAAGAAAAGTCCAAGAAAAATAAAAAATAAGAGTGGAAATGTAGGGATGAATGAGAGGGAAGTAAAAAAAGAGGTAAGGAAGAGAGAGGAAAATGTGGCTTCCCTTGTTTTTGGAAGGAAAATGTTTTCCATCATTAAAGATGGAATTTTCCACCCTTGAAAAATTGTTTTCCCACTCCTTAACAAACCAAACAAAGGAAAATGGGAAAAAATGGAAAATTCATTTTCCATGAAAACCTTTTACATCAAACCAAACAGGGCCAATGTGTGTACCAAAATATTTGGCAATTTAATCAAGTAGGAATATATTTGGCAATTTAATCATTTTAATCAATTAAAAGTCAGAGTTTTTTGGAGCTAATTAGATATCTATCCAAAGTTTAAAAATATATTGACAAATGTCAACATTTTACTTGTTGATAGTGAAAGACATTAATAGTTAAACTTATATACTGTATATTGACATTCGACAAGCAAGCATAAGAGTAAAGTGTTGCAAATATAAGGATACAGTCATACATAGTATATATTAAGAGCGGTAACATATTTTTCATTATTCATGATAGATTCTAGACTTTTGGAGTAAAGTTTATCTAAAACAAAATTTTATACAGTCAACTTCTTAACACTATTATAACAAAAGCAAGAAAAATTAATGAATATCAATAAGAACGCGTAAGTTTACTCTAGCTGCGTATAAACAAATGAGAGTTTTTTTTTTTTTATTATTATTAATCTTGAGATATGTTAGATTAAGACCTAGGGAAAATTATGCGTAGTAGTACTCCCAAAAATTTAACAAAACCTCGCATTGGATCATTCGTAAAAGACAATTGGACAAAACATATTCAATAACTAGAGGACTGGGTCACTTCACATACATGATTCAAATTAATTACTACTATATTGATTCAAATCAAAAAAATTAATAAGAGTATAGAAATTTAATTTTTTGTTTGATTAAGAAAATTATACTCCCTCCGTTATATATTCGCAAAAAATATATATTATTTGTGAGACATAAAATATTTTTTTTATAGCGAGTAATATTTAACGGAGGAAGTAATGAAAATTAAAGAAAAGAATGGCTTTACTCCACCAGACCACCTTGTTAAAACATCACTGTTGATTGTGATATTTGGGCCCATCAAGTTGGGCTTACTAACGCCTTGTTGATGGCCCAACATGAAACAGTGTAAAATTTCCTCACGTGCAGAGAAGAATATTTAAAGGGGGGTAACGGTCAAAGGCAAATCCAACTCAGAAGTCACACGTGTTTGTGTTAAGTCATGTCATTGTGGGAGCTGCATGAAAATGAACCATAATTTTCAATTGAACAGAAATTATGTATTCGATCTTCATAAAAATAATGCAACATGGGGGAAGGGATAGGGAAAACACAGTTGTTATGAAAGTGAATCCGACACGTATATTTGTATGTGAATTGCTACTCACATATTAATTTGAGACAGATATATTTAATGGACATTTGGTTCGCACAAGATAAACAAAATGAAATCTAGAAAAGAAAAAAAAATGACAGTGGTTCATCCGAACTATTTGGTTATTATGTTATTGAATTGAATTGAGCTATATACTTACCAAATCTCTTTGGGATTGTTAGGTTTAATGTAGGGAATCAACTACTATTTTCGTTAGTATTATATTGGATAGTTGTATTTGGTGGAATTCAGGTTTAATTTACTAGTTTAAAGGGTATTGAGTGAGTTAATTACAAATTACAATAGCTCATCATGAATCATCAAAACTACATGGATAACTCATTAGAAATCCCTTTTAAATTAAAGATTGAAATTGTAATGAAATTTCAAAGCATATTCGCACAAATACAATATTGGAGAATGGGTGGAAATGTGAGTATGTGACAAATGTTATAAAACATGTAGTGTTACTATAAATCCAATGATATTAGAAGGGACATATTTGCTCTTTATAAATATTCAATAAATTAGTCATAATCACGTAAGAAGGAGAGTTTGGCCATACGTAAACTCAATAAATTATGAATCTCTAAATATATCCTTCTGAACCAGGTTTTTTAATTGATAATTTGTATTACTTGTTTTTTTTTTTTTTTTTTTTTTTGACAGGTTGTATTACTTGTTTGATAATCATATAGTATGTAAGAATGTACATATCAATGTCGTAATTTAAATGTAAGTCTGGTTCTTTAAAGCTACTATGCCATGTCCTGCCTTGCCATGAAGTTCAAAAGAACATAATTGTATTCCACTTTGAAAAACACAACTATGTTGACTGAAGACTGTTGATGATAAAGAGTCATAGGCCCAAATTGGGCCAAGAGGCCCAGTTGAGGAGCCCGACAGGGAACCAAAGCAAATGTTCCTCACGTGCGGGGTGAGCAGATAGAGCTTAATCCTTATTCATGAATGGTCGTCAAAGTCAATCCAAAAACACCTCAGGAGCCACACGTGTTAGTGTTATGTCTTGTTCGAGCCACTTGTAACTTTCTACGTGACTTACCTATAGTGTCCCTCTTTCAATTAAAGTTTTTTTAAAAAATCCAAAATATTTTCAGTGTGTTTTTAGTTGCATCAGTTTTATAATTGCGGTTTTCTGTACAATTTTTTTAAGTAGAGAGAAAGAAAAAATACTAAATAAAAAAAATCTCATGTAATAGGAGAGATTGAGAGGATTTATTAAATAAAAGAGAGCTTGAAGCATCTAAATTACAATTTTCATTATCAAAAAGTAATACATCTAATAATAAAAAAAGGGAAATTTTTAACGTTGTTTCAACAAAAATCGTATGGAGTACAATAAAAACTTACCTTAAACTTATTGGAGGAAATAACTTATGTTAATTAAGAGTTTAAGACATTCAGAAATTAAAAGTGATATTAGTGTGCAAATTTCCTTTCTTTAAGATTAAATACTTGTCAATGCTGACCAAGTCACTAGTATACACTTCTTCCGTCCCTTTTTGTTCTTTACATTTAAAATCTAGACGGTTAATAATTTATTACACCAATTATTCGTGAATTGTCGATAAATTTCCAACTTATTAATACAGCCATAGGGATACGTACAACAGTACCCGTAATTTAATATTATGAGAGAATATTCTAAATTACTCTCAATATATACAACATAAAATGTTGGGAATTATTTGATTTGTCTCAATAAGTAGTTTACTAATTTTTCATTGTAATATTTTTATATTAATGTGCAACTCACGTATTGTTAAATTAAAGTAATGTATTGACATATGCGCAGTTAAGATGAGAAGAACTTTTAGGAATTCTATTTACGAAATGGGACAACACTAATGAGTAAAATATTGGGGTAAAAAAAAACACATTGGTTATACATCAAATTTTTTTACAAATACATACCTTTAACTTTTTTAGGTGAATTATAAATTAAACGACTTCTTGTCAAAAAATAAATAAATAAAATAAACGACTTACTACTTCGTATAATTTTAATGTAAATAGGCTATATAAGGATCAATTTTATAGAAAGGATGAGAAGATATATCACTGTGAGGTTTTCTCATTGTGTACGTTTTGTTGTTCCGCTAGCATAGTGCCATTATGGTAGGTATTAATGGTTTGGTTGTAGCCTTAGCTTGCATGGTTTTTGTAACTTTAATATTTGTTGTATTGATTGGATTTGAGGTATAGAGTGTGAATATGGAAATGGAGCAATATTTGTTGGGATAACGTTGCCAATTATTAGAGCCTGATATGAGGCTCAAATTCATATTAGTCATTGTCTAGCTAGTAGGCTTTATTAATGGGTACTTCAAGCCTCTATATTTTTCTTGGTTCTTGTATTAGTGTCACACGGTTATTGTGCAGTTGTATGAACTCTGAAATCTGTAGTAAGAGTTTATTAAGTTGTAACAATACTTAGCTAGAAAACCTTATTACATACGTAGTATTCCCTCTGTTCCTAAATTACATGAGAAGTAGGAATGTAATTTAGTGACAGAGAGAGTATATAACATGGAAACTATCATGGAGAACATTATCAATATACATGCATGCTTTACATATCAGTCCAAAAAAAAAAAGTTGTCAATGTAGCCCTATCGTGAAAGTGATTGAGTAGCCCAGAGGAGGCATAAAGAACACGAACTTATTAAGTGTACTTCCATTTTCTGACGAATAAACTGCATCATGTATGTGAGTATGTCCACTTCACATGTTATTCACGTTGATGGTGCATTAAATTTGGTGCATTTAAAGATAACATAGAAAAATAAGCTAATTTAGCATAGAAAACACATACAAAGTATATAAGTGACCAAGTTTTTTAACAGCCAGTCTCTTTGATTTTAACAAAAATTAGCAAGAGAACTGGTCTGGTGGTTGATGTGGCTCGATTTATCTATGTATCTAAGAGACTTGTTGTTATGCTACAAGATCGAGGTACACAACAAGTCTCTTTGTTATCATTTTTTTGGGTGGAATTGTACCCTTTTGCCACAGCAATATAGTACAAGTAGGGATGCTAAATGACTAATCCAAACCAAACAAAATGGATTGAACGACAAAACAATTGATCCGATCTTCATGTCGAATAATGTATTCTTTTGATCTCTAGCTAGTTCGTTTGGTCCAAAATCCTTTGAAATTTGTTAAATCAAAAGCTTAACTGATGGTTGAGGGCCTCGAGGCCCATGAATATGTTTTATCCTCTATCAAAATCGGTTTTGGACTAGATCTACGTTTTCTTTCAAAATGTTAGGAGCCTAGGAACATTTACATGTATATTATAACCCATCTTATGCTATGCTTTTAAACAAGGGTTCAAAAAATTAGTTTTTGATTCTTTTTTCCTATATTTTACAAAAATAGAATTCAAAATATAATAAGTCGTATATATATTTGCAGATTGACTTGATGTGAAGCTGAGCTGAACTAAACTGAATTTACTGGAGCTGAACTGAATAATTTATGAGAGAAGGAAATTAAAAACTAAACTAAACTTATTGGAGCTAAGCCGAACTGAACTGAATTAAACAGAACTGAAAATAATCTAAAGAAAACAGGCCCTCATTTCAATATATAGCCATTATTTCTTTTGATCATAATTCATAGTGGCATGAGTCGCATGACTCAATAAACTGTGTTACAAATTTAATTTTTTGTTCACCTCAATCATCCAAACAAAATGGTATGGTATTTTGTGTCGACATTGTTGGGAGTAATGCAAGTCGAAAGATTCGATTGTATTAAGCTATGTTTAATGATAAGTTTCTTTTCTTGCTTGCCATGGGGGGGTGGGGCGAAGAGAAGTAGGCTATTCATCAAACTAGTTAACTCCGTACTTTCGTATCCCACTTGCTCTGCCAGAGCGACATTGCCCTGGCAGCCAGGGCAAAGCTTCGAACTTCTCCGTATCAATTTTTACCCCGCGCGCCCGGTAGGGATGACTTGCCCGGGCAGACCGGGCAAAGCCTAAAATCGGGATCTTGAGCTGTGCTTGTCGCGCCCGGTAGGGCGGACTCGCCCTGGCAGACCGGGCGGACCTTGCAAAGCTTCGGGAACCGCGTTGTGGCCGGGTTTTGTTTCCTTATTCTTGATCCCTTTTCATAACCTATAAATACCCTTGAGCTATTATTTTTACATATATAGAAAAACACAAAGTATTGCAAAACCCTAAACACAAAACCATTCCTATAGAGATCTGAGCAGTTCTTGAAGTAATTCCAACCTTTCAATCGGGGTACGGAGTTGGAAGGTAGCTGTGTTACCCTTGGGGAGCATTCGTCACTGAGAGCCTCGTACCGGTGGTGGCGAAATACGCTTGTAGGGCAGCCGTAAAACGCGTCACAGCTTTTGTGAGATCTACAATAGAGTATTGTATTTTTGCCCTAATTTCTTTATTATTTTCATGGTTACACCATCTTATTTCCAACAATCTAGAAGCGTAATTTATGTTGTTGCCATGGATTGTTCGATTGATTGATGGTATTGTGTTTATTTATTACCAAGACAAATTGGCCATTAATGAATTCGAGTGGAATTCTGATGTTGCACTATCAAATCAGAAGGAAAGTTTACCTTTCCGATTTTTGATATTAAAATTAGTAGTATACCCTTGGTCACAAGAATTGGGGAACGTGATAGTGGAATCATGACTTTGTCATGCAGCGACTAGCATAGATTGGTGATAAAATATTATGGAGTTTTGAGATTGAAATCAATCATATCAAGACAAATCAATATTAGGTGCAGCGTTTGATTTGGGAAAGTCGTGTAGACTACACCAACTTCTAGCAAGAGCACCTAAAGGGCAGTGAATCCGATTGTGCAGTCCCCCCCCCCCCCATCTAAGCCTGAAATCCAAGTTTCTTGCAGGCTGTGGGCGCGGGATTCAGCCGCGGGCTTCCCTGCGGGCTGGCAGTAACGTCGACCCTTGGTGGCTGAGCGCGGGTTTTACCCACGGGTTAAGATGCGGGCGCGGGTTTTGGCGGGTATTGCAGATTTTGCATATCATGGTATTAAAGAGTTGAAGCTATATACAATGGCATTCATAATTGAGAGAACTGCTACGCTCAGGGAAGTTCTTCACTCATTTTTTATTTCTGGCTGAGCTTTAAATTATTTACATGATTAATTTTGTGTGCTCACCTATGTGATACTTATATTATTAATATAATGTCTTATGTGGGGTTTTGGAGTTTGTGAAAGCTTAAATCATACCAGAAAGTTAGTAGGGGTTTGCTGTAATAAGCAGGTAGTACTTGATGATTTTCTTGAATGCTTATTATTTAGTTGTGGACCTTACCTTTGTTGAAATAAAGTCCCGTACTTCTGCTTTGTGATGTGTATTATCCATTGAGTGTCATGTGGTTGATTGGGGCTTATTTATGCGACTCTTGTTTATTCTTGAGTGCTATTCTTATTCCTAATCTAGTGAAAAATGGATATTATGATTGTTTAATTTAACTAAGTCAATCAATTGTGAGTATGTGACTTGAAGGGCATTTGGATTATATGATTTAATTCATGAGTACTTAGTTAAATTGTTAGACTTGGAGATTGAGTAGAATTGTGAATGTGTTGCTATTCTACTTGTTGATGTTTGCGTGAAGCATAACTTCTTTGTGGTCTAAGTGAGACAATTGTTTATATCTCCTAAGTTTATATATAGCAGAAGTAAAAGTGTTACCTCGACCAAAGTCTAAAAGAGTTAGGTTGGTCAAGGTTGTTTTTCAGAGAAGAAATCCACAATGAAATAATTGAGGGTATGATCCCATTGTTTGGAGAGGCCATTTAAATTGCTAGTGTTTCAATGTTTGGTTATTGAAATTTATATGGAGGTAGCAATTTATTGTTTTCAACTCTCTTTGTTGGCTAATGGTTTGTCTCACAAAATGTGTTTTAGCCCCCCCTCTTGATTATCAGATTGGTTATATATGGGATAACCTAAATGCTTGTTGTGTGGGGGTATTTATGGAAGGTGAGATGTTCCTTATTGTGCTTCGCAGTTTATATTTGAGACTCTGCGATACTGTGATTATTAGACATGCTGAATCTAATATTGTTTATTTATTCACTCATGTGAGTGATCTTTTCTTAATTCATTCATGTGGAATGTGTGTTTCTTTAGCACAAACCTTTATGTTATTAATTTAAAGGACCTAATGTGTGGTCTATATTGATTTATGCTAATGATATATGAAAATCAATTAAAGCAGAACATACTGGAAATTATGGAAGTAATGAGATCTCTGCTGCTTTACTTATTCTAGTTCACAAGTTTAATGTATGTTGAACTATGAGTTAGGTGTTTAAGTCTAGATGACTTTGATACGACGAATCATGTATGTGAAGTTTCTCAAGTACGATTTATATCATGTATTAACCTTGTTGATCATGTGGGTGTTTCCTTTGTTTCTTAAGCTTTGGTCTGAACAATGTAGTTGATGAGTGGATCAACTAAGGTAAGTATTATGGCTAAAGCATGAACTAGTTGAGTTCCGTCTCGTGTTTACTTTCGTGTTTGAAAGGTTTACATGGATTGTTTCTTGGTATTCTAGTAATGGTGGATAGGAATTCGAAACCATATGAACATATCATGATAAATGTTACTTGAACTAGTTTGAAGAGAAGAAATATGTGAACATAAAATCAAGCTCTTGTGGAGTCTTATGCTTGAGATTTATATGTCTTACCTTACCATGGAATGTCCTTCGGTTGTAAGTGCCTTTCAAGGAAACTTGTAAGGTTTTGGTATACCTTGGAAGGGATTGAGGGTAAGATATTGTGTTTTCACGATATACATGTAAGTTTGGTATTGACCCAATTTATTACTCACTTGTATTACTCACTTGTCACTTTTGCAGTCAGGTTGCGTATGTTTCCTAACATGATTGATTAGAAATCATGGTGTTTGTTAGTGATGCAATTATATGAGACAACTCAAGGTATGAGACATAACCTTCATATATTAAATTAACTTTTGCGGTTAATGTGGTGAGTGGACTAGACAAGTCATGTGATGTGGGGGTCAAATGTAAGTACCCAAACTATGTCAATTTTTTTCATTCTTAGCATGCGAATGTAATGATGTACTACATGTGTGTTTATTATGATGAGCATTGATGTTAGTCAAATGCTAGTCTAATCGTATGTTGTTGATTACACATGTATTGATTGATTGAGATTTAAGGTCTTAATTTTTATCTATGCCAAGATGAAAGTACGAGATGATGAGCTGAATGGTGTGATTCTAGATGGTAAGATCATTGAATCGGCCAAGGTATGTATTGAGCTTATTCTCACTATGTAGAGAATTTGATTTAGTTAATATATTGGTCATGTTGAAACCAGAGTTGTTGGGTATAGATTAGCCTTGATGTTTATTTCAATATGCTAATGATTTGCAAGTTAATTAATGTAACATATTATTCTTGACATGATGTAGCTTTGCAAAAAGAAATTTGTTGGTTCACTTAATTTATCTAGACAACATCGTCCAATCGTTGTTAAAGTTGGGGCAATGCAGGGGATAAAGGTTAAGTAAAACAGCAAAAAATATGATTGCCCTATCAGTGTATATTTTTACATGTTTATGGGTTGTTTATTTTGAGTTATTTGCGAAGCAAAAGTGTGATACATTATCCAGTTGGAAGCAAGGATCATTGCTAGGGATGATAAGTGTCAAGAATATGAGTTATTGCAAAATGAACTCTGGAAGTTGGACCATTGTGGGGGTAAGTTGAACCTCATGTTCTCTACATTATTTTTCACAAGTGTCATTGTGTGTGTTGTCAGGAACTATGGAGGTAGTGACAAAGTAAGACATGGCTTGTGGAAATGGTACTCTGGTTGGAGTATGTAAAGCTAGAGAAGAACCATACAATTCCTTAAATAAGGAATAAAGTATGACTTGGTAAGAGTTTTTCGAAGGGAATGAACTAAAAATCCTCGTGGTATGTCATTCCCATGGAAATTAGTTGTGAGGATGAGCTTATGCTCTTAATATGTCTATAGCCCGAATTGGGTGGTCCTATTGTGAAGGACTTGATAGACGTACCGCCAATATTTATCTATGAGATGAACGTTATTGTTCATGATGAATCTATAGCCCGTATTGGGTGGTTATATGAGAGAACTTGATAGATTCACCATCGTTGTGAAGTTGAGCTTCATGTTGAATGCATCTAGCCTTATAGTCATCCGAGAAGAGGTTGAACTATAGGAAGCCTAGATAGATGTGCTTATGTGTTTGATTGTGAGATCAAACATCAATGTTTTGATGTATCTATAGCTTCTATAAGTGGTCCAAATAATCGGACTTGATGGATACACCAATGGATAGGTTGGACGTTGTTCTTAATGTTTCATATCCCTTTTGGGTGGTCTATGGGGCATATAGACTAGATGGGGCACCTATGTGAGTGAGCAGGGTTGACATCCTCCTATGGAATCTATGTAGGTTCCTAACAACACTCACTAGAAATCCAAGGGAAAGTTGGCCTCGTATGACGTTTCATGCGGACGCGGAATTATTTCAAGCTTCTAAAGGTAAAGTGTGTGGTGTCGGGTTCTTTCAATTGTCTTAGGAGTTCAATTTATACTCTATAGAATGTTGAACACCCCACTCCACTAATGTGTTAGTTCAATCCTTATGGGTTATTTCACTTATGCACTTATCCTTTCATTTACTGCTTAGATTTCTAGATCTCATGTTCGATTGCATTTGTGGGGGGATTGTTGGGAGTAATGCAAGTCGAAAGATTCGATTGTATTAAGCTATGTTTAATGATAAGTTTCTGTTCTTGCTTGCCCTGGCAGGGCGGAATTGCCCTGCGGGGTGGGGCGAAGAGAAGTAGGCTATTCATCAAACTAGTTAACTCCGTACTTTCGTATCCCACTTGCCCTGCCAGGACGACATTGCCCTGGCAGCCAGGGCAAAGCTTCGAACTTCTCCGTATCAATTTTTACCCCACGCGCCCGGTAGGGCTGACTTGCCTAGGCAGACCGGGCAAAGCCTAAAATCGGGATCTTGAGTTGTGCTTGTCGCTCCCGGTAGGGCGGACTCGCCCTGGCAGACCGGGCGGACCTTGCAAAGCTTCGGGAACCGCGTTTTGGCCGGTTTTGTTTCCTTATTCTTGATTCCTTTTCATAACCTATAAATACCCTTGAGCTATTATTTTTACATATATAGAAAAACACAGAGTATTGCAAAACCCTAAACACAAAACCATTCCTATAGAGATCTGAGCAGTTCTTGAAGTAATTCCAACCTTTCAATCGGGGTACGGAGTTGGAAGGTAGCTGTGTTACCCTTGGGGAGAATTCGTCACTGAGAGCCTCGTACCGGTGGTGGCGAAATACGCTTCTAGGGTAGCCGTAAAACGCGTCACAGCTTTTGTGAGATCTACAATGGAGTATTGTATTTTTGCCCTAATTTCTTTATTATTTTCATGGTTACAACATCTTATTTCCAACAGACACAACACCATACTAGTGTGAAGCATCACACAAAATATTTATTGGTAACAGTTTTGTTGTATTTGGCTATAAATTAAATTTATAAACAAACATGATCAAAGAACAAATGCTTGTCATTTTGCACCGAAATTTTGTTTTGCAAGACGTTAAGAGGACAAACATTAATGTCTCAACTACTCATGTCTCATGTCTCATGTAAACACGATAATGAAAAGAAAATAAAAATCTAATGTACATTTTCATCACCTTTTTTACAAATACATATATATTTCACGTCTAAGTTGTGTAATGTATCTGTAATTACTCAGCAAAATATATATGTACGTATACTCTTGCGTCATTTCCACATCAATTTGGCATTTTATTGATGTTTAAATTATAAATTCCTCTTATAATTTGGAATCTAGTGTAAATTACTTGGGTAGTTACTAGTTAGAGTGATGCACACGGTTTAAATTATATACATAAATAAGATATGTAGTTGCATATGGTTATTCTTGTCTTTGTTGTTAAATACATTGGTGTTAGATTGATGACTTGTTATACGTGTTGATAATTGCTACAAGAGTCCCTATATTAGGATTATTAAGTTTTTCCATGGAAAAAAAAGTTTAAAATTATATGATTTGTATCACATATATTAAGAAGATAATTCTATTTTGAGTATGCGAATAAGCCGCATATAATATATATATTCTCTATCAAAAAATTACACAAAATCAGAAGACAAATACATTAATTTAGTACGAGTATAAAAACTAAAATATGCTTCTTCTTCTTCTTTTTTTTTTTTTTTAATTATGGAGTATAATTATGAATGAAAATATGAAATAGATCGGAAAAAATTGACAAAGGAGATGAGATCTTAACTTCGAGAATCGAGAAGGCTCCTCAAAATTAAAGGAATACTCCTGGCTTACTAGCAACAAGATGTACTAGAGTAATACTAATACTTTGAATTTACCAATTACTGGCAAGTTTTTTTAAGAAAGGTATTAATTTTAATATTAATTTTTTTTCCCGTACAAAAAATACAAATTCTTTTTTTTCAAATATAAAAAAATAATATTGTATTAGGAACAAATAGTGGAAAGCTAAACGTCGCCCTCGAATCTCTAACTACCGCCCGCAAAATAAACTAAAATTACAAATTTACCCTTTTTATCAAAAAAATTACCCCCTCAATTTACCCCCTCTTCATACTACTATACCCACCACCACCACCTCCTCCTCCTCTTTTAACCACCAACTCCTTACCTCCAGTTTTACGATCTACACAGCTGCGGTAATGACAAGTAAGGACAAAGGAAAGTCGGCGCCGACGGAGAAAATGTTTTTTTTTTTTTAATTTGCGGCAAACGCCTAGATTTTTCGTACGTCCTAGGCTCAAACGCCTAGTTCTTGTGAACAACCGTGTGGTTGTATGAAAAATATGGGCGTTTGAGGTGAAACGCCTAGTTTTTTAGAATACCCTAGGCTTAAACGCCTAGTTTTTTCGAATAGCCTAGGATGTTTCGAAAAAACTAGGCGTTTCAGCCTAGGGTATTCTAAAAAAACTAGGCGTTTCAGCCTAGGGTATTCTAAAAAACTAGGCGTTTCCTGGATTTTGAATCTTTTTAAAAAATTTATCGCGACGTACCGATTTCATACGGTTTGACGAGCCTTCTACAAGCGTCTAAGGTTGTGTTTCATGTATTTCGTCGTTGTCCATAAGATCTAACGAAATTGATTTTGTAAAATTTTAAAAATTTGTTTGATTTTGAAACTCACGGTGGTTTGGGTGGTTGTTCGATGAGCGTTGGTGGCCGTTGACGGTAAAAAATTTTGTGTATAGTAAAAGTGTGAAATTGAGGTAAAATTAATTATTTTTATAATCATTATTATAAGGATAAATACGTAATTTTATTTTATTTTGCGGGCATTAGTTAGATATTTGAGGGCGATATTTAACAAAATGTTATATTGATTACTTTAAAAAAAATGTTATGGAGTAGTACAAAATTAAAGGGTTTTTTTTCCCCTCTTGATGAGAATCATAAGATTGTTTAAATATTCAAACGAATTGTCATTGATTAGTCTCATTTCCAAACTTTAGTCCACAATAAAAAAAAAAAAAATTTAAAAAAAAAAAAAAAAAAAAAAACCTTCATTTCGAACATTTAGGGTTAAGTCAACAAAATAGATAAGCTAAGGTAAGGTTACAGTATTTTTTTTTAAAAAAAAAAAAAAACCCTTAGAAATTAAAAAGTTAACTAAAAAAAATTAATGATAGTAAGGGAATAAGGGATAGCTCAAGTGGTTAGAAATTCCCTTTTGATTCAGAACATTCTGTGATCGGATCGATTCTCATTATCGGTCTTTGTGGCTTTCTAACAATGAAAAAAAAATCAAATATATTTATATATACATAAAATCTAGAATTGGAATTGGAACTACTTCAACCGGGTCCTAAAATTTAGGAATTGGTATTGAAACCACTGGGTATTGGTTCCGGTTCTGGGCACCCACTAATGTACATAATTATTAAATTTTAATACAATATTTTGATCCATTTTCATTTTTAGCGTTTAACAATTATATTTATATATACATAAAGCTATTTATTTATGTTTAGTATTAATATAGTATTTTTTAATGTTAATAACTAAATACATTCTAATATATGTTTGTTCTTTAATTAAATACATTTAGTTTAATATTTATTGGGTAACCGGGTACCCAACCGGTTCCGGGTCCAAAAAATTGAGAATTGGAATTGGAACCGGTTGTAACCTTAATTTAGGAAAATTTCACATTTGCTACAAGGGAAAGCACCTGTGTTCACATTTGCTACCCCTTTAATATTTTATTTTAAATTGCTACCACCTAAATCAGAGTTTTATAAAAATCACTACCACTTGACAGACACCGTTACTATTCCCGTTACCACCACCCAACCACCGTCCAGCCACCACTCCTTCCCACCCACCACTTCTTCTCACTCACCAACTGTCAATCCACCGCCGTTGTTCAACATCAAACCACCGCAACCACCACTCACCGTCCATCCACTCCTACGTGACTCCCTGCCCGTCACTCCGACCAAACCAACCAACATCGAACCCCTTTCTTGCTGCCGACCAGCCACCGCAACGAACCCCCCATCCATTTCCCCGTTCTCGCGGCCCCGACCCGCGACTCCAACCACCCACCCCGTCGGCGCCGACGTCACGTTTCCAGCCCCCTCTCCTCCCTCGAAAACATCCTCGATCCCAACCCCTTTCCCCTCGAAAACCCCCTCGTTCCTAGCCCCTCTCCCCTCGAAAACCCATCCCAGCCCCTCCTCGTCCCCCGTTCCCTTTTCTGGCCGCGACGAAGGAATTCCCTGCCATCCAAAACCACCCTAAGAGAAACCCTAAAACTCGTTTAGGGTGGTTTCGGGCAGGGAAATAAGGGTTAGGGTTGTCGGTTTTGGGTGGGGAAGGGGAGGGGTCCAATTCCGACGCCGGTCGCCGCATCTTTGGGCGCTGGCCGCCGACAGGGGGAGTGGGGAGGGTGGCTGACGGGGAGGGCTAGGCTTTTTTGGGTGGTTGATTTTATTTTTTATTTTTTTATTTTTAATTTTTTAATTTATTTTTTTTAATAAACTTAACGGAAATCCTAACGGATTCTGTTAAGTGGTAGTGATTTTAATAGTAGGTGTGTTTGTGTGGTAGTAATATAAAATAAAAAATTAAAGGGGTAGCAAATGTGAACACGGGTGCTTTCCCTGGTAGCAAATGTGAAATTTTCCCTTAATTTATTACCCAGAATTGGAACCACTGGGTCCAATTCCGATTCTGGACCCGCCGGTTCCTTACCGGTTCCAATTCCAATGCCGGGTACCTGGAATTTTTGCTCTCCCCTAGCCCTAAGGGCCTACATATATCATTAACGATTGCAACAGTTTAACTAGCACATGTACTATTGCACAACTTTGACTTTTAATTTCTGCAATTGTATGCTCCGTATTTATAAGGGGGGGGGAACTGATTTAATAAAATTATACATAAAGACTAATTCAAAAACACATTATATTGATAATATTGTTTTTTACAATATACAGATTAAAATGTAAACAAAGTAAGAATGTGAAATTATTTCCTCAAAAAAAAAACAAAAAAAAAAGAAAGAATGTGAAATTATTTATAATATTAAGTCAAATTGTTGCAATTAATATTAAATGGTAATTGTTTTGGTGCTTGTTTTGGTGCTAACAATGCAGTATGCATATGTACTCTATATATCGACATAAACAATTATGTTTTTTTTGTTGATGTTGTTTGTTTGCAAACTCAAACAAACAAAACATCATAATCAAGCTTAAAACTAAAGCGTGTACAATTAATGTAAAGTTCCAAAAGTTCACGTGGAAATGTAACATATTTGGAATTTTATGAATATAAATTTGGATTTTATATAGTATGAATATAAATTTGGATTTCTTGTCCAAAAATAAATAAATTATGAAATAGTTGGTCTTTAGTGTAAAATACTTTGTATGTAACACCTTCTATTCTGTAAAGTGTGTTCCATTTGCTTTTTAAAAATTAAAATTAAAACTTTGGTCACATTAGTAGTGCAACTTAACTCACACTAAGGCGTTATTCACTTCACTTTAAATAAATAATATTAGTAAAATAATTTAAATTCAGTAAAAATAAATTTAGTTTAGTAAAAATAATTTTAGTTCGGTAAAATTCAGTAACTTTAAAAAAGACATATAACAGAGAACAAGTAAAAATAATTTCAGTTCAGTAAAATTAATTTTAGTTCAGTAAAAATAATTTTAGTTCAGCAAAAATATAATATTCCATTTCAGTAAAAAAATAATAATTTCATTTTAGCAAAAATAAGGTGAAGTGAACGGGGCCTAACACCCGACCAACTCTATATTCCAAGTTTCTAATCAGTTCTTATCCCTACCTTATACTAGGATATTGTTCTTATGAATAGTGCACTGACTATTATGCCCCTCAAAATGTTTGTTTACCTTCTTAGCCCCATGTGTAATTTTGTAATTTTTCTTAAGACCCATCAATTAGTTAGAAATTAAATGGAAAATGGAATAATAAAGTTTAAAATTTCTATATTTAATTTAATGGGGGTGCGTTTTAATAACATGACAACATTAGTCACTAGACAACGAAAGGTTGTTGGTATATGTGGGAGTTTTTTTTTCTTTATTTTGTGAAGGTAAAAATTAACGACTTACACATAATTGTGTTTAAAGGATATTGAAACTAATGAAATTAATCTATGATTGTACCAAAGTAGATGTAATAGGAAGAAAGAATACCAAACTGACCACGAAGAAAGTAAGAAGGGATTCAGGGGAATTATCAAGGGAGTTATGGGGCTGTGTAGAGCTTATTTTATTGCAAAACCAAATTGTTAGAAGCATTTTGTCCAAGTTCATTTTTTTTAATTATCAGTTAACTTTTGAGAATTATATTGTGAAATCATGTGTGTTTGAATACTATTATATATTTATGCCACTACTATGTATTGTGATGTACTCTGTATTCCTATATGGTGTACCTTGTTGTTTCCAATTAGGTCAATGATCGCAAAAGATATATTAGCATCATAAATTCCTATATAAAGTGTTAGCACGTTATTTTTTTCACTACTTAAATAAGGGTGCAGCCTATTGTATTAGATTTCCCAAAATATCGTTCAACGACAAGAACCATCGGCAGCGTTCGATCAACTCCATGTGAAGTGCAAACACAAGCCAAGAAAAATTAAGGCTAAGCAATAAAGAGATAGTCCTTTATTCTTCCATTAATTTCATGTCAAGTGCAAACACAATTAAGCCAAGAAAAATTATGCCAAAAGGGTTGATCACCTTGCACGCAACGCGCGCTTTTGTCTGCCCTAGTTATATCCAAATGATTGAACATTTATTTAACCAAATTAAAGCAACCTAAAACAAAGTATATATCTGATTTTTGAAGCTGACCTTGTATCGTTTGCCCATAATAACCAAAATAAACATAATAACATCCCTAAATACTGGAGTTATTATTCTCATTACAATAAGTTGAAATGATTAGTTTAATATATGATTAGTTTAATTTAAAATGGGTATAGTTGTTTTCTTACTTGAAAGATAATTTGTTTAATCAGTTAAGTCCTAAAAGAAATACAAATAAGCTAAGGTAACCAACATAACCTTGCAATGTGTCCATATTACTCTTAATGACAAATTTTAAGTAATTATGGAGTAGTACTACATTATATTGTGGATTGATGAAGACGTAAAAGGTAATTATGACCAGCATTAATCCAATTTGTTGCTTTACTTTGAAATGGAGAGGGTATAAGTATAAACTATTGTAAATTTGTACGGAGTAATATACAGATATACTCCTTCTATTTCTTTTTATTCCTTACATTTTGACTTTTATTATGGTCATCTTTGTAAGGCTTTAATTATAAATCATTATATTATAAACTACAAAGTATATCATATGGAAACTTGTCAGTTTTAACTTTTGAAAATGTATATATCAACTTTTTTTTTTTGAATTTTTACTCATATTATGTTGAATATGTACTCTCTTTCAAAAGAAATGTTGAATATATATTCTTGCACGATTAAAGATGTGCATAGGAGATGATAACATATAAAGTGCAAAATATGAAAAAGAAACCCAGAGAATATAAGGTGGCCATAAGCCCATAAATGAAGTTGAAAATAAAAGATTTTTTTTTTTAATAAAAGAAATTATTATCTTAGAATTCTTTTCTACTTGTAGATGAATTTTTCCACAAAAAAAAAGAAAAAAAAATCTTATAATTCTTTTCTATATGAGTTTGGGCCTAATAACGACAGTAGGGTTAAATAGTTGGATCAATTTATCTACTACGTAAGGCTAAAGCATGTACTAAAACATGAAAAATGGCCCAAGGGTGACTATTGCAGATTTGAAGTCAATTAGTGTGCATGGACCTGGACCTGAATATAAGGGCTTGTCCAAATTGTCAAATGTGGCTTAACTTGAAAACCCAACCTAGCCCAAACTAAAGTTTTGCTTTAAAACAAAAGATTTGGAATCATTCTAATTGAAAAGTCGAGATCAATTGGATTAAAGTTAGGAGAATAGGAAATTATCAAAGAAGAATTACAAGTGTACTTATTATGTTCTCCCATCTTCATAAAATCTGATTTGAAATAATGTTTTATATTTACTTTGTTTAAATAAAAATTTTCTGAGTTATTGATATGTTGATGTGATAACAGAAGTAAGAAAGAACAAATATAGAATGTAAAAATGACATGAAAAATACATACAGATTTACATGGCTCACCAACGATGCGTTGGCTACGTCTATGGACAAGTGAGAGTAATAGTTTAATTGATTATAGGAAAAACAGATTACAAATTCAGGATAAATTTGAGACCAATCACGAAAAACAGATTGATTGTCTCTCATATTTCTAATGTTATCTCTCTCAAATCTCTCAGATGAGAAATACACAAAAAAAAGGTCTCAGATTTAGGAGTAACCCTGCAAAACAGAAATTGATTTGGGCCAAAGACCAATTAATAACCACACGAACCAAAACTACACGATCGTATACCTTGAACCTCACGACGGTGTGACATGTCTTGTAGTAGCAGAACTACACGACCATGTACCATTAACCACATGATGACCATGTATATTAAAGAGTACATAATAACACTGACTACATGATTGTGTACCTACTCGACCACCAATTTAGGGCATATTCCTTACAGTTGAATTGAAAGATCACTTGTCAAATTTGTAAGTTATATATATATATATATATATATAATGTATACGCATTGTATATATATAATGTCGTTCAAATATACGCATTTGCGTATAGGGTTAGTGCTAGAATATGCCAACCATACGTTAGTTCAATGCATGCTAAGAAGGCGAAGAAGGAGGTAGAAAGAGTGAGGGATAGTTCTTGTTTCAGGTAAATTTTGAGATAGATACTCATCACACCGCTGTTGTGGCTCTTTAAAAAAAAATCTCCATATAAGTAGGGGAGGACTTGAACTTGCAACCCCAAACTATCGAAGTGGCCGCCATTAACCAAATGAAACTCCTAAGAGTCCAAGTCTTTCACAACTAGACGAAGTTAACCTTTTGTTTACTTAATTTGTTAATATCAGAAATGGCCCAGTAGTGAGTTACTGATTTTACTAATATGTTGTGGATCTTTAAATGATATATAGGAAAGTCCATTAATCATTGAGTTTGGCACATGCTTATTGTGGATCTTGGCCCAACCCGATAAGAGATTAAGAGTTTTTTTTTTTTTTTTTTTTTTTTTTTTTTTTTTTTTTTTTTTCCTGTAGTATTCTCCTTCCTTTTTCTTCAATTTTTTTTTTACATGGAATGCATATGATGTAGTATAAAAATCTTAATAAAAATGAAGTATATAGGATACATTATGTCGTCTTTTATACAAGTATATTTACATATATAAAAAAAAAATTAAAAAAAAATTGTTTGTATTGATATATTTCCTCTTTGTTATACATTTTATAATTGTCATCAAGTGTTACATGTAAATATAGCTACAGATCAGGTTAGGTGTTAGAAGTTTCCTTCTGGTTCCAATTCTGGGATTGATTGTCATCATCTATCCTTATGCCTCTCTAAACAGCAAAATAAATATCCAAATTCGCTATATTGAGGTGATTTTTTGGAGCTAGGTTTGGATATTAAGTGTGAATAGACTGTCCAAATATGCACTTTTTTCCTTCATAAAAAGTAAGTTTTGAAATGTTTAACAGGGAAATGGGGTGTAAATATTTTAATTTTCAACATAAAAATAATGTTGAAAAAGGTATTAAGACGATGGGTTGCTCTTAAGTATTGAGCACTACTACGGCCCACTATCGATTGTTGGGAAGATGGAGACCTAAGCCCTTTTTTTATCCAATTTGTATTTCATTGAGCCACGAAGGTTGATTTTTGCCACTGAGGCTGCGCAAAAGCTGCATGACTCTATTTATGTATTTAATGATTGGCAATTTGGCATATAAGGCCTACATTAAAAGTGGTAACTAAAAACATAAAGGGAAAAGGTAGTAATTAGGATATATCTACTTATTTTTTAAAATTAGGGACACAATGACTTTTTATAAAAATTGTTACAAACTATTAACTGTACCTGTTTTATGGACTATTAAGGGTTGTTCACATTTACTTAATTTTAGTTCAGTTCAGTTTCTAATTTCTTTATCTCATCATTTCAGCTCAGTTCATTTCAATTCGGCTCCAATCTATTCAGTTCACTTTGGTTCATTTAAGCTCCAATCAATTCATTTCACTTCAGCTCAGTAAGCTCTTAACAACGTCATGACATGCTCAACTATCTCTTAACCTAGCTAATCGTAACTAAATCTTCTATTTTTTTCTAGAGAGAAGCAAAATAGTGTGAACAGGCCCTAATATTAGATATATTTTAGTTGCTTATTAATATAAAAATCCGGTTACTATGTTAAAATATATGCTTATTATGTTAAAACAAAAGTTATTGTACTATTAAAAGGTCATAAGAGGTTAGATTATTTTTTAATAGTCACTATGTTAAAATGAGAATCACTATATTCAACATTACGTCGTGTTTCAAATTCAATAATATTTAAAATCATACAAGTTTTAATAAAGGTTACCACGTTAAAATTAAATTAAAATGAGAATCACTATATTCAACATCACGTCGTGTTTTAAATTCAATAATATTTAAAATCATACAAGTTTTAATAAAGGTTACCACGTTAAAATTAAAGTTAAAATGAGAATCAATATATTCAACATTACGTCGTGTTAAAATTAGGGTTACTTTATTTAATATAAAGTCAGTTATGCGCATATGGACCTTAGATCCACTGTAATATTATTGCGAACCATATCCACACAGGTTTTTTTTTCAAAAATTGTTTATAAGACTAGGTATTCACGAAATCCGGTTATAGAAAAAACTAAATTTGGACACAATAACTAGTTTTTTTCAGCTTGTTTCTTTAATGTTTACTTGTTTAGTAAAGGCTAGCTGCAAAATAGTTACTCAAAAGCGCTCTTATTTTCATCTTCTTCTGTTTTTTTTTAGTTAGCTAACCATTTGTTGAGCCAATGAGCAAAATCCGCATGTAAGTGAAAGTGTTGTCCTACATCGAAAAAGTACGAAAGTGTTGAGAAGTGTATCCGACATTGAAGAAACAGGAAAGCTGTGTCCACTATATGAAGGCTAAGGGGCTATTCCCCTCATTGCTATGCCCGTTTATCACCATTGTGCCCACCTCAATCACCTAAAATAATAAGCCAGGACTAACCACAACCGCATGCTAACCCTGGCCCATTGCTCCCCTCTTATATTAGCCACCATCACCACTTCACCAACATTGTCACCTAACCACCTCTGACTCTGATCCATGACAACCAACACGGCAAGTTTTCACCATGCTACATGATCATCAACACCATCACTTATCCACTCCTTTGTGGGGAAAAAAAAACCGGCCAAAAGGTGGTGGCATTATTCGTGAATCCCACTCGCACTATAGTGAACTTATCCACTCCTTTGTGGGGAAAAAAAAAAACCGGCCAAAAGGTGGTGCCATTATTCGTGAATCCCACTCGCACTATAATAAAGGTGCTTGTAGTAGATTTCAGCAGAGCAGTGCAGAGTAGAGTATAACAGCAGCTCTAAAGAACAGAGCCTTAATATCTTTTAAATCCACGTAATTATATTTGACTTGAAATTTTGCCGTACATCTTATATAATACGAATACAAAGTACTCGTATATATATTTATATAATCTATTTTGTTAATAGACACGGAGCAATTGATACATTACTACAAGCAATAAGGGTTTGTTCAACTTAGTAGTTCACAAAGATAAGTGTAAAAAGTTTACTTCATAACTAAACAAATTTTAGATAAGACTCTATGGATAAGTTTACAAAAGTTAAGCTAATTCAAGCAAAAATACAACGCCATTACGTATGAAGATATATTACAATAGTTGACTTAATTTATTTTAGGTTAGAAAATCAAAAGTTCGTATAATCTACATTAAATAATCATACATAATTTATAATGTCGGTAAATGATCACTTTAAATAATAGCAAGAAATGTATTAAGTTCGTTGTTTAAAGAGTACGCATACTACTCACATTCAAGTGTTTAACTATTGACTAAAGAGAAACATCAATCAAAGTGTAGGCAGGCCAACCAAAAAAATATGTACCTATTGCAAACATAATAAAGCAAAGTAATTTCTACTTAAAACAATATTCTTTCATACTCCTTATTAATAAGGACAAAATCATGTCTAATTATTTAACTACTGGTGCCATATCAAATCCCTAAAATCATGCAATTAACCAGATTATTTAATGCCTTCCTTTCCCATAATCAAGGGCCCCTAACGATAATCAATTTACTTATCTACGTATGCTTCCTCATTTTAATTAAATCACCTCAACAACTCCTTAAATTCAAGTTGTGAGTATGACTTGTGTCATTGCATTGTGCATGTTGTAACGTCAACATTTAAAATAAGTTGTTAAGTATTTAAAAGTTGGGATCAATTCGCATCCAAGAACATACAGTATTTGTATATTTGATATGATCCGGATATAAAGCTAAACAATGTCTTACTCTTGATTATTTGATTTTTGTTGCTTGTATCAACTCTCGAACCGCTGACTAAAATTAGACTTAGTTTATTTACTCGTATAATTATACTACTATTAATAGCATATGGCAAACTTATATACTCCGTAAAGAGTAGGAAAGCTTACTCGTAAAAATATCTGTTGGATTTAAAACAACCCAACTTACTACATGCAATCAGTAAAACCCACACCTAAAAGATAATAAATAAACTTTAGATTTGTTATCAAATAAAACAATTAAATACGATAAATGCAAGATTGTAACACATGGCTACTTAGTAAGCCAAGTGATAAAACATAAAAGCTCTATCCTAGATGTATATAAATTAAAGACAATGAATCAAGAGCTAGCTTAGTGACAACTTTAACAAATGGTGCATTTGACTTCACATATCTAATGTGAGTCTGAAATTGATGTAACTAGATTTATTCAAAATAATAAATTAGGTTGATTTTTTAAATTAAATCTAGTTTATTAATTAAAATGATATCTGCTATTGCAAACATAGAAATTTTATTAGTGTATTACATTAAATTAAATAATTAATTTGGGTTAAAATCATGTTAACAATCTATTGTATTACGTCATTATTTTTGTCTATCTAAATGAATAATCGAAATTAATCAAATACAATTCAGGTTAGAGATGTTCGGGTCAGTGTATTATTATTTGTTATTAAACATAATAAAAAAAAATTATATTGACCAAGTTAAAAACTTTCAAATCCTAAATTAAAATGGGTAATTGTAAATCAAAGTTTCACTTCTCTTACAAATGCGACAAGTGTCCATTTTTTTTTTTAATCTTTTAAACAAGTTACCGATTTTTTGTTTTATTTTCAATAGAGGTATGTTAAAGGTTGTTTTATTCCGAAATAATCAAAAGGTCTTTTATTTTTTGAAGATTGGAGAAAAGTTATTTTATTCTTGACAATCTTTCCTTGATTTAATACTTCGTAACTTTTTTCTACAAGTCTCGAAAACCTCAGTTCAATATTCAAATTCTATAGCTACTTACCTTATTTACAATCAAATTAAACAAAAATAGTATCATAAATTAATTAAAAAATTTCTTCATTAACTATTATTTGCCCACAAAAATTAGGTGAGATACTAATATATATGAGTTATATTTTATCTTTAAGATTAATTATTTTTTAATAATTCTTGTACTAATAATTTTTTTTTCAACTCACTTGAACATTAACTTTCATCATTTAATATTGTATATCCCGGATATTATTAGTTTATTTTCATTTTTCAATTGTTATAAGAAACTCTTTGAAATTGACATATGCTTGTATATGGAAAAAAAAAATTAGCATAAAAAGTGCACCATATTTTGGATTACATATTTCAAATACCTATAGGTTTGTATGTATGAGCAAATAAAATAAAAGAGATGAGATCAATTTTGTTATTATAGATTGTTGTTAAATATATGTGTAAAATCTATACATATTATTATTTTTGAAATTTATGAACATAATTCACTCTTTTAATATAACATTTGTTGACATAAAATGTGTTTTTAGGGTGGGGTAAAACTTGAATTATAATGAATATAAAGTCATCGGTTCAAACATTAATGCTAACAATTTTTTATATAAGGAAATAATAATGATTATTAATGGACTGGTATGACATGGCGTCACATTATATGCCAAAAGGCAAAATTGTTGACATATGGGAAATTTTCATGTCTTGCCAGGAGTTTTAACAATATTAGTATATTACTAGTAAATAGTTCAGGCGTTGCCCCAAGTTGCTATTGTTGTAGACGTATAATTGATAAATTTTTTTAAACGCTTTTCAAATCTGAAAAATGTCATTGTCAAACCAAAATTAAGTTATTCTTTGAGTATCTTATTACTATTTGTTTTTTTATTTAATTAAACCAAGTGATGATTTGCATGCATATAATTTTTTTGACTTTTTTTTTTTGAAACCGTAGACACCCATTTGTGTCTCCCCGAAACCAAACCCAGTGATGAGTACCTTTCACGTCGAATCATAATCGAATGAAGTGAAAGTGTGGAAAGTCTAGTGTTGCGGATAGTTTTAATTTCTTTTCTCTTCTCTTTGTTTTTGAAAACTTATTTTAAGAAAACAGCCAATTCAGTTTGGTTGGTCCATGATATGGGTCCAATAGTAATGTAGTTGGATGGGGCTTGCAAAGACCTTTCCTTGCAAGCCCCATCCAACGATATATTATAAGCCCAATTTCGATGAATATTGAGGAAGTTATGGCCAATTTACTAAACTGGGCCCGGTCTGAACCTTATATACGGCCCAATGATCTAGGGGAAGGCCTAATATAATTTATCATTCCTAATGCAATTAGGAATGATTTTAGTCTTCTAGATTCTTCTAGGAGGTTCTTTTCATTCCTAATTCAATTAGCATTGATAAATTGACTTTTGTTGACTTTTCAGAGTTTTAATAAAAATCAAATAGCATTTTTGAGGAAAATATACGATTTTATCCTCCAGTACGGCAAACTTATCTGATTTTCGAAAACGTGTTGAAAACAGGTCTGGCGCCTGACTCCAGGCATTGGCGCCTGGAACCAAGCCTGGTGCTAGCCATTGGCGCCTGGCGCTAGTTAGCCAAGGTTGGCGCCAGCTCTGTTTTAGGTGCGCCAACTCTGTTTTGCGTGCGCCAAGTGCTCTGTTTTGATATTTTATCTTTTTGGCTGATTTCTCTATAAATAACGTATTAAAAACTCCGTTTTCAAACACCTACAATCAGTTTTCATTCACAATCATTAATTCTCTAATTCTCTCTTAATCATTCACCAATTCTCATCAAGTTTTCTTGATTATTTCATCTCTCTCTCTTTCTCTTTTCTAAAATTGCTTTTTACATATATACAAAATTCCGCATTCACAAGATCTAGAAACACCTAGCCATATTCGAAGTTGCCTTCGCCCTAGACGTGAAAGGTTTTAATTTCTGAGGGTTTGGTCCCAAATCTCTCTTTCAATTATTTAATTTAATTGTTTGTTTATTGTTTTCCTTGAAGTTACTAATGTGTGTATTTTGTTATTAGAAAGAGGTACGAAGCATCAAAGTAAGTACTTTAATGGTTTTAATTGATATTATGATGTAGAAATCATGTTTAGATTGTTATTATGATATTCCTAGTATCATGTCTAGGGTAATTTTAATATTAAATATGATTGTTACGATGCTTCTTATGTTCTTCCTAATATTTATGATTGTTAGTATCATGTTAGGGTTAAAGATTTGATTTTTATTGCTTAGTGACATGCTAGGGTTTGTTATTAATCTTGTTAGTATCATGCTAGGATCTTGCTATTATTATTATGCTTTAACATGATTTATGATTATAATTGTTATAATTGTTATAATGATGGTTATTATGATTATGATTATTATAATTATTATGATGATTATTGTTTTGATTATTATCATGATTATTTTAATTATTATTGATGATTATCATGTTGCTTGATTATACATTTTTTATTTTTATTGCTTGATCACGCCTTTATGCATGTTTAAAGGGAATTTAATACTTGTAATCACGCTTAATAAGATAATTAATAATATTGTTAGGGTTAATTTGATTATAATTTCAAGTGATCGCCAATAATAGTTTATTTGTGCATTAAATTCAACCAACATAGATAAACAGGTTTAGGGTTAATCCTATTGATTGCATGTTAATTAGAAAGCGCACATGAATACGATCTGAATAAAGTAGAGGCCTATTATTAGGGCAGGTTCAATCTCTTTTAGGTTGGATTTGTACCTTCATCCCCGAACCCTTATTTGGTTCTAGACCTTATGGAGTTGACAATCTCTTGGATCGTTAAGGGGTGTAACCTTCACCTCGTGAACGGTTTACAAGTTCCTAAAAAACTTGTTGGCGACTCTTTTGCTCTATCTTCTTCCCTTTTGGACGCCACCGTACTTTAGTATATGATCACAGTGGGGTTCAAGCTAGGGGTTAACGCTTGAATTTATTCCCTACAGAAACACATAATTTTTTTTTGAAACACATAATTTTTTTTACTTACCAGTAAAATAGTTTCGTTTTTTTTTTGAATGGGCTTAGATGCTAAATAAATAGCCATTTTTTTATGAGAGGTTGATGGTTCTGATGGGTGTCATAAATGGCACCCATTTGATGAGCATTTAGGCTGTTTTCACCTTATTTACATGGCTTTCATGCTTAATAAATGCTTAATTTTATGCATTTTGTCATGGTTTTACCTTTCCTCTCTTATTTTGTAACTTGTATGCATTTTGTTGGTTTTTCTACTCTTTTATCCTTTATTTGCTCTATTTTCGTGGTTGTAGGTATTGTACGAGGTTCGGGTCTTGATATTGGTGATTTACTAAGGTGGAGGAAGCTTTTGGAGCAAGCTCATGGCAATTGGAAAGCTCAAGATGCAAGGAAGTGGATTCTCCAAGTTCTAGCTCTTGCGCTCTCAAGCCGTGCTCTCATAAATATGGGGTGTTGAAACCACAATCATGTGCTTTTGGGACTGCCTCTCTTAGTGCTCATCATCATCATAATTGTGCGACCCTAGCGAACGCACGAAGCCGCGAGAAGATCGAAGAAACCCATAATCACGCGGGCGCGCAAAGCACAGGCGCGGGCGCGCCACCTTCCTGCTCGCACGGCCGCGCTTCTCTGGGTATATCCTTGCTCGGTTTTTGTTCGCACCTCCTATATATACCTTTGTAACCCGATTTTTAGGGCAAGTTTAGAAGAAGTATTATTCTAGTTTTTGATCATATTTTTAGCTTAGTTGAGAGCTTCTCTCTCTAGTTTTAGGGTTAGTTTAGGAGTAGATTTTTAGAGAGAGAAAGTGGGGAATTTCAACGGTGATTGAGAGATTGAAGATTTAATGGTGACAATTGTGTTGGAGATATTCTCTATTATCAATGAGCATTTCTAAACTCTATCTCATTTATTATTGCTTTGTTTGATTTCATATTTGTTTGGTTTGATTTTGATGTTTGATTGTTGATTAGTGTAGTTGTTCTTCATATTTTGTTGATTCTTGATTTCTTTAGTTGTTAGTTGATTAGATGATGATATTAGAGTAGTTGTTTGCTAGGAATTGGGTGAAACTTGTATGATTGATTGATTGTGCTTAATTTGGGGATTGTGTTGATTAATTGTTGAGATTAAATTGATTAATGGAAGTTTGCATGTGTGTAATTCGATTAGGCCTTGAGAATTATGCTAGATTGCATTGTAGTTTCTAATGATACGGACCATTGATTTAGGAATTGCAATTGTCGATTGAGCTTGATTAGTGATGCTCCTAGTTAGAGTCTCTAGTAGTTGGCGCTAGTTTGACCTCTAGGTGATAGCTAGTTGACTCTTTTGATTGAGCTTGCCATTAGTCTTCACAACCATTGATTTGCATATTGTTCCCCGAGTTGCTACAATTGTCATGATTACTTGTTGATCCCCGTTCCTAGTGTTTTATTTGTTTAGGTTCTTTGTTTGTTAGTTGTTAGTGTTCTCATTTTATATTTGTCTTCGACCTAGCTTAAGCGCATAATTGAGAGCGCTTGAACATTACCGTTCCTTTGGGTTCGACCCTTGACTTGCCTCTATACTAGTATTTAGGTTGGTTAAGTGTTTATAAATTTTGTTTGACCGAGAGAGGATTAGTTCAACGACCTAGTTCCACCCCTCGTCAGGTTCGAATTGAATCTTCGAGGATGTAATATTGGTTGCTTGTTTGAGTGATAATGTGGAGTCATGGAATGTTGGGATGTGATGTGTCACAATACGAAAGGGGATACGTGACACAACAATGTTCTTAGGAACGCAGTACCTGTACTAATGTATATATCCATAAAATAAAAATTTATTTGTATTGGTTTTAATAATATAATGCATACTTCCCTTTTTTTATTATTTTTTTAAACGGTTTTTCCTTTTTTATTTCTAAACGAATTTTATATAACAAATGACAAATGTCAATAAGCTTAGATAAATAATAATTTAGATTAGATAAATTCATGAGTAAAGGTGTGCTATATTCGACAAAAAAAATGACTAGAATACGGTCTAATTAGATAATAATTGGCGAGCAAGCCCCACTTTATAACCTTGATAAACCAATTATATTTATCAATTGGCATTTTTTTAAATAAATTGCATTGACATTCGTGTTTTTTGATTAAAAAAATATATATTTTAATTGTTTGTGGGCCACTATGACAAGTTGGACATCTTTTCAAAGTACCGTTAGTTACTATTCATCTTTTTTCCTCACACATTTTCTCAAATCTTCCACATGCAGCACCACCATCATATCGACCACCATTTGAAACCCATCACAGCCACCACCATCTATCCGCCTTCCACCGATCGAACCCATAAAAGCCTTCTTCAGCTCTTCGTCCTCTTTGTCCCATCGTCGTCCTCTTCTTCTCGTAGTTCTCCTCTTCTTCATCAACAATGGCCGATTCGCGACGAAACAAAAAGACTCCCAACTAGAAAAGAGTGTAAATTAATTAAGGTCATATCAACCCCTTAGGGAAATTCTTTCATTCGCGGCGGCATTTTGAACTGCCATAGGTGGTTGTGCCATGGAGGAAGAAGTGGTTTTTGGGTTTGGGACTTTGGGTTTCAGATTTAGTTTCCATCGTTGAAATTGAAGGTTGAAAGAGATAGAGAAAACGACAAAAGGTTGAAGGAGGAGAGAGAAAATCAGATCGAAAATACAGATAGGATAAAGGGTGAGAGAGAAATAGCAATTAACCAAAAGTTAGATGTAATTTACATATACACCCTTTGATGATAAACAATTTTTGTTTATCAAGGTATAAACTTGTATTTTCTCATCATTGGCCATGCAGGCAAGCACAAGACTTCTTGTTCTTTCTACTCTATGTTAAAAATGAAAGGGAAATGTTTAGTGTAGTTTCCAAAAAAAGGAGAAAAAAAAAGGAAAATGTTAGTATAATACTTCCTATGTTATTTTTTTAGTTAACAAGTATTTAATTTTATCTTGATCTCAACACACAATTTTAACAGTTAAAAATTATAATAAATAGATAGAATCATATTAATAAAATTTACATTGAGACAAATCAAACGAGTTCACACATGATTATATTTTATTGTAAATCACAAAAACTAATCAAAGTACGGAGTGAAATTTATGAACAGTGTTAAAAGTCATCAACTAAAATAGAATATAGGAAGTATATAGTTGAAATAGTTCAATCCATTTATACTTTTTCAAAAGGAAAAATTGCCAAGAATAATCCGATAAATTTGGCTCGTTCGCTCAAAAGAATCCCAAATTTCGATTGGTTTTAATAATCTAAACTTTAATGTGAATTTATTCTTTATGGTCCTAAGTGACATGTAATCGGTTGAATAGTTAATTTTTAAAACTTACAAGTGCCACCAGGTGAATGGTAAAAAATATTAACACTTAAGAAAAAATTATTAGTTACTAATCAACAACTAACAAAATAAAACTTATTATTTTAAAATAAATAAATAAAACCCACCACCAGCCACCCTCCCCGCTTAGCCCTCCGCTTCCACCGCACCCAGAACCCCCTCATTTGCGCTGGCATTCTAAACCCCCTTGCGTCGCCCCTTAAACCACCATAACCCCACCCCCCCCCGAAAAATCCCTAAAAACCTTTTCCCCCACCGCATAAAGCCCCCAACCGCTCCTCCCCCACCTCAAAACCCTAACTCTAGGGTGGGAGTTTGGGTTTCGGGGTGGTGATGGTGGTTTAGGGGGCAGTGTATGGTGTAGGGGAAGCGTTGTGGAGTGGGGTAGGTTCGGGTGCGATGGGGCGGGGAACCGATGCTGAAGATCGATCGAGCTGGGCGGAAAGGGTGGTTATGATGCGGGAGCAATAGTCCATTATGTGTTTTCTTGATAATTCATGGAGATTCCATAAACCTACACTATCTTTTAGCTATTATTAATTGTTAGGATTTTTGCCTATGGGTTTTAACTTTCACTTGAAAGGATTTTTCTATTTGTAAGCTTTAAGAGTTTTAGTAATAAGGATATATATTTGTTTATTTTATTTATGTTAGGATAGATTTAGTAGTTGGTTACAAATATGATTAGGATTAAGATTAATATTTCTATCTTATTAGAATATGATTATTAGTTTCCTATCTTATTGTACGATTTTTCACCCTATAAATATTGGTGCATATCAATAATGATTTGAGAAGAAGGTAGAGAGATATTTGTTTTGGAAATTAATCCTTTGAGCGTTGCTTGTTTGATTGTTAATCAAAAACATCACTTGTTTCAACTTGTGGTCATCTTTTAGTTGTGACTAGGATGAGGCCCTCTAGTCTTACAAGAATTAAAGTACTATACTTTTAATTTTCGCCCGTGTAGTTTCTTTGGTTCTTGTTAAAATCTGAACTTGTAGCTTGCGAGCCTTGTGAGAATTTTGAGAGATATCCACATCAGGTTAGGCTAGTGGGGGCGGAGGTGGCAGATTTTTAGTTAATTATTTTTTATTTAAAAAAAACATTTTGTTTAGTTTTTTTTTTACCAATTATATGTAGTCACGTGTCAACTAATTTTCTAAAACAAATTAGTTATCGATTGAGATTATTAGAAGAAAACTCACAGTAAAGTTTAAATTATTAAAAAATATAGAGTAATTCAAATTTAAAATTATTTTGGACGAATGAGACAAAATTCGAATTATTGTAAGAAATTTTCCTTTTAAAAATACAAAATTACATACAAATATGTAATGTACTCGTATAATTATAATCAAATATCATATAATAATAACTAATATATAAAGCTAAACTTTTAGCCAGGCGACGAAATAGCGACACTTGGGGTTCTAACTTTTCGCCAAGTGTCACACCACGTAGGATTGAGTTATATAGAATTCAATTTGTAAGATAAAAAAGTTAATTTAGAATTCTATTTTCAATCAAATTTAGGATAAAATTGTTAATTTAGAGTTTTATTTTCGATAAAGTACCAATATTTCATATGTACAAATTAAATAAATTATAACACTCATAAATTATCATATAAATTTATTTTTTGTATCATAGTATTTTTTTGGAGCAAAGGAATTAGCTCAAAATGCACCACATCCATTATTTATAATATATTCTAATCAATCAAAACAATATACTTTACAATCTAATATAATTTTATTACTGTGTGTAGACCTGTCAATCGGGTCAGGTCACGAGTCATTTCGAACATGGTCATTATTTCAGGTATGTTTTAAAATTTGACATATAGATTAAAAATTTATCTTAAAATTCAATAAACAAACTGGGCATCGCACGGGCACAAAACTATTATAGTATATTGACAGACTCTATTGAGAGTGAGGGATGACTCAAGTGGTTAGAGCTATCCTCCCGACTGCCGGAGATTCTGTGATCGATTCTCACACCCGCCCTTGTAGCTATCTAAACACTAAAAAAAAATACACAGACAATTAATGTTGCAAGTATTTAAAAACGAATGTAGCAATAGATTAGAAGAGCCAATCATGGCATCATCTAAATTATTAGACACCCCTTCTGTCCCTCATCAATCTTCCCGATTGCACCTCAAATCCCATGAACCGTAAAAGGGCAGTTACGTAATCTCACAATAAACATCAAACACCCATTTAAACTTTCCCATTTCTCAACCTCTTTTCCCCAAATATCTCCTTCTTTCTCTCTCTTTGTTAACAAACAAATTAATAAAACTCAAAATCAAAACCCAAAAAACCTCCTTCATCTTTCTTCCTCCCCAAAAAATAAAAATGGCAACTCTGCTACAAAAACTCACAATTCTAACAATCCTCTGTTTCACACTTTCTCTCTCCTCCACGTCATCATCCACCATGACAGTCCACGACCTTCTGAAGAAGAAAGGCTTACCAGCCGGTTTACTCCCTAAAGAAGTTAAATCCTACGAATTCAACGATGAAACCGGTCTTCTAGAAGTTTATATTGACGGTCCATGTTTAACAAAATTCGAAAACAGGGTTCTTTTTGAAAGTGTTGTAAAAGCTAATCTTACTTATGGTGAACTTATGGGTGTTGAAGGATTATCACAAGAAGAGCTTTTTATTTGGTTACCTGTTAAAGAAATTACTGTTTTTGATCCCAAATCTGGGATTATTTTGTTTGATATTGGTATGGCTCAAAAACAACTTTCTTTGTCACTTTTTGAAGATCCTCCTAGTTGCAGACCTCAAGAAGGTAATTTTTTGTCATTTAATTTTTCTGGGTTGTTTGATTTTTAGTTCAATTTATCATTTTTAGGGTTTAATTTGTAATTTTTTGAATTTTTTTTTATCTGGCTGTTTTAATTGATTTGGGTGTTTTTGAATTTCATGCAAATAACTCTGAGATCGAATTTGTCAAATTAGATGTGTAATTGATCTGGGTTTAGCTTGAATTTGTCTAATTAGGTGATTAATTGATTTGGGTTTAGCTTGAATATCTCTAATTAAGTGTTTAATTGATTCGGGTTTAGCTTGAATTTGCCTATTAAGGTTTTTAATTGATATTTAATCAAATTATTAGGGGTGTAATTGATTTGGGTGTACAAAATTTCTTGCTAAATCAAAAGATTTTCGACCTCCAATTTGTTGATTTTGGTACAAAACTTTATTGGGTGCTAATCTTATTTAATTGATGATGGAGTGTGCTTTAGTTTAAGTTAGTTTTTGTTTACGTTACGCTTAATCTACATGAATGTACTATTTAGTGGTTATTATAAGTTTAACTTAACTTTGATAAAAAAAGAGTGTTTTTTTCTTCTTTTTTGTAATTTTACTTTGATTTTTTTTTTACAGGATTAATAAATTATAGTGGAAGGAAAGACAAAGGATTTGGAGCAGAAAGATGAAGAATAAGATTTGATGAAACTATGTTATGAAAATGTTCCCCTTTCTCTCACTGTGTGGTTTGATTGATGAATGATGATGATATAATTTGTGAGTTAAGATGATCTTGAATAGGTGTGTGAAATGGGGTTTGTTAGATAACTTGTATAGATCCGAAATTTTGGTGTCAAATTTTGAATGTATCAGATTCCTTCTTACTAGAAATTTTGTTTTTCTTTTATTTTTTCACCATTTCTTGCTATTCGTAGTTTCAAAACTTTGTGAAATCTGGTAGTCTATTACAGTATATTCTGAAAAAAGAATGGAGAGTAGATACTGCTTAGTTGTTACATGAAATTTAAGCAAAATTCTGACAAATTAAGAGTTAAGAGTTAAGCATTTTATGCTAAACGCTTCAATGGCATCCATTTTGAGTGAAAGGAAAAGAAATTAAACATGAATGTAACAAAAAGGATTCTGAACAGTTAGATAATGAAAAGGAT
This sequence comes from Chenopodium quinoa, assembly GCF_001683475.1. Lineage (NCBI taxonomy): Eukaryota > Viridiplantae > Streptophyta > Magnoliopsida > Caryophyllales > Amaranthaceae > Chenopodium > Chenopodium quinoa. Next base: position 136,490 of record NW_018742271.1, on the reverse strand, counting down.
GAGTTATTGAAGTATATTAGTGGATTAATTGAAGTATATTAATGACTATTGAAACTTCAAAGGGTTGGTATTCTTGTAGATTGGCCATTGTAGTGTTCCAAAATTAACATAAACATAGTATTATTCTTTTATGACATGTAACTTTAACTTAATGAAGGCATATCAAATGTGTCAGTGGAGTCAATCTTGGATAATCAATTAAAATTTTTGGGTTTGAAGTTCATTGAAAGATTGTCAGTTTTTTTTTAGTTGGGTCCTCTAGTTATATGCATATTTAAGGTATTTTAGGTTATTATATACATTTGAAAAGGCATACTTAAATAACATTTCACGGACTATCTAGATTACAGGTTAATTTCAATCGATTTTTTCCTCGGTCAAGTTTAGATGGAGTCTATGTTTGAAACTTTGAATGTTTGATATGCTTATTAATAGTATAATGTGAATCATGTGAAAGATGAATCATTAAAAACATGGTTTTAAACAGCACTGGTACAGAATTATGATTATATATAATACTCGTATGTGTTTGAGATGTGTCGGTATGAACTCGTACTAGTAAAGAGTAGTAGTAATCCATCTAATATCACACTCTTGTACACATTCTCACATGAATTTTGCTTTACCTATAACATTTTCTTCTTTATGTGTTTCTACCCATTAAGAGGAAAGTGTTTTGAGAGCTTGATAATATAAGTTGTCTTTTTAGAAAGCTTTATATCAATCCAACTTTAACTAGTGAAAAAAATATCAACATTTTCCCACAAAAAAAAAAGAAAATATCTATATATAGCATTAAATAAATTTCAAACATGTGACCAAAATTTATCAAAAAAATTGATTAAAATTAGATCATAATCAATAATATTAGATCATAGGATCCCTCTTAAAAATCAATAATTGCAAATTTAGCAACAAACATTGCATGCTAGAGCGGGAAAGGTGGGTCCAAACTAGAATAATTATTTATGAAAATGGGACCCAAATGACAACGTCTAATTAGCTTTTTTGGTGAAGAAAACGGTGGTACCCACAAATGCAAATTGGTGATTTGACTGGCAAATGGAAGACAGCAAGCTGTACGTTAATTGATTTGATAGAGGGGTATAATTGCAAATACTATTCAAGTTTGTTCTCCAGTTATTGGACTTTAGCATATTTTTTGGGGGCTACATATCAACTGGGTTTTATCTAGCTTCGTTTGTTTTATTTTTGACTAGTTGTGTATTTGTATCATTATTATATTCAGTACATTTTAGATGCTTCAGACAAATGTGACTATAAATAACCAGCATGTGAGACTCGGGCCCCCTGCCATCTCGTTACTCGTATCCTTCTAACTGCCTCATCTACTTTTCTAAGTCGATTTTACTTCCTTTGTTTTAGATTTAGGGTCTGTTCTCGTACGTTTATTTTCAGTTTATTTAAGTTTAGTTCAACTCAATTCAGTTTAGCTTTTAATTTCCTTCTCTAATAAAATATTCATTTCAGTTCAGTTCAGCTCATTTAAGCTCAGTTCAGTCAATGAAAACAGAGCCTAAGGGCCCGTTCTCTTCGATTTATTTTCAGCTCATTTCACTTTAGTTCTTAATTTCTTTCTTTTATAAAATATTCAGTTCAGTCAATCAGAAGAGGCCCTAAATGAGAATGTGTCACATTTCAAGTTTAACTACTCCGTAATTTAACAAGGTAATTATAGAAGAGAATTGTTTTGAAAATAAACTCCAAAAGATGGGATCATCTTAAATTAATTAAGAATTTGGACCTTTTAGAGCATACAAGTATCTTTCATATGTGTTAAAAAAGTATCATTCATACTTTGGATCAAAATTTTCCTACTTTCATTTTTATTTTTGTTTGTAGTAGGCAACCAATTAGAAGGCACATAGTGTAAAAGGGGAAGGGGTAAATGGGTATGTCACTGAATTTACCCCAATGATTATCAGCTCCCACCAATCTTCTATCTTTACCACACCACTAAGGTTATTACGGGTATTTTCTTATAACAAATGGTATTTTTTTTTTATAATAAACATCTTGGCTTAAAAATTCATTTCACAACTAAAAAAAAAAGAAAGTACATGCCAATACACGATTTTGACTTAGAAGTTGTATAGATCACATTCTATTCTGAATTTGTATGCATTTTTACCATTACCGAAATTCCGAATGTAATGGCCTAGTAGAAGATCTTACATACAAACATTGTATAGTAAATTCGTACAAATTTAATTCAGTTATTCCAAATCAAAATCACCGCTCTCAACATGTATGTGATTTGAGGTGATTAAACCTACTTCTATTATTATAATCCATAGTACGTACTATGTGAGTTTTGTCTTCAACCAAAAACTTTTTACGTGAAGAACAATTATTCACCTGCTATATAGAAGTAATCATGGAAGACAATAGAGCATAATTAATTTAGGAGTAATCATACTTATCATAATCAAAAGAAGTATTTTAATAAAGCGATTAGTCCACTAAATTAATTTAATTTGAGATAAAAAAAAAATGCTAAATAATCATAGCATATGTCGTTTTTCTCTCTCTTTCCACTTTGATTAAATTAGCTGGACAACAAATTCAGCTGGCAGTAAGGAGCTGTTTGTCTTCAACAATTAAGACAACCCATGCAGTTTCCCTTGTTATTTCATATGTTTGTCTTTCTTTGCCAATTTTACTTTCAATCAAATGTTACAGTTTTATGAGTAAATTAATTAATTGAAAACCACCAAAATAGAAATAATTTACCCATCACTGACACTCTAAAAACGCTGTCTTAATGCACATACAAGACACAACATAACCTCCATCTCACTTGCAACCTGCAGTTTCAGGGGATGGTGACAATATGTCCTGAAGGTGGCCAGACTAATTTTATCATTATTGTCGATTCCGAATTTTATAGGATCATGTTTGGTGTCCAGACTAACCCTTTCGTCCCTAAACAATAGGCCACATATAGGATCATGTCTAGTGTCCAGACTAACCCTGTCGTCCCTAATGAATAGGCCACATATACGAGAACCAGTTTGAGATAATTAACCCCATTATCGAAGATCATCATAAGTCAAAGCAGATAAGAGATTATACGTTTGGGCCTGTCTACGGTGGTGAATATCAGTTCAGCCTGCTATTATAGGTTATAGGGTGGATTTAATGTGGATGACAAATCCCTCGGATGGATAGCAGAAGTATAAAACATAACAGCCCATGGAAAAAACTAATGTGGGTGGTAATGTGGTATACTGGTAGATGTAGTAAACCTTGCTATTACAGATTATCATCATAGACTCTCTCAACTAGGTAATAAATACACTTAAGAAATAAAGCACAGAAAATTCCTTCATATACCTATTAAAGAGTCTTCCAATTATTCTTCGCTAACTTAACTGTACAAGGATGTCTTCCGATGATTACTAACATTTCTCAGAAAGCCATATACGTACCGAAATGAGAAATGTACTAACATAACATTTACCGTGCATTGACACTTGATATCACTCAAATAAAACCTGAACTCTGTTATAGTTCTTTGCAAGCAAAAAACGACTAGATGTTGAAGGATCGACAAATTAGACAGCTGAGGAATTTCAAGTCTAACCTCGCTTCATCACTACCACCATGATCACCATCATGGCAAGTGCCATGAATGAACCTCCGGCCAAGTAAATCCTGGAGTTATCATCAGTACATCCAGCTCTTTTATCCGTCTCTGGGACGGCAAACCAGCTCTGTACCATTTCAGTCAAGTTTTGAACCATGTCGACTACTGTAAGCTTTACATTTTCTAGCAAAGCCATCAGACCATCAGGCTTTTCATTATCATCGTAATCAGGAGAATTTACTGAGCTCTTTGTAGACTCTTGATTCTCCAACTCAGGACTCTCAAATAAAGTAGCTGTAAGTTTTGTACTACATGATCAGACTTCAAATGTATATACATTATACATATTTAATAACATAGGGAATAACTCGAATTAGAATTTAAGTATGGGTTTAAGAGTTTCTTACCTTTTTTCTCTGATTCGAGATACTCCACAAGAATTGGGTTTTGCATAACAGCAGTCCACACATTAGGATCACAAGCAATTGAAGCAACTACAGTCTGCCAAGAGAAGAGAATAACAGGGAAAAACAATCAAAGTTAGACAATTAAACTCAAAAAAAAATATCACATATATCACATACAGTTTCATCCAAACTAACAAGAGTCAGAGCATCTTGACACTTTCTTAAAAATGGAAAGTCCAGCGTAAACTAGCAAGTTGCAAGTACTCAATTCTAATGTATTTTGCAGTCATAGCAATAAAAAACCAAGAACAAAAGCAGAAAAGGCATTATATACTGTAGTCCTTTCTAACCCTTATCAAGCATTACGAAAATGCCTCAATTCTTCATTGCCCACATTTATTCTATTGAACATTGCAAGCAGTTTTTAAATTTGATGACAGAAACAATCGAATAAAAGACATCACTTTGAGCTGCAAACAATAATAAATAAGTTAATAACTAAAAGCTACACAAAGGCAATCCTATTTTCCAGCAAGGATTATGCTCACATAGAGAATCTCACATCATAAACCTATGCCTTGTTTTACTTCACCTTCAGAAATTTTTTAATGAAGTATATTGCTATATGCAAGTTTATTACGTAAAATGAATTCTAATCAGTTAAAATCAACAATTTCATAAACAGATTCAACAGCAAATCAAATCAGTAAAATCAATTTCAGTCAATAAATTCTGGTATGATCAATAGTTGGTTATAATCAATAAAATTATTTTCAGTTCCATAAAGTTAATTAATTATGTTGAGAGAACAAGGCCGTATCAGGATACGAGAAATGCCAATATTTAAGAAATTCACATTTCAACCACAAAGTTCAATATACCCTTGATCACATAACCAAACAAATATAATCAAGAAAATATCCATCCAAGTTTCAACTTTGAAGAGAGTAGCCTAAAATAGACATTTCTCCTCCATAAACAGCTTCTAGACTCTCATTGTCAGTACAGCAGTAATTAATGACAAGGAAACTAGTTCTGATAGTTGCTGTCAGTTTTATTGGATCAGTATGTAGTCAGATGTTTGATAAAATCTTTAATAACTAATACTATACACATAGCCCAATACTATTAAGTAGAGCTCCATCTACAAAATTTAGCTAATGAGCATTGCCATTAGTGACAAGATAAACATATGAAAGACAAATCAATACCTGAGCAGCAGGGCTTTCTTTGAGCAACCTAAACGCCTGCATTGCACTTTTTGGCACACGTGATTCCTGAGTGATGCAAGCTTTAGTCTCATGGAAAGCTGGGAATGAGTCCACACTTCCAGAAGATTTTGGTGAAGAGAGATATACCCTGTAAATAAGTACCATTCATATAAATAACTTAGCACTAACACAATGATGACGATGAAAGGAGCCAAAAAAAAAAAAAAAAAAGGTCTCATACTTTCTACAGAGTTAAATGCTGTGCCAAATGCTCGAAGGGTAGAAGATAGCCACTGAGCCAGTTTATCGATCAATTTGCAAAGGCCAAAGTAATTTTCTTGACCAAATCCAAATTCAGGATGATTAAGGGCTATGTTACTTGGACTCGGATGAAGTGTCAAATTAGACACGGGTGTCCAAGTATCGGACTCGCCCATTTTCTTGAAAAAAGTTTTGTTTTTAGTTAAAAATGAAGTGTCCAAGTGTCGGTGTCGGTGTCCGACACGAGTCGTGTCGACACGGACACGTGAGGTAAATGAAAGAGTCCGAGTAACATAGATAAGGGGAATAATGTTTCAGTTGATTACTTAAATTACATATCACAATATTCCATCCCTTAAGAACGGCAATCCTAAATTTCCTACAGAAGTTTTCAGCAACAATCATAATTCTGATGAAGCTAATTAGCTTACACAATAGTAAGATTACAGATGAAAAACGGGTGTCAGAAAGGGAGATTCCTAAAATACATTACAAATAAAAAGGCCTAGTAACTACGAGTAAAATAACAAATTAGGGTCAAAAGTTCAAAGCACAACCCCAGCTAGGCAGCTATATGGGATCGAGTAGCCTCTTTAAGAGTCAAAATGAAGTATTCTAAAGGCCTGGAAGCAAATGAAAACTATGAAGAATTTGTACTTATATAATTCAAATTAACCAGCAACAAATTATTAGGTATCACCATGTAACTAGTGGTGTGGCAGGCCTGGCAGCTATCTAGGGATGGACATAAGGAATTGTCCGGTTGCCCCATACGGCCATATCTACAAATAGCAAATGAGCTCAATAAAAAGCTAGAATGAACTAGAATACGAAACCACAAAGGTGTTGACAAGCCCAAAAGTAGAGCACAGGACATCAGATTACAGTAACACTAATGATTTCTCCCACTCATAACAGTTAATTACACTTGCATTTTGCAAAGATTGAGCTCATAATCAGAATTTTCAGAACTCCGGCAGTTATTCAAAATTCAGCAATATAACTGAGATAAGACTTCTAACATGAACACCATTCTACAATGGGACACTACAAAGAGGCAATAGCATCACAAAATCATCCAAAGACAAAACCTTTTCTACCTAATTTGACAAGATTATCCAGAAATTCTTAATCAACAACCAGCTTCTTATGCAGACAAAAAACCTATTGCCTCAAATTTCCAATAATTAATCATTAATTCACAAACCAAATTCAAAACTAACAATTACATTATTTTCCCTTTATAAAATAGTACTCAATCTTTCCTTTCCTTTCCTTTCCTTTTTCCCATATCAAAACAAAAATTAATTAATAAATAGAAAATCACTAAAATTCAAATAACTCCAATACAGTATTGACAACTAATCCATATAAATATCGCATTTTATACATGACGTAGACGAGATTTGATCACGAGCCATGACGGAAGTTGGTACCATTTCCACAATTATTCCCCACAAATCATTTAATCCAACAATAAATCGATATATTGCTAAAAAAAACTCAATAAAATAAAATCCAAATCAATAAAAAAACATGAATCCAATAAAATAAAAGGGAGAAATAGAAAAATTACTGATCAAGAGCATCTTTAAGTTCAGAAGTAGCTTCCTTAGTTTCTTCAATAGTAGGAACAGGACCAAAAACCAATCTGGGTTGACCCGAATCAACCCGGTCAACAACGAATTCATCTTCAACACCAGCAAATTCCCAATCATCAATCTCCCAAGCCGGTTTCTGAACCGTTTCTTCAACCGTCAATCCACCGGTCGAAGATGCTAACCCAGAAGAAACCGGTCGAACCGTTTTTCGAGCCGCTAAGTTCACCTGAGTTTCAGCCGCTCCACTCGCCGCGCGAAATCCGCCGGTCATTGCTCCGAGTCCGGCGACTTTCGCCGCCGCTCTCATGGCTCCGCCGCCGCCCATGGTGAATTTGATTGAATTTTTTAGGGTTTATGGAATTTTGGGGGAAATTGGAGGATGGATAATAGATTATTATGAGAAAATAATGGGAATTTGATTGAGTGAAGTAAAGATGGAATAATAAAGAGAGATTTTTTCGGGAATTTTTTCGATTTTTAGAATGGAAATGGAAGTGGATAAGTCTTGTTAACATACGCCACGTGTGAAATGAGTGTATCTTTATTTAATTTTTTAATAAGTGTTCTTGATATCTTGCTTAGGGAGAAGGACTTCCCTTCTAAGTGGGAAATTAGCTGCAAAATGACTTAATTGCCCCTATTTTTGGTGATTCGAAGTCATGTAAGTCTTTATTTGTGTTGATTTTTATTTCGAAAATTCGGGCAAAAGTAGAATATTGCTGAATATTTGTTATAAAAGCTGAGTGATAATTATGTTCTGGTGTTATGCTCATAAAGACAATAGACATGTACATTCCTTGAACTCAAAAATAACATGATCATGATATAACAACTGTCGCTAAATATCTATTGTAAAAGCTGAGTGAATCCTATCCCAGAGCAACCACATTCAACCACAATAACACACAAGTAATAACATGATCATAATAAGCTCATATAGACATGTTCTCCGTACTATTTAACTGAAACCGATGATTTTTTTTTTGTCAAAATAAGGCGAGTTAAATAAGATAAACTCATATGAATATATGATTACAGTAATTGTGCTAGTGTTTGTTTAATTGTCATGCAATTTTTGTTGTTATTGGTTTCAATGATAATTGATTTACCTTTGTTTTTACCTTTTCCAATGATAATTGATTACTAACCACGTATCTAACATGAATACACGATCACTTATAAAGTCATTATCTTTTAATGAAGTTCAGTTACTATGTTGATGATGAGTGAGTTAATAACTCATTGAGTTCATGGGATTTGAGAGGAAAGATCTTTACGATAAACAAAATAAATTTGTACGGGGAATTGGTAACTCAATCTATAATCAACCGACTAAAAATTCAATCAAGATGATCAATTTATTGGATTGGATACTTTCGCTGTCATTCCCATTTCGCATGATTGAACCTTGAATTACCCACGATTAATAAAATACAGATAATTTCGCATTTTGTTTAGCCATTGAAGTATTCAGAGAAATTGAGAAGAAGAAGAGCAGGGAATACGAATAGAATTGGGGGTTTAGGGTTTAAATAAAGGGGTAATTGATTAAGGAGAGAAATGATTTTTTAGAAGGATAGGTTTGTAATTTTGTTATTAGTAAACCATGGTTAGTCGATAATTATATAAAAGTTTTATTAATGTTACCAGTAAATTAGTACTACTAATTAGTGATTACCAATGATAATCCAAAATTTAGCATTCTACCATTGAGAAAAAACAGAAGTTGAGTGTTATCAGTGAGAATTTCCCTTAATTTTTTTTTGAAGGGTTGAGAATTTAAATTCTTTGTTAGTAAATTTGACTTAAATTGATTTTTGCGAAAATTTGTTTGTGAAAATTTGACTTAGGGCCTGTTCTCATACGTTGAAATTCAGTTCAGTTCAGCTCCTAATTTCCTTCTCTTATAAAATATTCATTTCACTTCAGCTGAGTTCAGTCAATGAGAACAGACCCTTAAATTGATTTTTGCGTAGTTATCAAGGCGTATCTTATTCTCTCCACCTTTTTATAGTTCCCATTTAGGTATAGGGTTTGTTTTGTTTTACTGAACTGAATTGGTCTGATTGGAGTTGAGTTACCTGAACTGAATATTTATGAGAGAAAATAAATTAGGAACTGAATCCAACAAAACTTATTGGAACTGAACTGAACTGAAAATAAGCTAAACAGAACAGTCCCTTAGATTTACACGTTTTCCAATGTGACACTTTGACCATAAATATCGTTAGTTGCTTCATAGTAAAAAATATAACAATTGAATATTAACAATCTATTCATCGAGATGAATCAAATAAGACTCAACATTACTATGTTATGTCTTATATATTAAGAATAACTTAGAAGATTCCCTCACATCATGAATAGTATCAAGATTTCAAACGGGAACTATATAAAGGATCGGAGAGAGTACTATTGAAGGTATTGATATATTATACTCCGTAGTTATAAAATACGAAGTGTGATTAATTAATGTATATGAAGTACATTCTCCGTTTTTAATGCCACATATAAACATTAAAAACACTTTTGAAAATTGTATAAAATTAAGAATTCATGACAAAAACACGCATAGATCAGTGTGTTTAATGTGTTTTTGTTATGATTTTCTAAATTTAAACAATTTTCAAGAGAGTTTTTATGCTTATATGTAGCCCTAAGGGCTATGTATAGCATTTTTCTTAATAAAATACTCCGTATGATTTATATTGGGTCTAATAGTTGAGAAAAATGAATTGAATATTGTAAAAAAATTTCAAATAATAAAATGGAGTAAGTATTTACAAACGTAGGGACTATATGCTAATGTGTATGACGCTTTTGATGGGGAGATGATAGGATGAGTTGGTGATCAAGTCACACTTTAAACTGAAAAAAGGAAGTGATTATATAGTGTATTAGTGTAAGTTGTACTTTGGTAGATTAATTGAGATAACCCCTCCAGCTTTCTCATTCCACGTACTTAACTGAACTTCATATGATGCTATTTGGATTCATTCAACTACTGTAAAAGTGTTTTGGAATTTAAAGATTAGGTTAATTTGCCAATTACTACCGCAAGTTAATACCACTTTGTAAATTACTACCGCAAATTAAAAAAGTTGTGAATTACTACCGCAAAAAATTTTAAGATGTTGCGATTACTACCAAACCCCCATTAAACCCAACTATGATGTCATTATATCCCTTTAACTCGTGTTTGACCATGGTTAAGGGCTTTAACCACCCCCCAAAAAGAAAATGGTTCAGGGATATAGGGCATGTTCATATTTACTTAATTTCAGTTCAGTTCAGCTCCAATCAGTTCAGTTCAGTAAATGTGAACAGACCCATAATGACGTCATGGTTAAGGGCATTAACCATGGGTTAAAGTGATATAATGACGTCATAGTTGAGTTTAATGGGGGTTTGGTAGTAATCGCAACATGTTAAAATTTTTTGCGGTAGTAATTCACAACTTTTTTAATTTGCGGTAGTAATTTACAAAGTAGTATTAACTTACGGTAGTAATTGGCAAATTTTCCTAAAGATAATTCATTGATTTTAACTTTTAAGGTACAAATAAATCAATTCACATTAATAATATGAATTTTGAACCTTTTTTTTTTTTTTTTAGGAATGAATTTTGAGCGGTTTGATTACAACATGATTCAGCTTTTCATTTTTTTTAAAATAATAATCATAAATTTATTGCATACAAACTTTATTTATTTATTTACTTTTATCATGAGATTTTATTTTTAATTTTTAATTTTTATCAAAAGTAATATTAAATTCAAATTGTGATATGATAACTTTATGTTTTTTTTTTTTGAAATAAAATTGATTCATAAATAAGTCATACGACATCTATAAAGAGATTTAGATCTAAAAAATACATAATAATTGAATCAAATAAAAACATTCTGCAAGCAAAGCTACGATCGTTGTTGCAAATCGTACATTATTCATACCCTCTTTCATATCGCTGTGATTTACAACCTTCTTCGGCGAGGGGGTCTATCGATCTGTTGTAGTCGTTCAGAAAATGTCCGTCCTATTCGTTCGATTGTTGTCGAAATATTAATCTCTTTTTCAATCCCGCACAAAATTTTACCCATGAAACAACTTTATAGCAATCCATGAAATAAAAAAACAAATCTTCCCTCAAAAGAGAGAAGAAAAACCCGGTCTTTCGAAGGAGCCAAATCCTCCTAAAGAGGAAGAAAAACCCTATCTTTCGAGGGAGAAATATTCCTCCTAAAAGAGGAAGAATTATTATAAACCTAAAGCAAGAGAAAAGGCACCAAAGAAACAACGATTGAGGCTTTCCACTGGTAAAACCGATGGAAGACCCTTCAAAATTCAACAATGGAGGCTAGGGTTTTAGAGAGAGAAGAGAGGAAAGAGAGGCTAGGGTTTTTTATATGATAACTTTATGTGGTGAGTTATATAATTGAAAATTCATCCTTTATATATGCCCTATCATAAAGTGGGAGCTGGTAAGAACAACTTCTAAAATTGGAAATAATGTAAGTAACATAGCACGTTTCCGTTTGGAAACAACCTGTTGTGTATTCCGTAGAAGACAAGAACTATGGGCAACTATAACTGGCATGAGCTTAAGCAAAACAAGAAAACATCCTCATAATTGTGTTTTAATCCTTTGTCATGAAAAGAAGATCCTGTAACATTAGCTAGTAGTCTAGTACCCATACATACGACTGTAAGAGTAGCTGCTTTCCAGGGACTTGGACTTGCTTCTTTTAAAGAAGGTTTGGCTCTGCTATTTCTATCCAATGGCCTGGTTATGCTATAAGGACTAACTGTTATAACCGAGAAAGTGCTTATGTCGGAACTAGCAAGTGACTCACCAACTCGGAAGTAAGGAAAGAGACTAAAGGGGGTATAGCAACCAAGCTACCTGAGTACACTACTATTAGCAGATCAGCTACTCTAAAGGATTACACTATTTGTTTTAAGCTCCGACACAAAACACTCTTATGATAATGTTTTATTACCTAAAATTTAATCAAATTATCAGAGCTACATTGTCACCAATATACCAGCTTTCGAAGAAAAGAGCCATAAGATCAATGTTATGGAGTATAGTTTATTGTCTTCTTGTAATGGACAGACATATAAACCTGACTAATGTTGCCTCCAATAAGGGAGAACTGCATTTTGTCAAGTCCTGCTCTGCTGCTTCCGCAAGAAGAAGCTCATGGTACTAAACTGGACAGAGCTTATAAGTAATCTCTGATTAGCAAAGCGTGCAACTGAAGCACGCCCCAAGTTTCAGGTCTGAACTACTGCCAGTATTTTGGCATCTTGACTAGGACCTGGCCCAATTGCTGCCGCAGTTAAATTTAAGCCGATACAGTATCCAGTTATAATCAATTAGTAATGTACATGATGTCCTCCTTTTGAATGGGCTTATCGTTGTCACCCTTTCTCACAATTCGCTTTTGCTTTTGGTCTGGTTGGCCTCGCTAAGATGAAACAGAAAAAGAATCTCAGAATATTATTAAATACATCACTTGATTAATCACAGAGTAGTAGTAGTAGCATTTCATTATAAAAGATTAAAGCAGATGCATAGATTAGACCAAACAAAGATAAATCGACAATTGAGACTTTTTTAAGAATTAGAGGCAAAAAGGGGAAAAGGCTGTGAGGAAATATTCAAAACTGACTGGTATAACCTCCTAGAGACTGCCAATATCTAGACGCATAAGCCGAGCCTGCATCATGATAAAATGTTCATCGGGGGGGGGGGGGGAGTATGGCTGCCTGGCCAATTATGAAGTATTTGGAGTATGAAGTAAAATTAGTAGTACCACACCCCAGTATCCTAAAAGTGGATAGAAAGTTAAGAAACATGTACTTCACGCTAGAGTAGAGAGTCTAATAGCAATTTATCTGATAGATATTTCATAGTATGATAGTAATGCTGAATCAACACATGGTTTACCTTTTTTAGCACAAAAGCCAAATATAAGTAAGCTACTTCCCACTCGTCTGGTGACAATGTGCCTGAAATTTAAGACAGCTAGAGAAATCAATACTATGGAAAGTGACAAATGTAAAAGAAGACCTCTAGTTACCAAATTTGTGCATCATAGGAGACGCATGCAGAAAAGAAATCATTCGATGTCCAACAAGAATTTTGTTTCATTTTCTTCGTTGCAATCTTACAAGTTACTACTACTGAGTGGGCGGGAGGGAAGATGATCACGAAGTACAGAACTCACTATTATCATGAGAATCACCCAAAGCACCCAGCCTCCTCATAAGTTCAACAAATTCAGGCTTCTTCAAATATTCTTCAACAAATTGATGATTGTTTTTTGCAAACACTAGTTCAAAGTCATACTGCAAATAGAACCAGTAGCATCAATGAAACTTGTTCCTCCACCAAAAGCAAGATGTATAATTCAAGATCCATTTTAACAGTATCAAAATCTTCAAAATGCGGATAAAAATTGAAGAAAAATAAGGTAGTGTCAATTGGCAATATATGCTATTTCTCATCATGTGAAATTAAAAAAAAAAAAAGCCAGATTTAACCATGACTTTTTCCATTGAGATCATCTGTAGAGGTTAATTGCAAAATTAAGAAAATGGAAATAAAACTAAAATAACCATAAGATCCGTAAAAGCAAGTTTGCAGGAAAAGAACTATTGCGAAAAGGTGTAAGCTACAACATATGAATAAGATAATAAGATGGCATCCATGGAGGATATTCTAATGCATTAAAGGGGTGAGAATGGGTTCTTCTACACTTTTAGTGATGGTTTGAGAAAGAGTTCCAAGCTCAATTGTTCAGAAAGTTTGACAATGGAAAAAGGTTTAAAACCTTGAATGAAAAATATGACATGAGAGCAAGTGAATATCATTCCATTCAATGTTTATTTGGAGCTTATCCTACATGCCAAGTTTTTTTTCCCTACAATTTACGTCATATCTTTTACACCTTTGTTTATTCAATTCTGAGAGGTTGGCAAACAAAGCTACTGGGTAGACCATATATGATTATCAAAAACAAACTGTTCAAACAGGTAAGCTTGCTATTGGTCTAACAACCCAGCACATTTCTAATTCTGAACCAATGGCTAGAAGGAGACATAATGTAATCCATACCTCTTCTGCCAGTGACTTGAAGACGGGGAAAGGGACAACCCATTCAGGACAATCAACAGCATCCTGCAAAGGGATATTAGGAATTCCATAAGACACAAATCTAAGAAAGGCAAGAAAATAGTTAATGGTTGTGACAAAACCTTGAAACCTGTAGGTTTCTACAAAACCCAAACCCAGAGAAAATCACTTCTTTTTCTTAACTTACAAAGCCTAGATAATTACACCGCTCTTATTTGGGCAACTTTTGGATTGATTAAGATCTAAAATTATTTCATGAGGTCAAAGATAGGTTTCCCAAGAACCCCAACAAATTTTGCAGCAGACCAGTCATTTAGAATGCTCAAACCTTGGTCAGATAGAGGCCACTTATCTCTGAAATAGTATTAACTAGATGAAGCCCGTGCGATGCACGGTTTGTTTGAATTTTTAAAAATAATTTTTTAATACATATATGTATGTGCTAAAATTTGTTATATATTTAGATAAAATTCCTAATATCAAAAGATAATATTTTATATTTAATTAATTTAAATTGGAAAATCTCATTCGCCAATTTTGCTTACGTGGCATTTGAATTATTTAATTATAAAAGATTTTAATAATCTCCTATTTAATTGGTAACTACTAAAATTTATAATCATACATGGCACACTAAGAAAATTAGATCCTATGTGGCTCTCTAAAAACTCGGGAAAAAACTCCCCTTTATATATATATATTAGATTTAATTGGTTACTACTAAAATTTATAATCATACATGGCACACTAAGAAAATTAGATCCTATGTGGCTCTCTAAAAACTCGGGAAAAAACTCCCCTTTATATATATATATTAGATTGTGAATTGATGAATCGGAATACATATGGATCGTTGCCTGAACAGAGTACATAATCATGCAAGTAGAGTTCTCAGATAGCAATGTCAAAAAAAAAAAAACTGACAAAGCAATACCTCTAAGTGAAACTTGTATCGGATACCAAAAGGACTGGTTGCTTTAAATTTCTGAAGCCAAAAAAAAGTTATTAGTCATATAAAGAGACGATTTCAAGCAATCCTTAATTCATTATAGAAGAATCATGAAAATAGAGCATTGGCAATAGGAAAGCAAAAAAGAGAGAGAGAGAGAAGCACCTTATCAGCATAATCCTCATCAAAACGTATCCAGTAGACACTATTTCCAAATTGTAAACCTTCCGCTGCATGTTGTTATTCAAGAAAAATTAGCATCTCCTGAAGCTAGAGTAATAATTTGGGACGCACTCTTTAAACAAAGACACCTCGTCCTAAAATACTACAACACTGCCAACAATAACTTCGTCTTTCAGCTGTGTACAACTATTCTAAATTACCCATTACAAGTTGGATTGTTATACTTCAATTCAGTGCAAAATTATCCACCACAACAGCATGAAGGACAGCTGAAAGGTATAAGTCAAAGAATAGAGACCAAATCAGCATATGATCATGCACGTATGCAGATATAGTAGATCCCCAAAGCCTAGGAATTGTATCATGACCACATGAAAACCATTATATGATCAATTATTAATACTCAAGAAATGCAAATATTAATTTAGCAGAGACCTTGGAGATGATTTCGTCTTTTCACTACAATATGAACTCCACGTCATACTACTCATACCTTTGCCCAAGTACTAGAAAAATGTCACAGAGTAGACAAATTTGGACATCCTTTGCTATGATATATCATCATAAATACATCCGACAATATATCGGATACATTAGAACATCAAAACATAAAAGCATCCAGGTCAAACTTGTCACAATACGGTAAGCAAAATTGTTCATCAGACCTTTTAAAACCACTGAATTTGAGAAATGCAAAAACATTAGTCTCAATTTTAAAACATAAAACTTCAAGAAAGGAGCTACTACCAGCCTATTCAAATACATTTATGTAAATTATAAACTTAAAAACCTTAAACAAAATAGTTAAGAAATTTGATAACAGTAATTAGATTATGCATACCAAAACTCAAACAGTGTAAACTTAAAACACAGTCATCGGTATTCAGTTAAGATCTAAGAGAGTAAAGAAAATATACTCCTGAGAGCCAGGAAAAGGTGGATAATGATAATGCCGCATACAAAAGTTTGTAGGAAGCGAAGATGTTTGCTAGTCTACACAAGAAAGAGTCCATGCTCAATCTTTGAGCTCTTGCTGAAATTTGGTTGCCTTTATATGATCCTAAGTGGTTGTTTGGTTTAACATAGGAACTTGTTTTTCCAACGTTCCAATTCCTAGGAGGTGAAAAAAGTTGTTTAGTTGATCATGGGAATTGGGAAGTAAACTTCACACATAAAGTTTAACTTCCCATATAAAGTTCAACTTACTTAGGGAGGACCAAGTGAGAAATATCATTCATTTAGTGGGAACTAGAACTTCCTATATTTTACTCAACCAAACAACTCCGCAATTTTTCAATTTCCATGAACTTCAACTTCCCATGCACTTATATCAATCAAGCAAAAAGTTAATAGAGTAGTGGCAGAAGTACAGAAAATTGATAGCCTCACCCATCAGCAAATATATTCATTACACCAACTTCTATCAAAAAATAGTATCACAGTCAGTCTATTTGTCGGTCCATGTAAGCAAACAATTGTTCCGGCAAAGCAAGAATTATGGAAGTTTTGTGAGTTACAGACAGTAATAGAAGGGTACAAGGATCACTTTTACGTATGATTTCAGCTTTAGAAATGCTAAAAAGCACTGCACAGTATTATCTTATCTTGGAATATAAGATCACCTTTGTGTGTGATGTTTAGTATAAAAACGCTAAACTTTTGTAAAACAAGACATTTGCTTGAAATTTCACTGCTTCCCATGAACACAAAATCACAAACAGAAGAAAAAAATTAATAGAAAGAAGAAACCTTCTCTGAACTTCTTGACAATAACATTGGCATCAGGCATTGTTCCAATTAAGATGCCACCTGGTCGAAGCAATGCTGAAATATTAGCCAAAGCTCGCCGTGCACGTGCCTCAGTAGACCATGAATAATGCAAGGCAAACTGCAGATACCAAAGAGTTGCAATACAAGGAGTTCAGTTTACCAATACAAAAGCATCTTCAATAAATTTGATCATAAGTATGATTAATGAGCAAAAAGGAACAGACTCTAAATCTAAGGTATATGCAATTTACTGTCAAAAAGTTCAGGAACCAATCTGCCAGCAAGTCCAATCAATAGTGATAATAGGTGACAGACTAACAAAGAAAACCCTTGGACTGATGAAGTCTAAATTTGACAAGATAAAATAAAATGTGGCTCAGCTGTGTAATATAACCCACCTGACAACTGCAAAGGTCAAAAGGGCCATCCTCTGCCAATACTCTGTCCAGCCGAACCTGAAATTATCAGCATACAATAAGAAGCATAATTAGCTATGTCCATTAAAGATTCAGTAGTTGATGATATAATGAGCTAACAGCCACATTTAAGTTAGATATATATAACTTAAATATAACTTGTAATCAAACAGAACTTCACAATTAAAAATTGCCAGTCAAAACTACCTCAAAGCAATCACCACATAAGAGACGAGCAGGGAACTTAAACTTTTTACGACGCGAATTCTTATCCGCATCACCATTATACCTTGTACGGCAATCTTCAATCTGCACAGTCTCTAAATGTAAGCTACATTGCAATTCAGTGAAAAAGTGCTTGAACATAGTTGTCAGATTAGTCAGTGATCACAGCAGAAGTAAGAGTTTATGACATACTGATCCTTCAGCAATATCGATTCCAACATAATATCCAATCTTAGCCTTGTCCCATTTTATAAGATCACCACCCTAACACACGGTGAGATAGAAAAACAATTAGACCTTTGCTGAACGATCACACGATTAAATTTTAATCACTAACAAGATAAAACCAATGCTACCTTTCCACAAGCAAGATCAAGAACAGCGTTCCCAGGACGAGCATATAGCTGAATTAACACACTTTTTATCTGCAAATCAGAACAAATGTGAGAAACTTTCATTACAAACACTACAAAAAATCTCATTTGTACATTCTTTACAAAGAATACCCAGTTGTTAAGTTTCTTCAAATGGATAATTGGGCTTGCTTCTCGTTCTTCCAATGTCTGGTTAGTCCTTGAACTGTAATGATCAGCTACATTCCGAGCAGAAATTCTTGTACTCTCATCCTCAAGGAATTCCCCATCTCCTAGAATACAACTAACAAGATATCATTCCATGGACCAATGCACAAGTATTAGATTACACTATTTCTCACCATGTTACTCGGACTTGGGTACCTAGGTACGTGTCTAAATGTCCAACTCGGCTATTTTGTGAAAATTTTCCATCACTTTGAACTAAAAATAAAGTGTGCAAGTGTCTTACCCGGGTCTTAAGAGAGTCCGACACAGGTACTTAAGGTAAAACGTACATAGCCTTCTCATTTAGAGGACGTAAAATTATACCCAGAGTGCAGGATGAAATTGGCCACACAAAACGAATTGTTCCCTCAAAACAAAAAAACCACAATATTCTAATTTCCAGAAATTCTAATACACCTTAAATACTATCATCACACCCAAGCTTATAATGGAAATTACGTACAAAAGCAAAACCTTTCTCTTAAATAATACTTCGTAAAAATTAAAAAACGCAGCTGTAATTTCCAACTTCTGGAATATTCTAGTACGATTATACTCGACACTTTGCTAACCAAGTGTAGCAAAGATAACATTCAACCAATTGTAAAGCATGAAAACAAGAACAACAAAATTAATCAAAAGAATATAATCATAAAATAAATAACCCTAAAATTAAAATTTAAAAAAAAAAATCAAATAATCAAAATCAAAACTTTGTTACAGAAAATGCAAGAATTACCTTGTGGGTTGTGTTTGAATCGCGATTGAGAAGGGCCAGAAGATGAACCTTCGTACCCACGTTTCATGATGACAAGAATATATAAAGGGTATTTAATTTAATTTAATTCAATTAATATTGAATGTGGGAAATTGAGAATAATATAAACCCTGGAATAAAATAAGCTCAGTTTGTGTGTGATAGAGAGAGAAAGAGAAAGAGAAAGAGTGTTTTGTTGGAGGGAAACAACAAACAATATAGAGAGAGAAACAAACTGATTTTTACGGAGTACTATGTGTTTTTGTGGAAATTAGAAATTCAAAGAAACTTGTTTTTTCCACTTAACAATTTTATTAGAACCAGGGCGACGTAACCAGCGATGTACGGGAAGCTCTTTTGATTTGGTTTACAAATCAAATCTTAAAAATTGCGGGTTTTTTTTTTTTTTGGGAAAACCGAACTAAAAATGGTGTGGTTTGGTTTGGACCGAAAAGTAATATGATATGGTACGATTTGAAATATCTGAATTTAATTATTATGGTTTGGTTTCGATTTCGACTACAAATCGTAAAACTTTCACCCCTATTTAAGAATCATGGTTTTATGATTTGTAGTTTTCTAAAAAATTTACTCCTACTAGAGTATACCCGTGCAATGCAGGATATATATTTTACAAAATAATATTACAAAAAATCTAATAACAAAAAGTATATTTTAAATATTTTCAAAAAAAAAAGTATATTTTAAATATGGGAAGTTAAATTTTATATGGTAACTAACTCTTATATGTGGTTAGTGGCCAACTATTATGGGAGTTATTTTATCAGTTTTATAGGGATTATCCATTCAGAGTTATAAAGGTTACCCCGTTAATGTTATAAGGGCTACTCTTTTAGTGTTATTGGTAAGATTGGAATTCCTTGTAAAATATTAAAAAAATATATATATATTGGGATTGGTAGAAAACATGATGTATACATTTTTTTGTTTCACAAAATTTCACATGTGACTGGATATACCGTGTTGTCAAGTTATTTGTTTAGTAGTTAATTAAATTATTTGGTCAAAGGTTACTCAATTAGGGGTTATTCGGCAATGATTACTCGTGTTTTGTGTGTGTCTGCCGGCCACATTGTGTGGCCAACCCTACAGAAACATGCTATTCTGATCGATTTTGATAATTATCGGAGGAATAAAAAGGTTGTTATTGAGTGATTTATAAAAATATAATAGAAATATATTTGTTATTTTTTTTAAAGGAAAATAGTGGATCTATGGTGTTTGTATTTTCTTTTAAATGAAGTACACATAAAAAGCGAATGATTTTGACGTGTTATGCGGAAAAGTTAGGAAAAAATGTGCAATGATAATATAGATTCCTTGTAATTTTGGGGTTTATAGAAAGCGAATTGTTGGATGATATATTAAAATAGGTAATTTTTGTGTGTGTGTGTGTGTGTTTTTGTGATATTGAGTAAAATAGATAGTATGCGTTAATAGGGAAAAAAATAGTAGAAGTGGAAGTTATTTGGAGGATTTTATTTTTTTATTTTTTTATAAAATGGGTGGAAGTTATTGTGGATTGCTAAATACCGCCAACGTTTTTTATCAAACCGCCATCATTTTAAGTAAAGGGACTTTCTTGCCCTTAATAAATATTTACCCAATTATTAAAAAAAAAAATTTAACTTTAATTAATTGACTACAATTACCGCGTCACTACCTACATCGGACCACCACCACTAATAGATTGACCACCACCACGAACAGAAAAGTTATCGGAAATGGATGATAATCACGGTGATTCGTCGGAAAACCAACCGCAATCTCAACCCTCGGCTTTTGAACAAGTACGATTATTTATTTAATTAGCTAGTTGTATACTAATATGATTATAAATTATGCTGAATTTGGAATAAATTAAAAATTAGCTAGTTGTATACATATATGTTGCCGTAAAACTTGATGTGAAACCGGTCAACCGGTGCACGAAACCGGTCAACCTCCCCGGAAATCGGTTTTATGCTGCGGTTGACCGCAGTTGTTAACCGGTTTTGACCACCGGTTGGCCGTGTTGGTCCACCGGTTTTCCACGCAGGTTACCGTGGGCAACCGGTGCTGAAATCCGGTTATCCGTCAAGGTCAACCGGTGGTAAAATCCGGTAACCCATGTTGGTCAACCGGTTTGCAGCTCCGGTTGAGTGTGGTGACGGTGCTTTTTTTTTTAATAAAAACTAATATTATTGTATTAACTTTTATACTAGTATGAATAATATAAATAAATATTATTCTATTTAAGATTATTATTATAATTATGATTATAATTATTAATGTTATATTGTTCGTTATTATTAATTAAAAGAATTATTTATTTGTATCAGGCGTCATTATCAGATTACGGCGGTGATGGTGTTGATTATAGCCCGCATTTTCAGACTAGAGAAGTTTTCCCGACCTATCAAGCAGCTGTTGATTGGGCTAGAGAAATTGCCACTCCAATAGGGTTCTTTTTGACAAATTCATCGTATAAGAAACAAAGAAATGGGCTTCCAATTAATTACATGAAATGTGATCGGGGGGAGAGAAACAGAGGGGAAAATCGGGACCGTGAAAATGCCACACGGAAGAACACGAAGAATAAGGGCTGTAAATGTGCGTTTCAAATCTCGGCTCGATGTTTGCGGGACATGGAAGGATGGATAATTAAATCTAAAAAGGGCTTGAAAGGCATGCATAACCATCCGCTCATGGTATATCGAGAGGGTCACCGACATGTTAGTGGTCTTAGTCCAGCTGCAAAGACGCTTGTTATTGACATGCGTTCTGCTGCAGCCAAGCCGCGTCACATTATGGCAGCCGTGAAAGAGAAGTTTCCGAATGAGAGCCCTAACAAGAGACATATCTACAATGTGAGAAGTCGTGCTCGTCTAGATGCTTGTGAAGGTTGTGAGAAGTCTTATCGACAAAAATAGTGCTTCCTAGAACTAACAACAAGAAACCCTGCACCTGGATATCAGCATCACCTCTCTCTACTAGGCATCTCTCATATATGGCCTGACTTGACACCCCCCCGTTATTCCAAATGGATGTTGGCTTGGTAACAAGTTTATCTGCTCCTATCCCTAAAAAATTCTGAAAGTCAGCCTTCAAAGACGCAACACCGCTTTGCTCTACAACAGCATCACCCTCCACAGGCAACCCAAGTATGTACTGTACATCATGGAGCATA
Organism: Chenopodium quinoa; assembly: GCF_001683475.1. Classification (NCBI taxonomy): domain Eukaryota; kingdom Viridiplantae; phylum Streptophyta; class Magnoliopsida; order Caryophyllales; family Amaranthaceae; genus Chenopodium; species Chenopodium quinoa. The sequence goes on along the minus strand of NW_018742271.1, from coordinate 114,188 downwards.
ATAGTCATCTCGCCGAACGGGAAGTGAAAAGTGTTTGTGTCTGGCTGCCAGCGCTCTACAAACGCTGAATTCAGGGCCCAGTCAATGTGATGATGCATGATGTTAACTAACCCACTCAAACCAGTACTATCAACTCGTCTACACACATCATCGGCCATAGCACTGTGCATCTCATGTAAATTTGAGCACCATTGCGTCCTAGCTTGACACTTTAACACGTCACGATCTTTTTGCGGCCCCATCCAAATTTGCGTGGCGATGTGACCTGCGTAACTGGGAATGAGACTACCATCCTTGGGACCACCCGACATTTGAGCTTGAACAAGCCATGAAGTATCATTCGATGCTCGGATAACACGAATTTTACGAGTTCGGGAAGTACCAACTCCAGTACTCTGAAATATACCATCAGCACCTCTCTTCAAAGTGACTCCAGACGACGTCTGGCCTTGCTCTCCCCTGCCTCCCCGGCGTCGAACAGATCTCAAACTCTCATCATCGTAAATCAAATCATTAATTTGATCCTCGTCCCACTCTTCCTCTTCCTCCTCCTCCTCCTTGTCCTCACCCTCACGTCCCTGAACCTCATTATCAACACATACGCCATCAGCTATAGGAGCTGATGACCTCAGTCTCCTAGTCGAAGCAGTCACTGCACGAGTCCTTGTATGTCTCTCACCCGAGCCATCAATACGATCAAACGTCATTTTGAGCCTACCCAACTGTCGTCATAACCAAATGAACAAAATATTTACAATCAATTATAATAATAATGATAATAAAATAACTATAATAACCATAACTGTAAAAAAAAAAAAAACAATAACAATCATAATATTAGTCCCTCCCTTTTTCATAATAATAATGATGATAAAAATTAGTACTGTGACCATTGTCCCTCACAGGTTCACTGTCCCTCAATTTTTCATAAAATATCATTGAGAAACAGTAATTGTCTGATATTCGAGCAGGGAGGAGCATCATGTGATCTATATGCAGTGTCAAATAGAAGAAAAAAATCCACAATTTAAGCTTTTTTCTCCAGCCAATATGCAACATTATCCATTAATGTGGAGTTCCTTTCAACATTAAGGACGCTTAATTGTGCCATGTATCTAGATGCATAAATTCTAGCTATTACCCCAAAGTCAACACCGAATAGATCAAAGTTGTCCATTCTAACTAGACAATACCTAACCAAACAGTGACCAAGTCCTCTTCACTTAAAGACTCCATCTAACTAGAACCTTAAACTACTTTTAAGTCCACAACCTTAAATTAAACCTTCACTAGCTGCTTTCCTCTATCTTTCCTTGTTACAATTACAAATATTAAAACTTTAAATGATCATATTAATACAATTGCATCCAATTCAAAGATGAAAGCATATTTTATAGTGCTCATAGTGTTAGGTTGCCTTGTTGCTCTAATCAATTAGCAAATATGTAGGGGAATCTTTCCATGAGGAATGTGTAGGTCTACCAGACTGCCATTGCTTTGGAGTTTGGACTCTTTGAAGTTGTTGAGGTTGGTTTTAGAACCTTAAGGACAGCTTTGTGGTAAATATGTGTATATAAACAACTTTGCCGATGTTCACTTGATTGGTTATGTCTTCTGATATGATTCCATTACTTGCTCGGTTTTTCTGTGGCCTTGGGAAATTATCTAGACACGTCAAATATTTGTATACATATTGTAAGATGTTTCTCTACATTTATCCTAGGGTCACCAATGATGTCTCACATTGATGAATTTTGACACTGACGCTTGATGCTAACAGAATTTGACACCTCTATTTCATATTTAACTTTTTCACATTTGTTGTTAGTCGGTCCAAAACAAGGTGTTACAGAAGAAGACTATTGCATGAAGGAATGGGATGCAGATGAGCAGGCAAAAGGGCTTCATAAAGTAAGCATGAAATTTGCCGAAGGCAGCAAGAATGAGAGAAGTTCTACAACCAACAATTATGTATCAGAAGATGGTAGCACTCCACGGGGAACAATGAGCCGCTTGTTACCGGTGACTTGTGAACCTGTGACCACCGCCATTAACCGGTTATGGTTGCCATTTGCCGGTGATAGTCAACCGGTTTTCCACGCCGGTTAACGGCGACGGTCACAAGGTTACAATCGCCGGTAACCTTAATTCGAATTTAAAAAAAAACAAAAATAAAAAAACAACCACCGTCGCTGGTACCTAACCGGCGTGGTAAACCGGTTTGCCGCTGCCGTTAACCGGTTTCGATCGCCGTTAACCGCAATTGGCCAATCGGTTTTACACGCCGGTTTCCAGCGATCGAGTTTTTTTTTTTAAAAAAATACAGAAAAAAAAAAACACAGAAACTAACCTCTTTTCTCGAATTTCCAGCCATGAAAACACCAGGCCACCGCCGCCTACTGCCGCCTTCCGCTGATTTGTGGTCACTAAGTGTGTGATTGTGGTGGTTGTTGAGAAAGAAAGTGGTGGTTGTGGTGTTTGATGGGGCAGTAAAAAATAAAAGGGTAAAAAATAAACTAAAAAAATAATTAGGGTTTAATAAGGGTAATAACGACATTTTGCTTGAAATGAGGGCGGTTTTGATCATTTTGGATGGCGGTATTTAACACCCCCCAAGTTCGATATTGCTAGCGAGCGCCCCGGGGCGTTAGATAAGGATAAATTATATTGGTTGAAATGGTATTAAGTTAGAAATTCATGACAAAATCACGCGTCGTTCGGTGTAATTAATGTTAATTTTACTCTAATATTTGCATTTTAATTATCTTATCCAACGCCCTGGGGGCGCTCATTAGCTTTTGAATATATAGATTTAATTAGTGCTTACTCTGCAATTATAATATAGATTTATTGCAAAAGCAACTCAATCATGGGGCATAAACCTAGGTTTAATTATTGCTTATTTGAATATATATTATTAGTTGGGGATGTAGCTCAAATGGTAGAGCGCTCGCTTTGCATGCGAGAGGCACGGGGTTCGATCCCCCGCATCTCCATTTTTGTATGTTTATTTTTCTGCTCACACTCCTTATTTTAAGATTTTGTTTGGTTTTAAAAAAAAAATTATTACTACGTGTATTGTAGTTGAACAATTGTATTGACAAAGAACCTTATAGAAGAACAATAAGCCAAATTAAATACTAGTATTGACTTCTTTCGAATTTGTAAGCATATAAATGATTATCAAGTACAAGTGTTCGTTTGATTGACAACACAAAACCCTGGAAGTCCCCCCTCGAAGAATGATTATTGGTAACTCTAGAAGAATTTTTTCTTAGTCGTCTACGTCGAAACTAAAATACAGAAATGCCTATTGATCATGAATCACTCTGCCTGTTACAAAGGGCTTCTCCTACCCAAATATGAATTTCTTTAAAGTGTAAAGTATGATGACTTTCTTTCAAGTGTACAGTACATGTACATAAGTTGTTACAACTTCAAAATGATTGGTTTTGAAATTTGTATAATCACATATTTAATTCATGAAGAGATCAACTGTCAATGGCATCTTAATTATGACCCTAAAATTGGTACCAATCTCGATCACTGACAGTTTCTTTCTTCTTCCTCGCAGTATTCTCTATGTCCTGTGTCTCCTGTCGTGTACATTGCGCCAATGTATATACAAGTTCAAGAACGAATGATGTACATAATGGAAGAAGAAGCAAAGCAAATTAAGTTAGGAATCTTTGTGCAGACTATTATCATCGAGCCTCAGGAAATTTTTGAACCATTTGACAGAATGCTTAGGTATTCTTGTTAGATTGTTCTTGTAGTCCACATAGTAAAGTCCAAACCGATGCGTATAACCAAGATTCCACTCCCAATTATCTAGCAAAGACCATACAAAGTATCCTCGTACATCACAGTTATCTTGCCTGGACATTAATATCAAATTAGCACGTTTGTAGACATAGAAATTAACAATAACATGCATAGAACTGAATTTCGCGTATACCTTATTGCAGCAGAGAGATTTGAGAGGTAGTCTCTATGAAAACCTATTCTTTTATCATCTTGCAAGGCATCGTTTAAGGCTACATGTGGTCCATCCTGTTCATCCATGCCTAGCACAATTTAAACTTTTATCAGTCTAATTGTTTACGGTAAACATGTAACTTTATAAGAGTTTATGCTATACAATGAACTAAAACTAGAGTAGCAGAAAGTTTACCATTTTCAGTAATGAACATTGGTAGGTTGCTATACCTATCCCGCACATACTTTGTCAATGAACGCAGTCCCCATGGCACGATGGCTAGCCACCTTGAAGCAGCCTAAGAGAAGAGCATAACAGTGTAAATTGCCAAAAGCATTGGTAAAGACTATGATTGAAAATAATGCAGTACATATGCCAGAAATATGTAGGGAGATTACCCTTTCTCCGATTGGTACACCAAACCTATAATCTGCATCCAAAGGTAGCAATTAATTATTCATATTCAAAGATATAGTTAGCAACTTTGCATCATTAGCAATAGATGATAAAGGGGGTCGTTCTCTTACGAGAAGTAATGACTGCAGAATCAGTTGAGGCATCTTGAAGCACAAATTTCCTGAATCGGGTTCTATCATTTCGAGCATACAATGTCGTGTAATGGTTAATGCCAACAAAATCCAATGACTTGGTAAGTAATTTGGATATCTCAGGTGTGATCTCAGGAAGCCTGCTTCCCACAAGCTCCTGCATTGATTTTGGATAGTGACCAAAGAACAGTGGATCAAGGAACCTGATCATTTTACAATTTTAGTGTTATTAAGTTTACAGCAGAGCAATCTTACTAAAAAAACAATGTACAGAGTTGAAGTAATCACCATCCTAGCGAGAAATCCATTGCCCGTTGTGCAGCATCTGTGTCTTCTTTTTTACTTGTTATTGGCTCATACCATTTTGCATCTAATGCAATCCCAATTAACCCTCCTTGTTTTTCCTAGCAAAACAAACAGCGTTTCATTTCATGTCTTTGCCTCATGAATCCTAACTAATGAGACACATACTGCATAATTACTCCCCCGGTCATATTTTAATCTATACATCAGGAATTTGCATGGAAACTAGGAGAGTGAAACAGGAAGATAAAAAGTTAAATGGAATTATGGCTCAAAACTTAAAAGAATAGTAGGCCAAAAAAAGTTAATTTCAATAGAAAAATTTAGAAAGGAAGAACTTACTACGAAGAGAATGTATAAAGTAAGTGATTACCTTGAATTTTCTTTGATAAGTATGGTAGACAACAGCATGAGAAAGGAGGATATTGTGAGCTGCCACATAAGGCTCAACGGATGATTTCCCCTTCTTACAAACCAAATGACCAAGAAATGAGCATCTTCCGGGAGCTTGTACACCAGAATCATAGCCACTGATTGAGAAACCATGAGGCTCATTGAAGGTGATCCAATGTTTCACTCTATCCCCAAAAGCTTCAAAGCATGTTGATGCAAAATTCTCGAAGTCTTTACTGGAGAAGCAAGTTGATTAGGTCCATCAAGCAAATTAGTCGGAATTCTGATACCATTCGATCACAACTAATTTACAAGTGCATTGATACTTATTGGATTAATGTTACTTACATTACTTGATTGTCCAACCATCCTTCATAACGGTCTTCAAGAGCCTGTGGAAGATCCCAATGGTACAAGGTTACATAGGGCTGAATTCCTGATTGACAGATATTTTGTTAATGCCATTTTCGTTATAGAGTAATAACTTTTTATAGAATCTACTACTACATATTATATCTGTCCGGATTTAGCTATCACAAGCTAGTTTAGATTAGACTACAAATTTGAAAATTAATTCCGAATGGAGAGAGTACATGCTCATTGTTATAACTTAGTCACCTTTCTCAAGCAAAGTATCAATAAGATTGTTGTAGTAATCTATTCCTTCCGGGTTTGGTTCTCCTGTACCATCTATGATGTAAAAGGAAGAAATTAATTAAGAATTTTGTTATTAATAATTGTTAGAATTTATTTCTCAATTGCCTTAGAAAATTTTTGACTAACTATCAAAATCATCAATAAAACATAAAGAATGAAGAAGAGAAAGGTGAAGTATGATGATGGACTCTTAAACCATAATTTTATTTTTTGGTTAAGACTTTTATAGAAATCTTACTTGGAAAAATTCTTGGCCATGAAATCGAAAATCTGTAAGAATCCATTCCCAAATCCTTCATCAACTCTACATCGCTCTGTTTATTATTATGAGCCCATTTACAGGGAATAAAAACAAAGAAAAAGATGTTAATAATTTTGAAGTGTACTTATTCATTTTAAATTTGTTCAATGAATCCAGCATATATGAAAAGAAAACACATGAATTTTATTTGACAAAAGGACTATTACATTTTAATATTTATGTTATTTTATTATGAAACAAACCACTACTTGACTATTATACAAATGTATTAATCATAAAGTCTTATGATTAACATGAAATCATTTAGAAATCATTCAAATTAGGTAACCAATATTATACATTATCATGAATGGGGGGAATGAATGTGCTAATTCAACTTATTCTTGCTAAGCACAAGTCCTTAATACATTAAAAAAGAGTTTTTTTTTTTTGAATAATTTTGCTGTAAGGCAACATTTAGCGAAGGCTATCTACCAAAATAACATACTTTTGCATTTCTCTTTTATGGACTCTAGTTATGCGACTTAAGTCTATTGAGAAGCAAACTGAGTAGCAGATCATATTTATATGCACCATGATATTGATCGTTGATACTAAACTTTCTTATATCATATTTTAATAAGTTATGTTACTATCTCGAGAAAAGATTAGCTAACATTTCCTTCCAAAAATCACAATCAATGCAGAGTAAGTACAAATAAGAATGTCAAGTAATTGGACTTCTTTTCTTGATAAATCCTCATCAAATCATTAATCCTATCATTAATAATAATTGTTTTCTCTTTAACGTCACTAATAATATCCACACAGAGTCTACCATCAAAAAACAAAGACACTATTTTTTTTTTCTTGATATTTCCAATTTAGTTGTAAAGTTAAATCAAATTGGAATACTTATAACTTTATAAGTTACGGAGTACTACGCAGAGTATAAGATTCGCCTTTAACAATACTCCCTTGTTTCTGTATTTGACATTCTCATTTTGACTGTACATGTTTGTCTACGATTAATACAAACAAATCAAACTAACACCTAAGTCTTGACTATTTTTTCTTATACTCCCATAAAATATAATTTAGAAGATTCTCTCCTATCGTAAACAGTTACAAGCTTACAACTCTTTTAAGTTTCTAATTAGAACATGAAAAAATAAATGAAGCAATTAGAACACATAAACATTTGACCTTTATAAATAATTTTTAAATTTAAAAAAAAAAAAAAACCAAATTTTACAAAACTTACCTTAAATCTATGGTATTGATCAACAGCTACATCTGCATTACTGAAATCCAAAATCCTCCCTAACAAATAAATGAAGCAATTAGAGCACATAAACATAATGCTCATTAATTCGTAATGCAATCATAGTCAATATAACAAGAACTTCTTAATATAAATTGAGTAATTAACAAGTTAGCTAGAAATTTAGAACTAATTAATAAATTTGAAAATTACTGAAATAAAAATTAATTAAAAAAAAACCTGGGAGCCTTGAAAAAGTGTCCCATATACTCTGCCCTCGATTTCCTTCATTTACAGCTCCTTCAAACTGCAGAAAAAACGTACCAAAAATTAAATAAAAAAGATTAAAATAAGGTCATCTAAATAAAGAAAAAATACAGAAAATAAAATTTAGAATAAAGGAAATTAAATTTAAAAAACCTGAAAAGCTGAAGAAGCGGTGCCAAAGATAAACCCATCTGGAAAATCAGCTCGACTAATAATTTGAGAATTAATTGGAATTACACAGAAGAAAAATAAGCAATTTGCCGCAAAAAACAGAGCAAATTTTAATGAAGGCGTCATTTTCTAAGTATTAATTAAATGATATTTTCATAAATCCTAAAATGTGTAACTATATTAGAAATTAATGTGTTTTTTCTTATTTGTTGTCTTAGCTTTAAAGATGAGAAAAAAAAAAAAAAATGAAAAGTGACTAGAGTTTGGAAATTAATTTCTGGGTTGCTTGAAAAAATATATAAAATGGGAGTTGAGGTTGGGAGTAAAGCTAATGTTTGAAAACGTGGACATGTGGTTTTTATATACGTATGTGTGAAGAGGTGTGCTTTGAGTACACGTTACTAAAGTTGTGATGGTCTATCTTTACGGAGGTGCAACATGGATGGGAATTGGGAAGAATCAAAACAAGGTCGGAACTCGAATGGTTCGGGTTAATTTTAGGTTGGAATATTTACTGATTCGAGTTAATTTTGGGTTGGGAATATTTACTTAACTGAACCAAATTGATTAAAGCTTAACTAAATTGATTGGAGCTGAAATGAACTGAATAGAGCTGAAAAAAATATTTTATGAGATAAGGAAATTAGAAACTGAACTGAACTAAACTGGAATAAAGCTGAAGGGAACATGCCCTAAGACCTAATTGAACCTAAACAAAAATTAGAAATTTTAATTTCAAGATTTTAGATCGAATCAATTAAGCTAGGATTAGCTCTGGACCGAACAAGAAAATCGGTCCAAAACCGAAACTGGACTGGTTTTAGATTATTTTTTTTTTTGAAAAAAATTAAAATCTTTCAATAATATTATTAAAAAAAAAGGGACTAACATAAAGAAAAACATTATGTAAGTCTAATACGAAGTAAAAAAACATATTAAATTAAAGTTATTCTAACTTGTTAAGGATAATCTTAACCTTTTTAAAAGTTCTAATGCATAAATTAATGCAACAAGCTGATCCGATCCGAGACCCATTTCTCGATCGAGAGACTGGACCGGTTAATTTGGTTTGGTCCAGTCCATTTTGTTTTGGTAATTTTGAACTCTAAGTTAGTTATGTATGTTTATTTTTTTTGTTAATTAATTAGATTGAAAATATCTAACTCAAACTAACAATTATTTTTGTTTGAGCTAAATTATTTTATTGAATTGAAATTATTTCTGCTAATTCTCTATTATAAGTATTCTTTAAGGTTACTAATTTTATGGATTATTAAAAATTATTTGTACTTAACGAAATAATTTGCTGAATTGAACTGAACTGAAATTAATTTTACTAAACTTTATTTTATTTTTTTATAATTATATTTTGGAAATTTTGTTTTTTACCACCTTCAAATAACCACTTAATTGAATTTACCACCTCCAAAAAAAAAAGATTTACTTTACCACCACCAAAATTTCCAAAAATTCGATTTTACCACCAACTACCAGATTCCATCCATGAATCTGTTAGTAGGGCCCACATTTTTGACGTTTCTTCTTCATCTTCCCCGATCTTCCATGTCAACCAACCAGCAACGAAATCAACTACCTCGGTTGGTCGGAATTTCGTGTGGGTTTCGCGTCTGGGTGGTGGTGGTTTCGAGTCGCGATGGTTTCGCGTCTGGCTGGCGTGGTTTCTGGTCTGGGTGGTGGTGGTGGTTTTGAGTCGGGGTGGTTTCGCGTCTGGGTGGCGGTTGTTTCTGGTCTGGGTTTGGATGGTGGTGGGGTTGGTCGTAGCTGTTAGGTGGTGGCTAGGGTTTTGAGGTCGAAAATTGGTGGAAAGGGGTAGAAATCGGTGCAGATGTGGTGTGCGGTGCGGTGGTAGCGATTAGGTGGTGGGTTGGTCGTAGCTATTAGGTGTTGACTAGGGTTTTGAGGTCAAAAATTGGTGGAAAGGGGGTCGAAATCGGCGCGGATGTGGTGTGCGGTGCGGTGGTAGCGGTTAGGTGGTGGGGTTGGTCGTAGCTGTTAGGTGGTGGCTAGGGTTTTGAGGTCGAAATCGGTGTGGTGGCTGTGGGTCCCGACGGTGGCTGGTAGCGGTTAGGTGGTGGGGGCTGGTTGTAACGGTTAGGTGGTGGGGCTAGTCGTAGCCGGTCCGGCGGTGGGGGTCCCGACGGTGGCAGCAACCACCGGTTGCTTGATGGGGATTTTTTTATTTTTTATTTTGTTTTTTTATTTATTTTTTTAAAACTTAACCAATAATATGGCGACACGTGTGCAAGGTAGGCCCCACTAACGGATTTTTGGACGGAATCCGTTAGTTGGAGGTGATTGGTGGTAAAACTGATGTTTAATTTTTTTATGAGGTGGTAAAGTAAATGTTTTTTTTGGAGGTGGTAAATTCGACAAAGTTGTTATTTGAAGGTGGTAAAAATCAAAATTTCCTTATATATTAAAGTATTGTTTTAACAAGGTAAAGAAATTAATGCCTAAGTATGATTTTTAAAAGATGGATGGATTTAAAAACAACTAGCATTCTATCCCGTGCAATGCATAGTTTGTTTATAGATACATAATATAATTTTTAATTTTATAATATGTTTTTTTATTGGAAAATGAATAGTTTATAAAAGATAAAAAGGGGTGAAAATTGAATGTAATTGTTATTGATATTAAGTTAGGGGAAAGTGAACCAAACATTCATTCATGTATTGAATTAAAGCTAGTGTATTTTTTTTTTTTAATACAAGAAAGGTTTAATGAGATGACATGTGACATTGGTGAAAAATATAATTTACATTTGGCATGATGAGGATGATTATTTGTGTTTTTAAGTACTAAGTATAGATATAGATATAAATTTGGATAAAGTTATTGAGTAAAAGCGTGTTCAACAAGAGTGTTTTTAATGCTTATATATTGCCCTAAGGGTTATGTATAGCATTACCCTATTATATATATGGAAAATGCTATACATATGCCTTAGGGCTACATATAAGCATTAAAAATACACTTGAAAATTGTTTTAATTTAGAAAATCATGACAAGTTCACACTAATTACACTGATCTACACGTGTTTTGTTATGAATTCCTAATTTTATACAATATCCAAGAGTGTTTTTAATGCTTGTGTATAGCATTACCCTCATGGCCTTATTCTATAGCTTTAATTAGGGGTGTCCATAATTCGGATAAAAATCGAAATCCAATCCAATCCAAACCGAATTATCAATTCAGATCGGATCCGAACTTTAAATCGGATCGGATCGGATTGAGATTTTTTGGAAATTCGGATTTTAGGATTGGATCGGATTAACCCTAATTGGATCCAATCCAAACCGAAAACCGAATTGTAAAATTAAGCTTGTATAAATATGGATTTCTGTATATTTTGAAGTTTAACTCAAATACTTAATACTACATAAAATAAATTAGAGAGACTTTGTATTAATTAATTAATGACTTGACGTTGAACTATGTATTTTAATCATGATTTTGAAGACTTTTATTTATAGTAAAGCTTTATTTTTATAATTGTATTAGGCGCTAAAAAAATAATGTATTATAATTCGGATTTTCGGATCGGATCCAAATAACCGAATTGTAATTCGGATTGGATCGGATTGGATCAAGAGAGAAATTCGGATCGGATCGGATTGGAAAATTGAAAACCGAATTATATTTCGGATTGGATCGGATTTGGACTAAATCCAAACCGAAAACCGAATGGACACCCTTAGCTTTAATGGGAAAAAAAATATTAGAAAGTATTTATTTTTAAAGGTAATAGCTAACAGTTTATTGATAACTTGCAATTATTACCACGGCTAACAACCTTGTCTCTCTCTATTACCATCTCAGCTACAAATAAATCTTGTAGAATCTATCAAAATAATAAATATATAAATATCATAAAAGTGAAAATAATCCATTGTATCAACAAGTCTTTCAAGCTCTTTAAGATTAATGTTTCTTTTTTTTTTAAAAAAAAAAAAAACTCTTTAAGATTAAAAAGAAGAAAAAAAAATAAAAAATAAATAAAATAACACCCAAAGTAATGCCCGAATCACATACTAATTTAAGACTTTGACTATAAGCTAGGTAAGAATTCTCTCCATTTTCAAATGACATGTCAAAATCTTGGTTATCATCAAAATAAGGATTCCAGTTATGTTACTTGGTGATAAGTCTTGTTTATAACAGAAAGACTTGCGTGGACCTGGTCCACAATAATATTCTTGTGGACTCGAGGTCTATACACACGCAACTGACATTATATTGAACATAGTGACCATTATTTTTAACATAGTAACCTTTATTAAAACTACTACAACGTTTAATAATATTGTGAACTTGAAATACTACTACAACCAAAATGATTTTTATTTCAACATAGTGACCTTTTTTTTAATTATAGTGACCCTTTTTTTTTTATAAATAAAACAACCATACTTTCTCTAATGTTAGTGGTCCACAATAAATTAGTGTGAACTAGGTCCATTTAAGAATTTGTATGTTTATAAATCGTGATCCTAACCTTCAAAATGATTAGATGAGGTTTGTCTGACTCATCCAACAAGCTAATCAATATCAATTGTGTTAATATCTTTTTTTTTTTTTTAGGAAAGTGTTAATATCTTTCTTATCTTACAATTATGTGCTGTCAAAACAGAAAAATAATGTTAATATCAAGTTGTTACAACTCACAGGTATGTTTGTTCGAACCTTTAAGAACGAAAGTTCAAATCTTCATAACTTCATAAGAGATAATAAGGTGATTTGAAGAATTATTTTATACTCCCTAACAAACTTTTTTCTTCTACCTTAAACTTTTTTACACAATTTATATTTAAGACTATCTATATTTTATACAATTTCCTCACGGGATTGTGTATTACAAATGTCATAAAATAATTCCTCACAGGATAAAAGTTCAAGTCTCTCATTTTTCTTATACCACAAACTTTTTTTACACTATCTATATATTATAGATTATCATATTGACTTGGCACATTTGCAAGGGGCACCCCAGGACAGTTGCTCTTCTTAAGAAACAAGAAGAGCTTCTCTAGTAGCAACAGTATAATAAAAACGCTTTGGGAATTGTAAACAAATACTAGTATTATAATCTGGTGAGGTGGACCATTGTAGACAACATTAGACGGTAAAATTAACAACGTTTGTTCAACATTTGTCAAAGTTATTTAAACCCCACAGTAGAAAATAGAAATTTCATCATTCATATTCAACTATTCAAGGTTATTTCTCAATGTCACCGGAGCAAACCACTCTTTCACCTCCACCGACAACACCATCACCTTCCTCTTTCGTCTTTCACCTCCACCGACAACACCATCACCTTCTTCTTTTGTCTTTCACCTCCACCGACAACAAACACCAACACCATCTTCTTCCTCTTTTGTCTAAATCGTCTCCACCAACGACAACCACCATCATCGGCGGCGAACATGGGCGGCGTCGCTGCCAAAATCAAATTAAAGACCCTATAAGGAAGGGTAAAATTTATGGCATGGTCAACCCAAAGGGTAAGAGTGACTGTCCTCCATTGAAGCTTCACCGCTAAAGCTCGAATTCCTCCATTGAATGGCGGTTTCGCTGCCGGAATTTAACGAAAAACTTTAAAGAAAATATTGAAATTAACGGTGTGTTTGGATTGAAGGAAATAGAGGGAAAGGAAGGGAAGGAAAATGGAGAGATGAGATATCTTTCATTTGGATAACAACTGAGGGAGGAAGGGAATTGGAGGGGGAGAGAATTGGAGGGATTAACTGGTAGGAAATTGATCTCTCCAACAATGGAGAGATTTGGAAGGAAAACTTATAATTCTTCCCTCCCCTTCCTTTCCCTCCCCTCCTCTTCTCCTCCCTCCCCTTCTTTTCCTTCCCCTTTCTTTATCCAAACACAGTGTAAAGATATGTCTAACCCTTTAAGGATAGGTGTTAGATGCTTCTGAGCTTTCCGTCCTCCATTGAAGCTCCTACATACGAAGTCTGCATCACCGCCGCAAACGGCACCGCTTTGGGTTGTTCAAGTTAAAAATTACAAGTTAAAACCCTTGATATTCCGTCAAAATTGAGACTAAACGGCTTTAGTCAATGAAAATATGCAGTTAGATGAAAATGTTAGTTATACCCTCATATCCCAGCAAAAACGGACCAAATTACCCCCATGAGAAACGCTCTATGTTTATCAAGAAGAGAAAGTGGGAATTACCCCATTGGCAATGCCTAATTTTGACAAATAACTCTTAACATTAACCTAATTTTTTGTGTTCGGTTCGTGGTGCGTTGTTTGTGTTACCATTTACCAACGCCAGTACTCCGTATATAATCGAGTGCAAACTGTTATAGAGCGAGGGTTCCAAACTCGAACACTGTCGCCTCTTTTTGTCTCTCATCTGCCAATTGCCACAGAAAAACCACAAAAAGTAAAAGCTTAAACCCTCCTCCAAACTCGGCAATGGCGATGAGAGCAGCTGTAATGGCGGCGGTGGCTCCTCGAGGGCTAAATCGTCTTTTCGCAACCTCCGCATTCAACTTCACACCTCCGCCTTCCCCTCAGAAAGAGCCTGAGGCTGATCCCTCTCCCAACCTCTTCGTCTCCGGTATCTCTTTCTCTCTTTAATTTTCCTCTTATTCTATCATTTTATTTCAATTTTTTATTTTTGTTAATTTGAAGAGGTTGTTATATACATCCGACTGTACGGTACTATTGTACACCCACGAGTATTTTTTCTGATTTTGATAATATGAAGTGCAAAAATTAACGTTAGATTAATTGAGTGTACGGTACACCCGAGTGTATATAACAAATTCAAGTTCATTTGTATGAGATTTATTTGTGTTAATCAGTCTAATTCATTAAGAATTAGATGAAGCTCATATCTTTTTGAAGAAATGAAGAGAGATTGGCGTTGGTCACTATGTGATAAAATATTGTGTTAGGAATTAAATTGAAACATGATAAAGGAAAATTGATGGTGTTTTGCCGATTTTGGATTGCTTTTATGGGAATGTTTATATGTTTGGTTTTGGTGGCATCGTTGTTGAGCATTTGAATTGATAGTTGTTTAAAATCTGTTTATAATGCTTTTTCGGGCTTTTCTAATAATATTTTTAATTTTCTTGTTTGTTTATGAGGGTGTATTAGCAAATTGAAGTTGCATAATAGCGTTTTTAATTGGGGTCTTCAAAGTTAGAGCCTGTTAATAGTTTAAGTATTTAGGCTAATAGTAAAGTTTAGGTCTTTGATTCTATTTATAGCTGTCTCTTTGCTAGGGCATTGCCACATTTATCATAAACCTCTGTGCATTCAATTTGATAGTTGTGTTGTGATAGGGGAGATTTCAAAGAGTTGGGGGTGGTGTGATTTATTTGCATTTGGATGATGCAATAGTAAAAGTTCATCATATGTGCGTGGAGCCCAGAACCCATATGAACACCAAGGTAGGGGTTTCTCGGGCTTTGGGTTGGGTTTGATTTCCTCCCGGCTCCTATCTCTTGAACTAAAATTTAAAAAAACATTGTACTTCCATACTAGTTGTCTACTTGGATCACTACACTACATATACTACCTCCAGGACCACAATCATTAACACCGCCTCTTTTGATACAAAGAGTGTATGACCATTGAAAAGTTCCATTATTACCCACACAAACATCTAGGAGGGTTGTATTTGGCCACCACAATTCCATATATGGAATGATAGGCAAAATTTTACTACCAATGTTCTTTTTGTACAAAAATTTTAATAATGACAAGGGAGAGGCGTCAAAGGAGAGTTGGGGTATGATTCTATGAAGAGATTAAAAAGGGGAGTAGGTGGCGACAGCTATGAGTGTTTCATATGAGATAGGAATATGGCAAACGCTGGTGCATGCTTTATGGTAGAAGAAGAGACTTGTATAATTAGAATTTGCATGAAGATTTCTAGTTTCTTGAGACTGGCTTTTGGGTGCTTTTAGTCTTTTCTCCTTGAATTTGTGTTGAAGTATTGTTTGGTGTGGGTTAGATGACGATTTAGTTGTGAAAAGTGGGAGGGGTGTTTAGAAAAAGGAATCTAGTGATGAAATTGTTGTTGTAGAGACTTTGAAGCTATAGGTTGTAATGATTTAAGTTTTACTCTATGTGGGGCTTAGGAGTGTTGGGATGATTTGTTAATGTCTTTTGTGATTATTCTGAAGAACCGCGGGGGGGGGGGGGGTCTTGATAAGAGTATAAATGACCCCCTCTCTCTTAATTAATTTATTTTTTAATTACTGTAGTCCACATAAGAGGGATCAAGCCATCCAAGATTTAGAGTAGTAGAGTTCAAGTGCTCCTCTCCAGAATACGAATACTGTTCTTCAGAAAAATTGTATTTTTGGGTTATCGATGCAGATGCAATTTACCAAATAATGAGGTTGTGAATGATACATAAGATATAAGGCTATGGACTTTATGCTGGATTCTGAGATAGTGTAATAGATCAGAATCTTGAAGATGATGACTTAGACAAAGAGAAAAATTGGAAGATAACTGATAAATGGTTGTATCTTGATATGTTTTGTAATTGTTGGATTTAAGGAGAGATGTTGGGTGAACACTGAAAGTGTTTCTGCAATACAATTAAATAATCACTAAGGGTAATTGCAACCCTAGCCTAGTTTTTATAGTAATTGGCACTCCCAAAACTAGACTTATCAATTTTCTTTCTGCCTCCTTTCTCCTACTCTTTCTCATTTATAGATGTTTTTCTTTCTTTCCCTCTCTTTCCTCTAACCAACTCTCTGCCTTCCTCTCCAACCAAATACTAATAACTAACATTGTAATACCAATATTACCCTACCCATCCCTGCCCACTAGGCCCATCTATTATATTACCGGCTGCTCAACTTTCCAACTTGTGTTCAAGGTATGTAGTATTCAGGTTCATCTGCCCCTGACAATGATTTTAGGCCACAGTTCGTCATGTTTGAAAGGTACCTTGAAGCTGTCCTGTTAAGATGTCAATCAGTGGAGGCTAGTTTTGGTGTTGTGTGTTTGTGAGATGAAAACATACTTGGGGGTTTTTAATTTCGAAAGTGAATGGGCTGTATTAAAAGGTGAATTGGGTTGGAAAAATGGGTCTTGAGTGAGTTAAATTAGATCTCGGATTTACCTCTCTTATCTCTTTAGTGGGATACTGGGATGTAAGCTTTTGGCCTGGAGAAATAAAATTGAAGGTTAAATATTAATGGGTTGATAGGTTGACTAATTGATGATAGTTTGTTGTCAAATATTGCCCAAAGTTATGTTAGTTGGAGTTTCTTTTGTAGCAACAAAGGCCTTGACCGTAGCTGCAAAGTGTTGTTTCACGTATGGCTTGCATTGTTTTGCTTCAGATATGGTTCATAGGTAGGTAGGCTAGGTTTGGGGATTTGGATGTTTACTAAGACATTAAAATTTTGGCTAGGAATGGAGCCTATGATTGTTTATATTGATGGAATTTCTCCTCCTTTTCGTTGATCTTGGAGAAGTTTGGGAAATGTGCTCACCTTCTTTTTACCCCAATATTTATACATGTACCTGGCTGGGTAGATCTAGTTCAAAAGTCCTCCTTTATGGCTATGCTTAGCGTATAAAAAGGTGCGCTTAGGTCCAAGGTGACATGAACCATGTGCCTTTTTGGTTTAGGCGGGTTGATTTCACTAAGCTGTGCTTTGACACACCAAAAGACACACTAAAGGTTGAGGTGCACAATTTTTTTATTGGGTTTACCCTTTAACTTTCTGTTTTCTACGATGTGCCCCCCTTTTTGAGAAATCCACAATATAACCCCATAAAACATTTAGTTTCCATACGGTAACCTTGCCGTTATCTCGTCGTTAACAAATTTTGTTATTGGGGTCCAGTCTCCACATAATAATAATTTTTATCGATTTTTGTGTTGGAAATTGTTCCATTAAAGGTTTTGGGGGCTATTTTGGTGCTAAAGGGACCAAATTGAGCTCAAATTTTGGACAAAAACACGTAAACGCCTCTTTTTGCGTTTTAAGAAATATCTCGATTTGTGAGCTTACACATTTAATACCGCAAAACGAGAAATTTACGTTATTTTTTTTTTGCCAAATCTGAGCTCAATTTGGATGCTTAAGGGACAACATAGCCCGTAAAACCTTTAACTGAACAATTTCCAACACACAAATCGATAAAAAAATATTATTGAGTGGAGAGTGGGCCCCACTAACGGAATTTGTTAATGGCGGGATAACGACAAGGTTACCGTTACCGTACAGAAACTAAATGTATTTTTGTGGTTATAGTGTGGATTTCTCAAGGGGGGGGGGGGACATCTTAGAAAACAGAAAATTAGAGGGTCATAATGTAGAAAACCCCTTATTTATATTTATTTGCACCATGCTTTAATGAGATGCACTAAGGTGCATTGTGGCACTCGTAAGGCGATTTGAGGCAATCCTTATCGCCTTGGGCCTATTTATACATTGGTTGTGCTAGCCGACAAATCTTAAATTGCAATAAAGAAATGCTTTTGACTGTAAGTTTCCATAGACTCAAATCTTCCTCTTGCCTAAGCCCATATCTAATTTGAGCAAATACAAATTGTCACCATCCTCAAGATCTTGCCTACAACACTAATGCTAAATCCCAAAAGTGGAGTTCTTGTGATTGCAAATTCCAATAAGTTGTAGGCTAGTTTGTTTTACTAGCTCCTCAATATTGTGACCTTTTTTTGAGTAGATTTACCGCTAAGGAAATAGTTTATACCCTGAAATATGCTCAAAAAGCTGAGCGAAAGTAACCAAACTGCTGATCTGATCTTATCATTAGATGAAAAGATATTGAAGCAAGGCTCACTTAAAGTGAGCGGTCTGAATTTTAGGTATTGGCATCAGATGGATGCATTGGCTGGATTGATTTTTTTTCTTCTTCTGCTAGCATTACCCTAGTTGTTATTTCTATACCTGTTTTTAAAGCATGCCTATATGTTGATCTTGATCATTTTCCCATAGAATTGTTTTCAGGAAAAGGGCAGAAGATAATTTGTTTTAATAGTAAAACTTATTATTAAGCACCAGAATTAACTCAATATTATTTTGAAAATAAAAATAAACCCAAACCTGAGAAAATTGCATCAGAATTACTGTCTCCCCACTTTCTAGGAAGGGTTGAAGATCAAAACTCTTCATGTAGACAGAGAGGAACTGCTGAACAGAGCCTAAGCTACATAAGTGGAAGCTAGAGTGAGAATTATCATTACACCTACAGCAGACTATGTAAATGATCTGCATTAAGAGACTTAATTCTAGAGATAAAAATATTTGTTTTCAGATACAATCGATTCATAGCCTCTTGCTAGTTTATATGGCTTTAGGAATTTCTACTTCCAGCTCTGCAAGCTTTCTATTGAACTTCAACCATAACCTTAATCCAAACATCAGCAGACTAATCTCATTTGAAGAAGGTATTTACAGAATCATGGTCATTGCACAAAGAATACATCACATTGCATTGAATTTACCAGTGACTAGACTGTTAGTGGTAGCCTTGTAGATAATGTGTTAAAGAAAAGGGGTAGCCTGGCGTTGCAGATAGTTCTCCCTAAGGAATTGATACCACCAATGGTTTCTGATTTTTCTTAACTTTGTCCCATCCACCACCCATTACAATTTCTGGAATAGCAAACTCATCAAAATTCTTTACATAATAGCTATTCACCCGCTTAACCCAAAGAGCATCTTTTTCTATTAATAAAGGTCCATTGCAGCTTTGAAGCAGCAGCTTTGTTCCATCAAACTATTCTACCCTCTAGAAGCCTCTGTAGAGCAATGTTTTTCCCATGCAACAAAGGTTGGATGCTTTTGTTTGAATTGGTGGTGATAGTGTTGCTATTAATGATACAATTTTCAAATATGGAAGTGAATAAATCAATTTTTTCAGAAATACTAATGTGGCATATATTTTGTGTAGAATGGGTTTTGGCTCTTGGGCTATGATAGGTGAATTTTGTGATGAAAAGGGGAATTTCTTCGGTGAAGCAATTTCATGGCCTGTAAAATGTGTCTGAGAAGACTCGTTTATCATAAATGAGCCAGTGATTGGTTATGTGTGGGGACAAGTTGCCTTTTAATTCTTCTATTGTGAGTATGCAATGCATGTACGTGCCCGCATGTTTCCCTAGGGTCTTTTTTCTATATGCTTTTAAAAGTTTATATGCCTATTAGGCTAAGCACTTAGCCACTCTTACTTTCATTACCAACGTACTAGATTTTCATTTTTGCTGCGATTTCTGCCACTGTTTTTAAATGTGATGCATTAATCCTCTTCCTTTTAATCCACTAGTGTATGCAAAATGATGTGGATTTTGTACTTCCACTGACTTTAGTGTTGTCTTCTTGGAGAATAATATGCTGCTGCCTATATATTTGAAGAAGTTGTCTTTACTTAATATTGCTGATACATAGATAATGTCTTGTGTGTAGGTCTTAGCAAACGTACTACTACAGACGGATTACGAGAAGCCTTTTCAAAGTTTGGCGAAGTGGTTCATGGTACATTTATGCAAAGTTTTTATTTTTGAATTTATTTTCCCTGGGTGCTTGGGATATTGCTGACAAGGTTACATTATTGCAGCCAAAGTGGTGACTGATCGCGTCTCAGGATATTCTAAAGGGTTTGGTTTTGTGAGATATGCTACTACAGAAGAGGCTAGCGCAGGAAAGGCAGGCATGGATGGCAACGTGCGTGAGCAATTTCTATCCTTATTTTCTTAATAATTTAACCTATGAAGTTTATGAACAACTCTATTTACTAGTTTGCTACTAGTTGCTAAATTTAGACTATAAAATAAGGTCTTCGTGTGGTTTTATAAGTTCGTATCTGATTTGCTTGGTTTGAATTTTTCTGGTGTGGTCTGGTCTTAATATTTCTCATGGGGTTTATCTGGTCTGGTTAGACTCAATTTTGACCATAACTGTACTTGGTTAAGTTATGGTCTGGTTTGATCAGATATATTCTGGTGTGAGCAAGTCTAATTTCAATAAGCATAGGTTATTGAAATATGGTGTGAGCTAGTCAAACGGTAATGAGGTATCACTACTGACTACTTCATTAGTAGAAGCTGCATTTACAAGTTGCCTAGATAGGGACCCAAACATGGACATGATTTTTGCTTCCCACACTCTCTTTTAACATAAAAGAGTAGACTTAGATTAAAAGGCTAAAAGCCATAGTTTAATTACATTAAGCATCACAAATTTTACAAGAGAAAATTTGATGCAAAGTGAAATAAGGCCAACAACGTGGTCAAGATTACAGCCGAAACTAACTAACCAAACTAAACAGAAGTCCTTGTGCTACTAAGACCCAAAAGACAATTCCATACAGCTAGAAGAAAGGAGCAAGAACTAGTTGTCAGCAGCCGCTACACCCTTCAAATCAGCCTCACAAAAAAAAAAAAAAGGAATCTCATGTCTTTGCACCCTTGTGGAGCAAATCTGGTATGTCTGAAACAAAACTAGCAGATTTGCCAAACTCGCTGATCCACCTCAATTTGGGCTAGATTATGTAAATTGAGTCCGGATTTTGATTTTTATATCTTGGATCTGAACTAGGATATTTTCCTCATTGAGTTGTACCCCCAAACGGCGTAAGCCCTAAGAATATGGAGGAAAGCACACTGGAAGTGAGTAGATTATTCAGTGTTAATGATTTTACTGGGAAACTTGAGTAATTGCTGCTACTTCATGCTGACTGTTGGAATGTTGGATGCTGATATTCCCAACGACTCAATGAGTACAAGTTCAGTAAGATAATTAAATAGAGTCCCTTTTAGTACCTTTTGGTGCCTGTTGATGATGCTGGTTATTTGATGATAGTCTTTCAGTTAGTCGCTCCCAACTCAATACTGTATATCTCTGGAATTACAGAAGTTCCTTATTATAGTTAGCAGAAGCTGATGTGCAATATTCTGAATTTGTGGTTTAATAATTTGTTTTTTAATTGTTACTGCAGTTCTTAGACGGATGGGTGATTTTTGCTGAGTATGCAAAACCACGACCTCCCCCAACACAACAGCAATTTGGAAACCCTCCATTCGGTTCAAATTTTCAACGATAAAAATACTTGCTCTTTTTTATCATTTTGATGTGGAAGTGTGGTTCATTCTTATCAGTTATCATGGTCATAGTATATTCTTGATCTATTTTTGTACTCATTATGAGAACTTTAGTTAATGAACTTTAGTATTAAATCCAAATCCGGCTTTCTGTGTTGGATCACTGATATTGAACCAAGTATAGACTTCTTGAACTGAAATGTAATCAAGGAGTGAATGTAAAATAGCTGAAACTTGCCTTTTGAGAATTGAAGTATACAAACTGAGGTTAGAGTTTTCGTTTGTCGATTCACTGATATGATCATCCTTATGTACTAGGTTTGCTAAGATGATCTTTCTTGTACAAAAACCGGCACTGGCACTGCCTTATTCAATTTGATGTGATTGATGCACATAAGTTAGCATATAATCTCTGTAATAATACAAGAGACATACCCAATGAGCAGCCTTTCCACAGACACTCCCTCGTAACACAGTCCCCTCAGACACAGCTTATAATGAGACTCTTGTCACAATCAGATAAGAAGAACAGATTTGAAATCTCTTGGGTAAAATAGGTTAGAACTTTTAATTTTTGTTTACTTATTATTTCATCCGTTTTCTTTTACTTCCATCACAGTTTTAAGACACTTTTTGTAGTAGGTGATAAAGTATTTTTTAACAACGGAAATTGGAAAAGGTTAGGTAGTGTGTGATAAAGTATTTTGATTAATTTGTTCTTTACATTATTAAATGTCTTACTTAAATTGCGTAATATGAAGCCGTGTTGCAAGTAAAAGAGAACGGAAGAAGTATTAACCAATCTTAATCACATATTAATAATACACAAAATTTTGCATTACATAAATAAAAAAGGATGTAACTACAAAAATCAAAATTGGTGTGACGCCAATGAGACAAACAAATAGGTACAAAGGGTGTAATTCCAACCCTCCATAGGTTCTACTTATAGAAAGGAGGACTAAGATTATATGGATTATGGACAAATAAGTTGAGAATTGTAGCTATCAACTATTTAAGGGTTCTTCTACACACCTCCTCGAGAAATCAATTTTTTTGATGGAACAGAAGCATGAGTTATTGAATCCCAAGTATCCCACCATCACTTATTTGCTTGTGCATATATGATACGTGTAGTTACGTATAAATAGATAAGGGGTTTACAATAAATACACAATATCCACCCTAGAATGATAAAGGATCGAAAATGTCCTCATTATCAAAGATAGCAATCTAAAATCTATGTGATCATTCTAGTGATTATATATACAGCCTGCCTTATATATGTGTTGTGACCACCTATATATATATACACACTAATAAAAAAATAAAATATCAATGATATCATGTAAAGTATGCTAAATTAGTAGAATGTTGCGTCAAAAAAAAAAAATTAGTACAATGTTAACAATCCTTATAATATCAAAATTTTGTTTTCTTATTATTGTATTACCTTTTTTTTTTTTAAATTGAAAAATATTAAAGTACTAAATGAAGCTCGTGCGATGCACGGTTTGATTGAATTTTTTAAAAAATATATATATAATATTTTTTCTATGTATGTGCTAAAATTTGTTATATATTTACATAAAATTCATAATATTAAAAGATAATATTTTATATTTAATTAATTTAAACTAAAAAAAAATCTCATTCGATAATTTTTCTTATACGTCATTTGGATTATTTAATTTTAAAATAAATTAATAATCTCTTATTTTATTAGGTACAATTAATATTTATAATCCTATGTGGCGCGTTAAGAAAATTAAAGCTCTTTAAAAATTCGGGAAAAAACTCCCATATATATTAGACTAGATGAAGCCCGTGCGATGCACGATTTGTTTGATTTTTTTTAAATAATGTTTTTTTTTTTGTATTTATGAGCCTAAAATTTGTTATATATTTAGATAAAATTCCTAATATTAAAAGATAATATATAATATTTAATTAATTTAAACTTAAAAACCTCTTCGTCAATTTTGCTTACATGACATTTAAATTATTTAATTCTAAAAGAAATTAATAATCTCTTATTTAATTGGCTACTACTAAGATTTATAATCCTACATGGCGCGCTGAGAAAATTAGATCTTACGTGACTCTCTAACAACTCGGGAAAAAACTCCCCTTTATATATATATATATTATATTAGATTACTTGGTATATCATATACTACGTATTAATGGTTAAATATGTACCTTGATTTGTGTGCCTTAAAAACTAGTGTCAATTATTTGAAACAAAGGAAGTATATATATTTGAATAGGGGTGTCCATTATTCGGACTCCAGTCCAAAATCCAATCCAATCCAATCCAAATAAGCTATTTGGATTGGACTTTTTTAAATTTGGATTGGATTTGGACTCAAAAATTTTGAAATTCGGATTGGATTTGGACTCAAATTTTTTAAGTTCAAAAAGTCCAATCCAGTCCAAATAGTCCGAATATATATATATATATATATATATATATATATATATATATATATATAAAATTAAAAAAAATAATAATAAACTTCAATCCATATAAAATTAGTAAGCCCAAACCCAATAGCCCAAATCTGCCAAATCCCCTCATTACTATATACTAGAAACCCTAAATCATTTCTTAGAAATTTTTTTTTTATTATTAATTCCGATTGGATCGGACTGGATTCGGACTATGAAATTTTAATTTGGATTGGATCGGATTGGATTTTGAAAACTTTGGATTTGGATTTGGACTATAAAATGAGAGTCCAAATATATTTCGGATTGGATTGGACTAGGCTTTAGTCCAATCCAAAGTTCGAATGGACACCCCTATATTTGAATACGGATCAGACAAGCAAACATAAATTGTATAATATCTTGATAGATATTATAATCATGTAACTGGTTTGTGTAACTATTTACAAATTTGTCATAAATATACTACATCCTTTTCATATTATGTGTAACATTTACAAAGAATCGGATGCTAGTACGCTACACATTACATGCAACATGTATTTCCTTTTTAATTTAAGTGTCATTTCTCTCTCTATATATATCCTCATCACAAGCATTTCTATCTTTCTTTTATGTATTTAACACTTACCGAGATTCCGGATTGGAAGCGGGTCCGATATCCGATCTCCCACTGACGTAGGAGACTAGTCTCGACCGGTGTCTGCTCGTGGAATAGAAAGAGTTCGTTGCATCAACGTAGTCAAAAACGCTTACTTAAGCTCATCGATGTGTACTCCTCGGTTGTGAAAGAGCGGGCGGACCGGGAATTGAATCAGATGCATCGAATGCCCTTGCCCTGTTAGTAAGAAAAGAAGGTAATGTCAATTTGCTTACTTGTTAGAGTAAGGAACTGAACAAATTTTATATAGAAGTCTGTATGAAGACGTTTGTTACACATAATATAAAATGGAGGTAGTACTCCATGTCGATTAGTCCTGTCGACAGTCGACTAGTCCTCCAAAATATCTAACAGTTTTAGGTACTTGCATATATAGCTAATTATTTTCTGTTGCTGCCTTGTCGGGAAGGCAATTATGTATCGCTAAACTATCAAAAATATGAATGAGAGGTTAAAGTGACAGTTAGGCTTAGGTGAGTGTGTACCACGTTGCTCCTATCTTTGTGCTGGCCTTCCATTCGTGTAAGATAAATAAACATGCACTATTAAAATGTATTTGACAAACATGTTACTTCATGTACTACGTATTACTATTTTTAGTATTAACCAAATTGGGCATGTGTACGATTTTTAGAATAATAACATCTACTCTTTTATTAACTACTCCCTCCGTCCCTAAATTACATTCCTCCTTTCTATTTTTGGTATTCCAAAATTACATTCCTCCTTACTATTTTTGATAAGTTTTTTTTAGTAAATCAACTCTCTTTTTCTGTTTTATATTTAATGCTTTCTCACTCATTCTTACCTAATCTCACTCATAATCCTTGTGCCAAATTACAATGAATATGATTGGTTAAAAATTTTCAATTAAGAGCATGTGATTGGTCCTTTATTTTTTGCAAAGGGTTGATGACATGCCATGAGTAATAACTAATCTATCTTTGTACTTCCCATTGCATTATCTAATTATTGTTATTTGTCTTATTCTTTCCTCCTTAATTCCCGTGTAAATTTTCAAAGAGGAATGTAATTTAGGGACGGAAGGAGTAGTGAAAAGATAGGTCGAAGACACACTGTTGTATACGGAGTAATTAACAAGATCTCTTTTAAGAGAATGCGAGTATATAATAATTATACCAAAGCTTATACAAGTATTAGATAATCTTTAGCTTTATACTTGTTTCTGTCAGGATTCAATAACCCGATTCTGAGATCCAAAGCCCGAACCTGAAATCCGTTAGGCCCCTATCGTCCAGATGAGAACCTACACAAAGAACATAGATTAACTAACCCCGGGGTAGATCCGGAGGTAACCATTCCGATGACAAAGTCATAAAGTGTTTAAGAATATAAGAAGAGAGAGAAAGTGTGTGTGTGTGTGTGAGAGAGAGAGAGAGATAGTGTAATAAATACTACCTTGATTATGAGATTAAGCTTGATTATTAATAACCCTTCCAGATGACAAACGGCTGCATGACATGCAAAGTACCTTGCGCCACATGTCAAATCGCTGCTGCCACATGTCGATCACTGATAAGCCGACATATCTGCTTTGTGGATGTCTGCTGACATGTTTGCTAGTTATTGGGGATCCGTATCCAGATAACATATCGATCTTTCATATAGGGCCGTCCCAAAGTATACGGAGGCCCTGTGCGATTAAAAATAAATGGGCCCCCATCTAATTTATAATTTTGTCACCCAAAAAAATTAAAATAAAGAGTGAAGCTCACAAGAGTCATCGAATCTTGAACCACTTGTAAATATTCTCCAGCATCTGACCATTGAGCTACCTACAAGAGATTCTCAATAATAATGCTAGCTTATTTTTTATATTCTTAAATTGATATGAGGCCCTATTAACTTTTGGGCCCTGTGCAGTTACTCACCCTGCACATCCTAAGGGTCGGGCCTGCTTTCATACGCTGTCGGCCCTGTGCCCATATCTCCTCATACAATACTTTGTTTAATTTAAGTTATTTTTGTTTGCACTTAATACATGAATTAAACTCTAAACTTAATTTTATTCACCTCAACTTAATTTTATCAAATATACTATGAGCTTATATGTTAATACAAGTTGAATCAAACACAACCCATATGAGCTTATAATCCTTGAAGTGAACTTATCTACATACAATTACTATATGAGAAAGAGAAGGCTAGAAAGTAGAAACCTAAACGACACAGAACTGACACAACGTGTTGCACATAAATTTAATCGCACATAGAACTATAAAAGTCGTAGGTGCACCCGATTGTATCTAGCTAGGAGTATGCAATGTGTGCAATGTGTGAGCTCGCACATGTTTGTGAATGCTCCATCGATCATCCACACCTGGAGGGACATGAAAACAAAGAATTTAATTAATTCGTTAATTAGTAGAAATTCATTCAAGTCACTTTCAAAAGAACAAACACAATAGGAATCAAGCTAATTTAAGTTGACATAAAACCTGGATACTATTGTTCTGGAGAGTAATTACACCCATTTATTTCCCTATTTAACACGGCATTTTCTTGTCCAATTTATAACCTAGTGAATATGGTATTCTTGTTGTCCACAAATAATATCTTGAATGGAACTAAAGAACTATTCACATGTAGCATTTCACGTTCATGTTAAATTAAATATCATTTACTTTTATTAATTTTGAAGGTTAAATGCAACAATCAACCAAAAAAACAAATCAAAAGAAAATTCGTTATTGTTCCCTTGTTATGAAGGCATTACAACTATTTAGCTAGGTGACTGATAAATCTACTTAACAACGCCTATTTAATGTTGGTTTCAATTATATATTTCTAACAATAAGTATTTGTTATATGAGTTAGCAATTTGTAAATCGACGTGACGAATCAAGTCATATTAATGTGGCGAATCAACTTTGACATCATTTTTTTTTTAACAATTATATAAAATCAAGTATTTTTGTTTAATATGCCATTGGATTAGTCTCAACATATTTTTCGTCTCTTACTAATTAATACATAATATTGTCTTTCATCCTAAATATATTAAAGAGTATGTATACCATTTGAAGATTTAAAGATAATTTATATACGCGTTCTTTAGAATATAGCCGAATGACTATATTACGAAATATAATAAAACGATCACTTACATGAGATAAAATTATTTTGTACTTCTTTCGTTTCTTTTAATTCAATACATTTTGACTTTGTGCATTATTCACATAACTTACTTTGACTTGATTTTGTAATTTAGCGGTATAAAATAAATATGTGGGGTGAGGTCTTATTAGATTCAATTCGTCTTAGCATCTATTTTTAAAATATCACATCAAATGTTTATAATTTTTGCTTATACATAATTAAAAATTTAGTATTTAGGGCCTGTTCACCGCAGCTTAATTTCAGTTCAATTAAGCTCCAATTAGTTCAGTTCAGTTCAGTTCCTATTTTCCTTCACTCATAAAATATTCATTTAAGTTCTACTCAGTTCAGTTCAGCTCCAATCGGTTCAATTGTACGACGTTGTAAAACATGCCTAAATGAAAGGTGTTACCTAATTTGCAACGAAGAAGTATGTAACAAATAACAATATTAGATAAATACGGAACTTACTAATATAACAATAATAGCATGAAGTTAGTTGTTAATTTCATATAACCAATACCACAATTATTATTGTCAATAGGCCAGAGATTCCATGATTCCATCCTGTCCGCATTTCTACAACACCTAACAAGTAACAAACTAACAACTAATTCCAAGTAAAACAGCTTTCTTCCAAAGCATTGCCATATCCTCCAAGTTACTCTATAACCTCCGTACTATTTCATTTTATCATGTTTTGACTTAGGGCCTGTTCTCTTACGTTGAAATTCATTTCAGTTCAGCTCAGTTTAGCTCAGTTCAGTTCAGTTCAGTTCAGCTCCTAATTTTCTTCTCTTATAAAATATTCAGTTCAGTTCAGCTCAGTTCAGCTCAGTTCAGTTCAGCTCAATTCAGATCAGTTCAGTTAAGTTCAGTTGAGTTCAGTCAATGAAAACAGGCCCTTAGTCATACAAGGAATATACTCAAATTTTAAGATAAATCCTTAATTAAGTTTAATGATAAATTTAAAATTTACCAATATTCCAAACACTTTAGCATTTATTATACCGGGTATACTAAAGATTGATAAGGAGTACTTAACAATTACTACTATGTAGTCGGGTAAGTAAAGGGTCTATTCTCTTACGTTGAAATTTAGTTCAGTTCAGTTCAGTTCAGCTCAGTTCAGCTCAGTTCAGTTTAGTTCAGTTTAGTTCAGCTCAGTTCAGTTCAGTTAGTTCAGCTCCTAATTTCCTTCTCTTATAAAATATTCATTTCAGTTCAGTTCAGTTCAGTTCAACTCAATTCAGTTCAGTTCAGTTCAACTCAATTCAGTTCAGTTCAGTTCATTTTAGTTCAGCTGAGTTCAGTCAATGAGAACAGGCCCTAAGGGTCGATTGAATCCTAAGAGACTTGAATCAACGCTAAGCAAGTAACCAATTCAACTCAAAGGCTTAGCAAAAACAAACAAATAAATAAGTAACTAATCTAACTATTAACCAAATATGAGGTAGCTAAAGCTTGATTAAATTATGGTACATTATGATTTTTAGATTGTAAATTAAGAGATTATATATAAGGGGATAATAATGATAAAGAGTATTACACGATCACCTTTATAATATAAACATTCTTAGTTCGTTCTCTTTTACCTGCAACATATAGATATTAAAACTATTTACATTATTTTTCTATTGACCACCTTTGTAAAATTACGTGTTAGACAAAATATAATCATGTGAGGTTTTGTTACATTCATCTCACTTTAAATGAAGTATTTTCATAATATTATTTGTTTTTTTCTTTTAATTTCTTTTATACTTTTTACTTATCTACAATTTTAGAAATATAAAAAAGGTTGGAACTATGCAATGGTCTAACAAGGGTGAAATTTAACACGTTACAGCTAATTAAATAAAAAATGGATGAAACGTACATTTCTATTATCATGAGAGCTATGTCACATTATTTTATAAAAATATGACACTTTTAATTTAAACGGAATATCACCATTACTTTGGTTGTTTTAAGGTAAATTTTTTTTTTTTTTTTTTTTTTTTTTTTTTTGAGGGGATTTTTTGAAGGTATCTTTGTATCTAATGAACACTATTTATCATAATCTAAATTGTCAAATTTGTTTTATTAAAAATTTGTCCCAATAATTAAGTTTGCTCCATCAAGAAAATTAGTTTTAAATTTTTTTTCCAAGCAGGCCCTATATCATTTAATATTATAACACGTCATTTTCTTGATAGCAAATTGGAACCAATCCTACAACACACACTTTACATTTCTTTTATTTGTAAAAAATAAAAGAAAAGAAAAGTAATATCCACTTAAAAAAATAAAAATCTGATCTATTATTAAAGCAAATCAAAAATCCTCAAAAAATTCACAATCTTTCATACAATCATAACTTCATAATCAAGGTGATCACCAAGATTTACCAACATTAATGAAATCTTCCTAAACATTCACAATATATAACTTCATCCACCGCTTCATTTTTTTTCCTCCTCTTCAACTAAACAAACACAAAAAAAGACTAAAAAAGAAGATGAGGTTTCTCTTTGAATGTGTAACTTGTTGCACCATGATAAACCCTTCTTCTTCTTCTAATGATGAAGAGGAGCCTACGTCTCCTCCGACCCCGAGGACGGAGGAGACACGCTCCCTTGTTAACCGACGTCGTAAACGAGCCCCTACTAGGAGCTCCTCGGCCGATTGGAAGCCATCCCTTTTTCCTATATCGGAGGAATCCGCCGTCTCGGTGACTTTGCAAAAGCCGGTTAACCGGAAACCGGCGTCTCCGAGGACTTCCAAGCGGTGTGGTTCGTCCTCGGTCGAGGTCAATGCTCGTTCTCGCTCCTATGATAATTTTGGGTATGGATCCTTAACCCCTTCCTTTAAAAAAAAAAATTATTATTAGTAATAATTTTAAAATTTTTAATTATTTTTGTAATGAAAAAAAAAATATTTTTATCGTCACAAATTTTAAAAAACTAAATAAATAATAACTGTAATTAATATTTACATTTGTATGTCTTTACTTGGAGTAAAATGAATAAGTTTTTTAAACCTATTCTTTTACTAGTGTTCTCATTTAATTTTAAATTAAATATTTTAATTCGTTGAAGTTCACTTGATTTTGAATTGAAATTTTATCTGATCTTAGGAGTTAGCAAATATGGTCAATGCTAACGGACAAAATATATGCATGTTATAAGTTAATAAATCGCTTTCTGTTCTCAAATTGTTGCATCATTTTTGTGTCATAAGGGTTAGAACGAGTTCTATTTCAACAAATTGTTGTTAAAAATTGGATTACATTACATGTGACCTATAATGGTAAGTGGTAACACACGAAGTGTACTTTGATCACATACATAAATCCATGATCAACATAAATTGCGGAAGTTATTTGGTTCATAAAAATTGTGAGTGTTAACTATCTTTTTGTAAAAAAGGTATGTAGCTACTCAATTTAGTACCTAATTGTGTATGTGTACATATATTTGTAGTTAAAAACTTACTACCTAATCACTTTGTCGTATTGTTGTTGAAATTAAGAACCTCTCACATCATAATTGAATTATTTCTCCATCTATCGCCAAGTTGGAAAAAACGATAACTTCTAATAATACAAGAACTATAAGTTAAGAAAACTACTATAGTGAGAGAAGATAGGCAAACCACTTATCACGAGGCAACATTAATATGAAAACAATTATGTACTAATCAATTAAATTATTGGTGATGTTCATGTCATTTCAAGGTTTTTAAAAAGAATAAAAAATTCTTTCAAAAAATTAAGAAGTACTCTTATATGTTTGGTTTGTGCAAATAAAAAAATACTCCGTAAGTGTAAGTAATGATAATAGATATATGTACTCCGTATATGATTTCATAGAAAACCACATATGTTACCAGTTATGCACAAACTGGCTTTATGCATTATCATACGAGTATATATTAGTATGAGACTTTTCTTATATAATACATATTATATTAATTTCTTAATATTAAGTCACAAGCTATAACCATGTATCAAAGACTAAAAATCTCTTAAAATCTTAATCTCCTTTTATTGTGAATCAAAATAAGAGCTCAAATTTTGTGTTACATCACTTATTATGTCCAAAAACTAGTATTCTTGCTAGGTTTATTTTAGCACGATTAAAATGTGGAAAAAAATAGTCCTGAAAATAGAATCTATCAACTTTTATATAGTGCGCCTTTGTTAGCTTTTTGGTGGATACATTTTGGAAGTAAGTGGAGAAGGTTTGACCTTGGGGTGGTAATTCCAAATACTTGTTTGTTTTTAATGCTAATAATGGAAATTTGTGTAGATACTCCTTGTATTGGATATGGTATGACAGTTGGATTCAATCAGCTGTTTGGATATGCAAATTCTAGTTAGTTTGTCATTCATATGTGGATCAGATTACATTGACATGTCACAATATTTATGATTTGATACACATTTGGTCGTTGATAAAAATAAGGAACAGTGTGATTAAGATTTAAACCTTCACTATTTTTTTTTCCGCCCAATTTACCCTTTGAGCCAATTCGGATTTGAGGATCAATTATGGATAGTTAGGTTTCATTCCCCTCCCAATTAATGATGCGGGGAATTGAACACAAGTCTTCCCTACCAAGTGTAATCCCAATCACCACTACACCAACAACCAATTGGTAAACCTTCACCCTTTCACTCAACCAATACTCCGTATGTTGTAATATTTTCAACAAATCTTTTTATAAATAGCCTTTTTTTTTTTAATTATTTAAATACTTATATTACGGATTTATGGTGTGATTAAAGCCCTTGAAACTATAATCTACTCTTGATTCCAACCTTTTGCTCTAGACTAGAATTTATATACTTCTATATATAGAGTTAAAGATTAGATAGATTATATACTTCTCTAGTCTAGAAAATGACTCAATGCCATTTTGTCATTTGAACTAGTCAAAATAATGATTTAAATTCTCCAAGAATAAAATCATTCATACTCACTAATTAATAAGGAGTATGATCCAAATAATTGGATGGAAATATAATAAAGGATAAATCAAAGGCATTGAGTCATCATGTTAAAATCATAAATATACACCTATTGCATATGATTCAACAATAATTCAATGTATTTTGTTGACATTAAAAAAATACCTCGCTTTGATTTGTTGACTTGTTTCTTCTCATGTAATTCTAATCTCCTTTTCACGTAACCAAACTTTTGATGTTGACATATTTGCAAGCAATAATCCGTCTTTGATGTTCACAAAGGAGTTAATTATTGATTAAAATTTGTAATTTAATTTAGTAGACTTTTTCTTGTTGCCAGTTCATATACTTCATACATAACACTTACATGTCACAAGATTCAGCATCAAATATAAATAATAAAGTATCAAATCATGCATCATGAGATTGATGATTTTTTTTAACATATAATTAGTGATAAAGTTTGTAAACATAAATAATAAAGTATTAAATCATGCAGCATGGGATTGATTTTTTTTTTTTTTTTTTTTTTTATGCAAATTTTATTTCCATTTTTTAAGTGATAAAGATTGTTAAAAGGTCCATCAAGTTGTCCATTAAAGTTTATATCATACTTGTAGATATTTTTTTAAGTTACATGGATAAACGAAAATATTTGGTTCTTCTTTTCTCAAAACTGCAACACCTTGAAATCATTGACATATATGCTTTAGTACTATACAAAGGGAAAGTTGGGATGTCTAATTAGTCAAACAAGGTAGGTTAGCAAAGCAATTGAATTTAGTAGCAAAACAATAGAATTTAGTAATTTTTTTTTATCCTTATCTAATCAAATAATTGCACCAATAAATTATTAGCAGCCTTAACTTTGTTATGTATAAGAAAATGTCTAGAATGATAAAGACGGATATATGAAGGTTAAAATAAAGTAATGCTACTAATTAATCTCCTAATAACGAGCACTAATTTTATATACCTTGTACCATATAACCATACTAGTGTTTTCTTATTTCTAAATGATGATGAAAGGTATCACTTGATGTAATATGACTATATGATACATTATGCTACGTAATTCTATTGAAAGTAACGAGTCTAATATTTATTTGAAATAACTTATAATATAATAGTGTTGTCTACTCACTATCATTAGGAACAGAGCGAGTACAAGCTAAGTTAAATAGTACTCCGTACTTTGTATTTTGGTATCGTGGATATTATTTTCATCTAACGTATTTCATTTATTGCATGTTTAACAGCCGAGAACCTCTTCCGATGGTGTTCCCAGCCTTCTCTGCAGCTCCTTTCATGTTTTGATCGTAATCATCCGCTTTGTATTTTAATTACCTTGTGAGATCTGTAATTAAGTGAATTTGCTGGATGAATAGCAGCTACTGTTCTCCTTCCATTTGTGAATATGTCAAGCAGTTTTCTTTGCTTATTTGAGGAAAGTTAATTATCCCACGGTGTGTTGAAAATTATATACTCCGTATATGTCAACACAACCGGTTATATCTTATAAAGTTATAAGGTACAATCGGTTGCCCAATTTGCTCATATATGGACACATTGGTGTTGCTCTTACTAGCCATTGCTTCACAAATTAAATTTGCTCTTTGGCAAGTTTAAAA
Source organism: Chenopodium quinoa (assembly GCF_001683475.1). NCBI lineage: Eukaryota > Viridiplantae > Streptophyta > Magnoliopsida > Caryophyllales > Amaranthaceae > Chenopodium > Chenopodium quinoa. The sequence continues at coordinate 79,446 of NW_018742271.1, read as the reverse complement.
TTTAAAGACGAGTATAATATTGAAGAAGGAAAAAAGAGTAATATTAACACCAACAAAGTTATTATTAAAAAAAAAAAAAGGATAATTTGTCCAAGATTCAAAATGTATTCCAAATTTTGCTAATTTACTTCAATGATGATTGTATTCCAAATCAAATTGCTCTCAATTATTCATCACCGATAAATAATAATAGTAATAGTAAATCAACAAAAATTTCAAATTCAAATAAAAAAAGTAAATCCTGAATTCAAACCTAACTTGAGAGTGATTGGATGTGGCAATTTGCACCCTAACAAATCTCAACTTAAATATGGCCTCCCCATTCTTTGTGTGATACTTTATTAATGAGTGATTTAGGGTTAAAAACTTGTGATTGACTTTTTATATATAAAGGACATAGTTGGAACATGGAAGAGTAGCTTGAAAACGATAGAAAAAGAGTGATGATTTTGCTCCTTGTGAATAATTGGAACCGAATCTTTAGGAGGGCCATGTAAATAGTGTAGTTATATAGAGATTTGGTCCCAAAGAAAGTGTATGGTGAATTGGTGATTGGTGGAGTTGAATTTTGTTTTATGACGTCCTATAATTTTTTTTTTTTTTTTTTTTTGTGGAGATTGTAGTCATAATTCCATCTTTCCCATTATTATTTTGTTATAAATCCCTAAACTACAACTTTAATGGAATTATGATGGTTGCTTTTAATTAGAATAATTAATGGGGCTAGAAATTTACAAATTGCATGATTCTTGATCAAATTTGTACAGAATTTTGGATACTAGTCATACAAGATACAACACATAGTTTTTTTTTTTTTTTTTTTTTTTTTTTTTTTTTTTTTTTTTTTTTTTTTGAAGGAGCATACAACACATAGTTATATAAATGTAAATATGTAATGACTGCATAAGCCAAAAATAACTCAAAATTTGAGTAAATCATATTAATTAATTGAGAATTGATCCAATTAAGACCAAAATATTGAATTTTTTTTAGAAAACGCAAAATATTGACTTATCGCCAAGTTAAACTTCATTTGAATGATAACTTCTATAAACTACTCCGTAATTGCATTTAATGAGTTTAAATATTCATCCTTCAATTTACCTTGAAAATGAAAGGAAAATCAATGGCACATAAACAAAATCCAATAAACAAGCAATGAACTACTCGTACTCTGTCAGTCAATTTATTATGAAGCAATCTACAATTATCAAGTATGGACTAGAATTGAGTACATACACAAATTAATCAAATTGCAACTTGCAACTTTGAAAATTGAAACGCTATGATTGACATTGTCAACAAGTAGATATTAAGGATTCTATTCTACATTTCTACTCCTCTTAGGCATATCACCGATTGACCAAATCAGTCCCACAAAAATTATAAGGAAAATGATACATACAACTCTTAGAACTGCATATAAGAAGATAGAAGTTATTATTCTAAGATAAAATAAAGGTTAAAACACTAATTAGTGTGTGATTTAATCATGCATATATATGAGTTGCATTATACTATTATATACTTCTATTGCGTTAAATATATTGTATTGTTATAATGTATTGATAAGTATATAAATCTACCATTACCCAAAATAAAAAGGTGACATTGAACTAAAGAAGAGGAAACAAATAAAGGGACTAAAACTCTTTTATGTATAGCTCAAAATAGCTTCACCTTCCTCCAAACCAGCCATTGTATCATACAAAGGCCGATTCAAAGTTTCAGGCAAACAAAACACAAGTAAACCACCAACAATTCCACATACAGAGAACACGGCAAAGGGCAATGTACTTCCCATCATCACCACAAGTGGTGCTAAAATCGCTCCGGTTTGAGACGCTTGTGTTGTACATCCTAAGGCCGTATTCCTAACCACCGTAGGGAACATCTCCATCGTATAAACAAACATTAGATTATAAGTTCCGGCCATACCGAAAATTCCCAATATTCCACATAACATTTGTAAATTCTTCCATATTCCGTAGCTCTTTATTATGCTCCCTAACAAACAAAACACCCCACTAAACCACATTGTACTTATTGTTACTGGCTTCCTTCCGAACTTATCAGCCATTATCGCGGTTATTGTGTAAGAAGGTAGTTCAAAAATTGCGTTTAGTAGTACGTTGATGTAGAGGTTGGTGTCTAGATTGACAACATTTAGACTAAGTCCATAATATACAATTGCACAACAAAAATTGATCATAATAGCTAATAAAAGGCGTACTCTTGTGGTTGGTAACTTAAGGACGTCTAGTAAAGAGCCCTTTGTTATTACCTCTTTTGCTTCTTCTTCATCAAGTAATGTGTCGTCGTCTTTGTTGCTATTGTTATTAGCATCATCATCTAGGATAAGCTCGACGTTTTGTGGTATTATCCTACCGTTAGACAATGCCATATGTCGCATGACATTCATTGCATCCTTTGTCTTACCACGTACAAGGTACCACCTAGGTGATTCCGAGAGGAAAGGAACAACGATTGCTATGAAGACTATTGAAGGTATCGACGATGCAATGTAGTAGAGATCGCCAAGATTGGAATACATAGGCGATTCCTGAGAGAAGTGCAATGCCTGCGGAGAAGAAATAGAAGGTAGACATACCAGCAACACCGCGTTTAGTTGGTCCAATGGGTTCAGTGGCGAGGACAAAGGCACACATGCCTACACCACCCGTGCCTAGGCCACTTAGGAAGCGGAGGAGGGTGTAGAAGGCGTAATTTGGAGAGAAGGCGGTCAAGCAACCGAGGATTCCATTTAATAGACATATAATGGTTAATGAGCCTTTTCTTCCTAGTGATGAATCTGAGAGATGGCCAAATATTCCTGCTCCTGAAATTGATTAAAGTTGCCATTAGAATGAAAGTGTATGCTTAGTTGCTTGCTATTATTGCTACTTCATAAGCATCTTAGTAAAAAAAATCTTAGAAGGGTGAAATAGTGCATAAAATACAAGTAGTTACTAAATTTGTAAAGGCCCAAATTTGTAAAGGCCGGCCCATTTTACGGAAGTCAGCACGCCACAAAATAAATGTGCTTTTATTTCCCTCTATCGGCCCAACTAGCACCTATCCTAATCCATTCACTCAAAGTCTCAAAGCCTTAAACATTAATAATTTGACTTATTTTCTCCAAACTTATTTTATTTAAACAAAATTGTTGGTGTAGACTAAGGGCCTGTTCTCATATGTTTATTTTCAATTCACCTCCTAATTTTCTTCTCTTATAAAATATTCATTTTATTTCATTTCATTTCAGTTCAGCTGAGTTCAGTCTATGAGAACAGACCCTAATTAAAATTGTTACTATTATAACAAATGCGAGAGATATAAAACAAATAAGAAAATAAATTAAAGTAAAATTTTGTATGCTTCACTTATACAAAACAATCTAGTTAGATTTTGGGAATTTGTGTGCATATTTCTTTTTATTATTTTTTTAACGTGCAACACATACATTAACGCATTGTTGGACTTGAATGAATATAATTTGTTAAATATTCCTATTATTTAAATGGAGTTTATTGGAAAACTAAATATTATATTTACTAAAAATAATTTTTATGGTTTTTTTTTTTTTTTTTTTTTTTTTGGTGGAATGATAATTGAATATTTCTAAAAAAATTTAGTAAATGAATCAAGGGGTCTTTTTAAAAATAATTTGAAACTTTAAATTTGGGGGTTATTTTAACAATTTTAATTTTAAACCTGGGATATTATGCATTTATGCTGTCAAATAATATTATGTTCTTCTATGATACTGAAAATAATAGCTCTGTCACCCCACAATTTCTATGTTACTGCTGGAGTTATGTTATTTTGATGTTAATTTCTCACTATTTTAATTTATGTATATGTTATTATGAAATAAGTACATGTTATTGTATACTTGCATGTTGTTTTTTTTTTATCATATAACTAATATATAAAGCTAAACTTTTAGCCAGACGACGAGATAGTGACACTTGGCGTTCTAATTTTTCGCCAAGTGTCGCGCCACGTAGGATAGAGTTATATAGAATTCAATTTGTAGGATAAAAAAATTAATTTAGAATTCTACTTTCAATCAAATTTGGATAGAATTTTAGGATAAAATTGTTAATTTAGAGTTTTATTTTCGATAAAATACCAATATTTCATATGTACAAATTAAATTATAATTTTATTAAAAAAAATTATAACACTCATAAATTATCATATAAATTTATTTTTTGTATCATAGTATTTTTTTTTTTGAGCGAAGGATTTAGCTCAAAATGCACCACATCCATTATTTATAGTATATTATATAATCAATTAAAACATTATACTTTACAATCTAATATAATCTAATTACTGTGCGTAGACCTGTAAATCGGGTCGGGTCACGAGTCATTTCGGGCAGGGTCATTATTTTAGGTTACGGGTCAAGAAATGTTTTACACCAATGTTATTATTATTATTAGTCATTACATGCCTACTATATAGTTTAAATCATCACAAAAACACATCAATTCCTAACTAATTTTGTATCAATGATATATTTTAAAATTTGACATATAGATTAAAAATTTATCTTAAAATTCAATAAACAACTCGGGCATCGCACGGGCACAAAACTAGTTTTATTTTTATTTTAATCTATTTCTGCTTATCATCACTGTTTTGAGGCAAGTGTAGAGTCTGTAGACTGATGCATGGTAATTTCATAGGATTTTTCTTGTTATTCTTCGTGAATCAATGCTTATTTTGTGATACTAGGTTTATTTTTACATCATCTTGTTGTAATTGTACAGCTGATGTTGAAATAAAATAAAAAAAGAAAAAAAAAACACACACACACATAATCATTACATATTTGTTGTAAATTAAGCAATTTACTCAATTGAATTTTCAGAGTGTTCTGCCATACTTCAATAATTTTCAATTAAATACTAGCCATTAAATACTATAACAACAAAATAGGAAATGATTATGCTAAGTGGGTGAACATGGCCCACATAATACTCCATTAAAACTGCTGGTAACTTCTTAGACCTAGGATACTACTTTTATTTAGGAAAATAATCTTCCACTAAGGCACTAGATAATAACGACTAACAACTAAGTCCACTGATTTTGGGGCATTAAGAAACAATACTCATACATAAACTAATGAAATAAAGAATATTAGTATCTTATATCTACTAGCATACTAGATCGACAATAGGGACACTTGTGTTTTCCGGGAAGCCATCTGAAAATGCAGTCGCGATGAAATACGTGGTTGCAACGAGACAAGCTTATTGCATTTTCCGATGACAAGTTGTCAAGACAAATGGAGCAAATAGTATCATTACCGAAATCTTTTGTATGAATCCATTCAACGGTTTGTTTTTGCTTCCTAAACACCCACGGTAATATAATCTCGGAATATTGTACATTAGCGTGGCGCATAAGCTCGGGGTAAAGACATTTAAGGATCTCAACATCATCTTGTTCAAGGCTTTGATATTCAACATTTGTAAAAGGGATTTCATCAAAACTTACATTGTTGAGTTTGGATGGAAAATAAGCATATTCGTTGTCATCGAATATTTCATCAAAATCGTGTGTAGTAATATAGGAATCCTCTTGCTTATTAGCAGTAGTAGTATACACGAACAAAGACTGCTGATCCTCTTGTTGGCAATGCCTTCCATCGATGAGAATATCAAGCACAAACAAAAGTCCGGGATAAGCATCAATATTCCTATGATAACGGAAGCAAGACTTCAAATAGTCCGAAACGTTTCGAGAAATTAACTCTTTTGATTTAGGGCCAATATAATCTTGGATTTCCGAGATTACTTGTTTTGCCAATTCAGAAAAATCACCTCTGTGAATGGCGTAAACTTTGAAATAGACGAGTTTCCTAAGCAGATTTTGATCATATGATTTGAGATTTAGGAGGAATAGCCCTTGATTATACAAGAAAGATGGAGGGAACTCATGGGGAAGGAAGACTCGAAAGAGTTTAACATTATCTAGCTTTGCTTCATGCAGCATCATGTTTATGTTTATGGAGAACCTACTAAACCAAATACAAATATCAAATATTATGATCAAGTATGATTGTTTAAAGCTATGAATAGCTAGTATATTTAATTTATTCTAAGCTAAACCTTGGGCAGTACGCTAACAACTCCTATGTTTCAGAGGATAATAGTAATAGATAGATTTAGGAATTAAAAAATATTGCCAATAAAACTTTCCATAACTTTTACTAATAATTTGTACGTGTTTAATACGGAGTAGGATAATAATGGATAGATTTGGAAAATAGGCGGAAACGATATCCTAAAAGTTACTATATTAAAAAAATCAATATTTGGAAGATTACGCTTAGTATTTCCTACACTGTATAATAATAGCATAACCAAATTAGATAGATTTATAATTCTACCATATTTAAAAAATCAATATCCACAAATCATTTTTTTTTTTTTTTTTTTTTTTTTGGGTTTTGGATAATATTGATTTATAAATTAAAGCTTCAAAACTTTTCACTCGGCCGACCCACCCCTATTACCGAAACCACCCCTCTCCCTTCCCTACCATTTGAATCACCCTCATGTATGAGGCATTTGAGAAGGATACAGTAAAGTATCTTCAGGTGAGACTTTGTTGTCATTGTTTACATTATAGCCTATAATCTACATGTATAAGCTTCCGTTATAGTTGATATGTTTGTTGCTGCATCAAAGCTGCCCATTTATTGATCGAGTAGTCGCTTCGCTTGATGACTATCATTCTTGCCAAGAAATAACTGCTATAATTGATAATACAATCATTTTGCACGTGATATGTGAGGAGTATCCAGTTTGGCAATATCATTCGCTCTGTACTTTGCTAATTTTTTTATTTGGGAACCCTTTGGCTGACTAGATTTAGAAACTTATATATTTTATTTTCAATTGGAGCCGTCAAAGGATTTTGTAGGGAATTTAGGCTTGTTTGGTTGAGTTTCTGGCTGGTATGTGTTAAGGTTGCCCAAATCAATATATGATGTTTGCTTAACAAACTTAGATGTTGGTACCAGTGAGTCCCAATATTAGAAAGCCCATTTGATTTATAAGATTAGGAAATTGATCCAGGGAAAACTTTTGTATACACCCGGTTTTCAGTAATTTACTGTACATCGGGTACACTTTTGTCAGATTTAGTGTCACTTTTGTCAAATTTAGTGTCACTTTTGTCAAATTTATCAATGAAGCATAAATAACTTTTATATATGTCAGGGTAACTTTTGTGCGTTTTAGGTGTAACTTTTGCACATTTTATTGTCACTTTATAACGAATGTTCAGTAATTTACTGAATATCCGTTTTATTTAAAAGTTTGTCTTGATCCAGTGAGACCCACTCCTACAAAGCCCGGGAATTTTTCTAATTATACTTTATCAAGGATGATAACAATGACTATCTCATCACCCACAACCATCAGCATTGTCGCTATTGCCTCCTCTTCTCCCCTAGTTGCCGCTTCCTCTACCCAGCATTTCCATGCTTGACCTTGCTTGCTCTCTTTCTCCCGCCAATAATCGCCACTGTGCATTGCAATAAGCACTACCATGATTGATGGAAAGGTGCATAAACTTTTATTCATTTCAGTCTGTATCAATAATCGTTTTCACCACAAAATATCTAGGTCTGGAACTTACGTAGGAAAAAGCCAAAGAGCAACTTACCAGTGGTTCATGATCAGGACAAAAAGGTGATGTTAAGAGGGGGAGGGGGGCTGAGGGGAGGGTGATTGATTTTAAAGGAGTATAGAAGAGAAAGAAGTATTATAGAAGGAGGGTGGAAAGATATATTAATGGGGGGAAGATTTTGAGGAGAAAGGTGAGAGCGATGAAAGGTGAATTGCCCCGGGGGGGGGGATGAGGAGAGTGAAGATTGCTTTGGAGGTGCAATAGGAGAGAAAGAAGTGCATGAAAAGAGGAAGGTGATGGAGGAGTTGGAGGAGAAAGAGGAGAGAGATGAATGGTAGATTCTAGTAGAGAAGAGAGTGAAAAAAGAGGAAGCTAAGAGGCCACGATGAAGGTGGGGAGAGATAGGCCGTTTTGGGGAGTAGGAGTGTATCAAAGAGAAAAAGGGTTGGTTGATGGGAGGAGATCATAGGTGTTGGTATGGGGATGGGGATGGAGGGGGGTTTTACTTTTTCACTGAACACTAAGTTTTAGGTATTGAGCGATGTATAAGGAACCTCAATGCACACTAAGGTGATGGGGTCCTGTTGCGCTTAATTGCACCTCATTGAAGTGAGGTGCACTATGTAATAACTCAAATAAATTTTTTGATATGAATCTCAGAGTCGTGTGTGCCTCCTAATTTAAAAAACAAAAAAGCGCTCTATCCCAATTGCCTAGAGCTTTGCAAGGAATCAGTATTTAGGGGAAGGGTATGCTAGTCATAGTCTATTAGTAGTAACTTGGGGAATAAGTTAGAGGTTTGTTAGGAGGGATTTTCTATAAATAGGTCTCATTAGGAGGGAAGAGGACATGCTGAATATTGTGTGCTTTGTCATTGAGAGAGAGTGAAACTCTTGAAAGCTCATACTCAGGAGAGATTCCATCTCTCGAAAGTAAAATTATCTGATTTGCTGTAATTCTCATCTTATCAATATAATCATCATTTTCTTTTTATTTGCTGCCGCTGTTAGTGCTGTAAGCTATGTCAGTTCCTAGCACGCCTCCATGCCTTAATCGTGCTTTTCCATACACTGGTATTGAGTTTAAAAATTGGATTTGTTTAGTGTAGAGAGTGTAGTTGATGTGAAAGGTTATTGAATCTAGAATCTGATGTTGTGTAAGTATGGTTGAGGAAAGGTAATTAATGACTAATAATTAAATTGATAACTATCACTCCATCCTTTTATGATTGATGGCATAGACCAATAACAATTCAACAAAGAAAAAAGTGGGGTTAGTGGACTACATGTAATTCTTGACTAATTGGAGAGAAAATTTGTCATTTAACATGCATTTATTCCATTGCTAATATTTATTTTCATTGATTGTTTGTAGAGTGACCTTGATTCTTTTGTTGTTCAAGGTTATACTTTAATTTTAAAGGGCAAAATTGTTCTTGTTGTTGTTGGACAGGTGATGATCTATTCACCTTTGATCACTCCAATTCACGTCATATATACAGTAATGCACATATGCTAAGGTAAACGCTTCTTTATCAGAATTTTTTTTTAAGATTCGATTTTATAATTTCTGCATAATCCTTACATTTTTGTAATTTTTGCATGATCTTTACTTGTCTATTATATGATAAGCATATAATACCAAAGTTTAGAGGTTAGGATTGTTTGGGTCCTGCTATATTGGAAGTGTTATGGGCTGTTAGTTTTTTATGTTTTCAGCGGTGAATGTGATTTAAATAAGGCTGGGTTTTAATTTATAAGTGACTGAAGAGAAGTTTGCCGGTCTTTTCATCAACTATGGGCAGGTATTTGATTTCATTGACCAATACTATCAACAATTGGCCCTATTTGCTTTTGAATTTGTTGATTAATTCTAGGAGTAATAGTTTTTCTTAGTGTTTTTTTGTTGAGTTCTATGATTAGTTCTTAAAAGTGTTGTATTCTTTATAAGGTGGTTGATTGTCGTGTTTGTGGTGACCCAAATTATGTGCTTCTTTCCGCTTTTGTTGAGTTCAAATATGAGGTTAAAGCATTGATCACAACCTTAATTAAGCTTAAAATCAAGACTTGTTTTACAAATCAACTTGTTTTGTGGTGTTGCAGATGGTGCACAAGTTGCATTGAGTCTGCCAGGTACTGTGCTTGGCTTTTATCCAATCAAAGTTCTTTCTTCTGAAGACTGCAATTGAGTGTTGAGAGAAAAGTGGGTTTAGCTGGTAGAGATGAAAGTCTCTACACTCCACTACTGTCAGTTCTATCAAATTCAAGCTTCTCAGAAAGGTAATTTATAGGTTTTGTAGATTTGTAATGATTGATATGATTCAATTTCTTCTTTAAACAATAAGCGTTGATTAAATTTTATTAGTTTTATGGATTTGTTTCATATAATTTCATAAATATAATGATTGATGGTATTTTGATTTTTGGGTCATGTAAATTTTGATGAATTATTTGAGTTAATGTCATTTTTGGAAATTTGAGATTCTAATTTTTCTGTGTATTTTGTATTGTAGGTATTTAGTGATTCGAACACCTTTGTTCCAAGGAAGCTTGTTTCTCTCCTCTTTCTCCTCCAACTCCTCCATCACCTTCCTCTTTTCATACACTTCTTTCTCTCCTATTGCACCTCCAAAGCAATCTTCACTCTCCTCATCCCCCCCCCCGGGGCAATTCACCTTTCATCGCTCTCACCTTTCTCCTCAAAATCTTCCCCCCATTAATATATCTTTCCACCCTCCTTCTATAATACTTCTTTCTCTTCTATACTCCTTTAAAATCAATCACCCTCCCCTCAGCCCCCCTCCCCCTCTTAACATCACCTTTTTGTCCTGATCATGAACCACTGGTAAGTTGCTCTTTGGCTTTTTCCTACGTAAGTTCCAGACCTAGATATTTTGTGGTGAAAACGATTATTGATACAGACTGAAATGAATAAAAGTTTATGCACCTTTCCATCAATCATGGTAGTTCTTATTGCAATGCACAGTGGCGATTATTGGCGGGAGAAAGAGAGCAAGCAGGGTCAAGTATGGAAATGCTGGGTACAGGAAGCGGCAACTAGGGGAGAAGAGGAGGCAATAGCGACAATGCTGATGAATGTGGGTGATGAGATAGTCATTGTTATCATCCTTGATAAAGTATAATTAGAAAAATTCCCGGGCTTTGTAGGAGTGGGTCTCACTGGATCAAGACAAACTTTTAAATAAAACGGATATTCAGTAACTACTGAACATTCGTTATAAAGTGACAATAAAATGTGCAAAAGTTACACCTAAAACGCACAAAAGTTACCCTGACATATATAAAAGTTATTTATGTTTCATTGATAAATTTGACAAAAGTGACACTAAATTTGACAAAAGTGACACTAAATCTGACAAAAGTGTACCCGATATACAGTAAATTACTGAAAACCGGGTGTATACAAAAGTTTTCCCTGGATCAATTTCCTAATCTTATAAATCAAATGGGCTTTCTAATATTGGGACTCACTGGTACCAACATCTAAGTTTGTTAAGCAAACATCATATATTGATTTGGGCAACCTTAACACATACCAGCCAGAAACTCAACCAAACAAGCCTAAATTCCCTACAAAATCCTTTGACGGCTCCAATTGAAAATAAAATATATAAGTTTCTAAATCTAGTCAGCCAAAGGGTTCCCAAATAAAAAAATTAGCAAAGTACAGAGCGAATGATATTGCCAAACTGGATACTCCTCACATATCACGTGCAAAATGATTGTATTATCAATTATAGCAGTTATTTCTTGGCAAGAATGATAGTCATCAAGCGAAGCGACTACTCGATCAATAAATGGGCAGCTTTGATGCAGCAACAAACATATCAACTATAACGGAAGCTTATACATGTAGATTATAGGCTATAATGTAAACAATGACAACAAAGTCTCACCTGAAGATACTTTACTGTATCCTTCTCAAATGCCTCATACATGAGGGTGATTCAAATGGTAGGGAAGGGAGAGGGGTGGTTTCGGTAATAGGGGTGGGTCGGCCGAGTGAAAAGTTACCTTCAAACTAACATGCTTTAATTTATAAATCAATATTATCCAAAAAAAAAAAAAAAAAATGCTTTGTGAATATTGATTTTTTAAATATGGTAGAATTATTAATCTATCTAATTTGGTTATGCTAATATTATACAGCGTAGGAAATACTAAGCGTAATCTTCCAAATATTGATTTTTTTAATATAGTAACTTTTAGGATATCGTTTTCGCCTATTTTCCAAATCTATCCATTATTATCCTACTCCGTATTAAACACGTACAAATTATTAGTAAAAGTTATGGAAAGTTTTATTGGCAATATTTTTTAATTCCTAAATCTATCTATTACTATTATCCTCTGAAACATAGGAGTTGTTAGCGTACTGCCCAAGGTTTAGCTTAGAACAAATTAAATATACTAGCTATTCATAGCTTTAAACAATCATACTTGATCATAATATTTGATATTTGTATTTGGTTTAGTAGGTTCTCCATAAACATAAACATGATGCTGCATGAAGCAAAGCTAGATAATGTTAAACTCTTTCGAGTCTTCCTTCCCCATGAGTTCCCTCCATCTTTCTTGTATAATCAAGGGCTATTCCTCCTAAATCTCAAATCATATGATCAAAATCTGCTTAGGAAACTCGTCTATTTCAAAGTTTACGCCATTCACAGAGGTGATTTTTCTGAATTGGCAAAACAAGTAATCTCGGAAATCCAAGATTATATTGGCCCTAAATCAAAAGAGTTAATTTCTCGAAACGTTTCGGACTATTTGAAGTCTTGCTTCCGTTATCATAGGAATATTGATGCTTATCCCGGACTTTTGTTTGTGCTTGATATTCTCATCGATGGAAGGCATTGCCAACAAGAGGATCAGCAGTCTTTGTTCGTGTATACTACTACTGCTAATAAGCAAGAGGATTCCTATATTACTACACACGATTTTGATGAAATATTCGATGACAACGAATATGCTTATTTTCCATCCAAACTCAACAATGTAAGTTTTGATGAAATCCCTTTTACAAATGTTGAATATCAAAGCCTTGAACAAGATGATGTTGAGATCCTTAAATGTCTTTACCCCGAGCTTATGCGCCACGCTAATGTACAATATTCCGAGATTATATTACCGTGGGTGTTTAGGAAGCAAAAACAAACCGTTGAATGGATTCATACAAAAGATTTCGGTAATGATACTATTTGCTCCATTTGTCTTGACAACTTGTCATCGGAAAATGCAATAAGCTTGTCTCGTTGCAACCACGTATTTCATCGCGACTGCATTTTCAGATGGCTTCCCGGAAAACACAAGTGTCCCTATTGTCGATCTAGTATGCTAGTAGATATAAGATACTAATATTCTTTATTTCATTAGTTTATGTATGAGTATTGTTTCTTAATGCCCCAAAATCAGTGGACTTAGTTGTTAGTCGTTATTATCTAGTGCCTTAGTGGAAGATTATTTTCCTAAATAAAAGTAGTATCCTAGGTCTAAGAAGTTACCAGCAGTTTTAATGGAGTATTATGTGGGCCATGTTCACCCACTTAGCATAATCATTTCCTATTTTGTTGTTATAGTATTTAATGGCTAGTATTTAATTGAAAATTATTGAAGTATGGCAGAACACTCTGAAAATTCAATTGAGTAAATTGCTTAATTTACAACAAATATGTAATGATTATGTGTGTGTGTGTGTTTTTTTTTTTTTTTTTTTTTATTTCAACATCAGCTGTACAATTACAACAAGATGATGTAAAAATAAACCTAGTATCACAAAATAAGCATTGATTCACGAAGAATAACAAGAAAAATCCTATGAAATTACCATGCATCAGTCTACAGACTCTACACTTGCCTCAAAACAGTGATGATAAGCAGAAATAGATTAAAAATAAAAATAAAACTAGTTTTGTGCCCGTGCGATGCCCGGGTTGTTTATTGAATTTTTAGATAAATTTTTAATCTATATGTCAAATTTTAAAATATATCATTGATACAAAATTAGTTAGGAATTGATGTGTTTTTGTGATGATTTAAACTATATAGTAGGCATGTAATGACTAATAATAATAATAACATTGGTGTAAAACATTTCTTGACCCGTAACCTAAAATAATGACCCTGCCCGAAATGACTCGTGACCCGACCCGATTTACAGGTCTACGCACAGTAATTAGATTATATTAGATTGTAAAGTATAATGTTTTAATTGATTATATAATATACTATAAATAATGGATGTGGTGCATTTTGAGCTAAATCCTTCGCTCAAAAAAAAAAAATACTATGATACAAAAAATAAATTTATATGATAATTTATGAGTGTTATAATTTTTTTTAATAAAATTATAATTTAATTTGTACATATGAAATATTGGTATTTTATCGAAAATAAAACTCTAAATTAACAATTTTATCCTAAAATCTATCCAAATTTGATTGAAAGTAGAATTCTAAATTAATTTTTTTATCCTACAAATTGAATTCTATATAACTCTATCCTACGTGGCGCGACACTTGGCGAAAAATTAGAACGCCAAGTGTCGCTATCTCGTCGTCTGGCTAAAAGTTTAGCTTTATATATTAGTTATATGATAAAAAAAACAACATGCAAGTATACAATAACATGTACTTATTTCAAAATAACATATACATAAATTAAAATAATGAGAAATTAACATCAAAATAACATAACTCCAGCAGTAACATAGAAATTGTGGGGTGACAGAGCTATTATTTTCAGTATCATAGAAGAACATAATATTATTTGACAGCATAAATGCATAATATCCCAGGTTTAAAATTAAAATTGTTAAAATAACCCCCAAATTTAAAGTTTCAAATTATTTTTAAAAAGACCCCTTGATTCATTTACTAAAATTTTTTAGAAATATTCAATTATCATTCCACCAAAAAAAAAAAAAAAAAAAAAAAAAAAAAAAGACAAAATTACCCGAACAAGCTTCCTTGGAACAAAGGTGTTCGAATCACTAAATACCTACAATACAAAATACACAGAAAAATTAGAATCTCAAATTTCCAAAAATGACATTAACTCAAATAATTCATCAAAATTTACATGACCCAAAAATCAAAATACCATCAATCATTATATTTATGAAATTATATGAAACAAATCCATAAAACTAATAAAATTTAATCAACGCTTATTGTTTAAAGAAGAAATTGAATCATATCAATCATTACAAATCTACAAAACCTATAAATTACCTTTCTGAGAAGCTTGAATTTGATAGAACTGACAGTAGTGGAGTGTAGAGACTTTCATCTCTACCAGCTAAACCCAGTTTTCTCTCAACACTCAATTGCAGTCTTCAGAAGAAAGAACTTTGATTGGATAAAAGCCAAGCACAGTACCTGGCAGACTCAATGCAACTTGTGCACCATCTGCAACACCACAAAACAAGTTGATTTGTAAAACAAGTCTTGATTTTAAGCTTAATTAAGGTTGTGATCAATGCTTTAACCTCATATTTGAACTCAACAAAAGCGGAAAGAAGCACATAATTTGGGTCACCACAAACACGGCAATCAACCACCTTATAAAGAATACAACACTTTTAAGAACTAATCATAGAACTCAACAAAAAAACACTAAGAAAAACTATTACTCCTAGAATTAATCAACAAATTCAAAAGCAAATAGGGCCAATTGTTGATAGTATTGGTCAATGAAATCAAATACCTGCCCATAGTTGATGAAAAGACCGGCAAACTTCTCTTCAGTCACTTATAAATTAAAACCCAGCCTTATTTAAATCACATTCACCGCTGAAAACATAAAAAACTAACAGCCCATAACACTTCCAATATAGGAGGACCCAAACAATCCTAACCTCTAAACTTTGGTATTATATGCTTATCATATAATAGACAAGTAAAGATCATGCAAAAATTACAAAAATGTAAGGATTATGCAGAAATTACAAAATCGAATCTTAAAAAAAAATTCTGATAAAGAAGCGTTTACCTTAGCATATGTGCATTACTGTATATATGACGTGAATTGGAGTGATCAAAGGTGAATAGATCATCACCTGTCCAACAACAACAAGAACAATTTTGCCCTTTAAAATTAAAGTATAACCTTGAACAACAAAAGAATCAAGGTCACTCTACAAACAATCAATGAAAATAAATATTAGCAATGGAATAAATGCATGTTAAATGACAAATTTTCTCTCCAATTAGTCAAGAATTACATGTAGTCCACTAACCCCACTTTTTTCTTTGTTGAATTGTTATTGGTCTATGCCATCAATCATAAAAGGATGGAGTGATAGTTATCAATTTAATTATTAGTCATTAATTACCTTTCCTCAAC
The DNA here is from genome assembly GCF_001683475.1 of Chenopodium quinoa. Taxonomy (NCBI): domain Eukaryota; kingdom Viridiplantae; phylum Streptophyta; class Magnoliopsida; order Caryophyllales; family Amaranthaceae; genus Chenopodium; species Chenopodium quinoa. The sequence continues at coordinate 63,423 of NW_018742271.1, read as the reverse complement.
CATACTTACACAACATCAGATTCTAGATTCAATAACCTTTCACATCAACTACACTCTCTACACTAAACAAATCCAATTTTTAAACTCAATACCAGTGTATGGAAAAGCACGATTAAGGCATGGAGGCGTGCTAGGAACTGACATAGCTTACAGCACTAACAGCGGCAGCAAATAAAAAGAAAATGATGATTATATTGATAAGATGAGAATTACAGCAAATCAGATAATTTTACTTTCGAGAGATGGAATCTCTCCTGAGTATGAGCTTTCAAGAGTTTCACTCTCTCCCAATGACAAAGCACACAATATTCAGCATGTCCTCTTCCCTCCTAATGAGACCTATTTATAGAAAATCCCTCCTAACAAACCTCTAACTTATTCCCCAAGTTACTACTAATAGACTATGACTAGCATACCCTTCCCCTAAATACTGATTCCTTGCAAAGCTCTAGGCAATTGGGATAGAGCGCTTTTTTGTTTTTTTAAATTAGGAGGCACACACGACTCTGAGATTCATATCAAAAAATTTATTTGAGTTATTACATAGTGCACCTCACTTCAATGAGGTGCAATTAAGCGCAACAGGACCCCATCACCTTAGTGCGCATTGAGGTTCCTTATACATCGCTCAATACCTAAAACTTAGTGTTCAGTGAAAAAGTAAAACCCCCCTCCATCCCCATCCCCATACCAACACCTATGATCTCCTCCCATCAACCAACCCTTTTTCTCTTTGATACACTCCTACTCCCCAAAACGGCCTATCTCTCCCCACCTTCATCGTGGCCTCTTAGCTTCCTCTTTTTTCACTCTCTTCTCTACCAGAATCTACCATTCATCTCTCTCCTCTTTCTCCTCCAACTCCTCCATCACCTTCCTCTTTTCATACACTTCTTTCTCTCCTATTGCACCTCCAAAGCAATCTTCACTCTCCTCATCCCCCCCCGGGGCAATTCACCTTTCATCGCTCTCACCTTTCTCCTCAAAATCTTCCCCCCATTAATATATCTTTCCACCCTCCTTCTATAATACTTCTTTCTCTTCTATACTCCTTTAAAATCAATCACCCTCCCCTCAGCCCCCCCCCTCTTAACATCACCTTTTTGTCCTGATCATGAACCACTGGAAAGTTGCTCTTTGGCTTTTTCCTACGTAAGTTCCAGACCTAGATATTTTGTGGTGAAAACGATTATTGATACAGACTGAAATGAATAAAAGTTGATGCACCTTTCCATCAGTCATGGTAGTGCTTATTGCAATGCACAGTGGCGATTATTGGCGGGAGAAAGAGAGCAAGCAGGGTCAAGTATGGAAATGCTGGGTAGAGGAAGCGGCAACTAGGGGAGAAGAGGAGGCAATAGCGACAATGCTGATGATTGTGGGTGATGAGATAGTCATTGTTATCATCCTTGATAAAGTATAATTAGAAAAATTCCCGGGCTTTGTAGGAGTGGGTCTCACTGGATCAAGACAAACTTTTAAATAAAACGGATATTCAGTAAATTACTGAACATTCGTTATAAAGTGACAATAAAATGTGCAAAAGTTACACCTAAAACGCACAAAAGTTACCCTGACATATATAAAAGTTATTTATGCTTCATTGATAAATTTGACAAAAGTGACACTAAATTTGACAAAAGTGACACTAAATCTGACAAAAGTGTACCCGATGTACAGTAAATTACTGAAAACCGGGTGTATACAAAAGTTTTCCCTGGATCAATTTCCTAATCTTATAAATCAAATGGGCTTTCTAATATTGGGACTCACTGGTACCAACATCTAAGTTTGTTAAGCAAACATCATATATTGATTTGGGCAACCTTAACACATACCAGCCAGAAACTCAACCAAACAAGCCTAAATTCCCTACAAAATCCTTTGACGGCTCCAATTGAAAATAAAATATATAAGTTTCTAAATCTAGTCAGCCAAAGGGTTCCCAAATAAAAAAATTAGCAAAGTACAGAGCGAATGATATTGCCAAACTGGATACTCCTCACATATCACGTGCAAAATGATTGTATTATCAATTATAGCAGTTATTTCTTGGCAAGAATGATAGTCATCAAGCGAAGCGACTACTCGATCAATAAATGGGCAGCTTTGATGCAGCAACAAACATATCAACTATAACGGAAGCTTATACATGTAGATTATAGGCTATAATGTAAACAATGACAACAAAGTCTCACCTGAAGATACTTTACTGTATCCTTCTCAAATGCCTCATACATGAGGGTGATTCAAATGGTAGGGAAGGGAGAGGGGTGGTTTCGGTAATAGGGGTGGGTCGGCCGAGTGAAAAGTTACCTTCAAACTAACATGCTTTAATTTATAAATCAATATTATCCAAAAAAAAAAAAAAAAATGCTTTGTGAATATTGATTTTTTAAATATGGTAGAATTATTAATCTATCTAATTTGGTTATGCTATTATTATACAGCGTAGGAAATACTAAGCGTAATCTTCCAAATATTGATTTTTTTAATATAGTAACTTTTAGGATATCGTTTCCGCCTATTTTCCAAATCTATCCATTATTATCCTACTCCGTATTAAACACGTACAAATTATTAGTAAAAGTTATGGAAAGTTTTATTGGCAATATTTTTTAATTCCTAAATCTATCTATTACTATTATCCTCTGAAACATAGGAGTTGTTAGCGTACTGCCCAAGGTTTAGCTTAGAATAAATTAAATATACTAGCTATTCATAGCTTTAAACAATCATACTTGATCATAATATTTGATATTTGTATTTGGTTTAGTAGGTTCTCCATAAACATAAACATGATGCTGCATGAAGCAAAGCTAGATAATGTTAAACTCTTTCGAGTCTTCCTTCCCCATGAGTTCCCTCCATCTTTCTTGTATAATCAAGGGCTATTCCTCCTAAATCTCAAATCATATGATCAAAATCTGCTTAGGAAACTCGTCTATTTCAAAGTTTACGCCATTCACAGAGGTGATTTTTCTGAATTGGCAAAACAAGTAATCTCGGAAATCCAAGATTATATTGGCCCTAAATCAAAAGAGTTAATTTCTCGAAACGTTTCGGACTATTTGAAGTCTTGCTTCCGTTATCATAGGAATATTGATGCTTATCCCGGACTTTTGTTTGTGCTTGATATTCTCATCGATGGAAGGCATTGCCAACAAGAGGATCAGCAGTCTTTGTTCGTGTATACTACTACTGCTAATAAGCAAGAGGATTCCTATATTACTACACACGATTTTGATGAAATATTCGATGACAACGAATATGCTTATTTTCCATCCAAACTCAACAATGTAAGTTTTGATGAAATCCCTTTTACAAATGTTGAATATCAAAGCCTTGAACAAGATGATGTTGAGATCCTTAAATGTCTTTACCCCGAGCTTATGCGCCACGCTAATGTACAATATTCCGAGATTATATTACCGTGGGTGTTTAGGAAGCAAAAACAAACCGTTGAATGGATTCATACAAAAGATTTCGGTAATGATACTATTTGCTCCATTTGTCTTGACAACTTGTCATCGGAAAATGCAATAAGCTTGTCTCGTTGCAACCACGTATTTCATCGCGACTGCATTTTCAGATGGCTTCCCGGAAAACACAAGTGTCCCTATTGTCGATCTAGTATGCTAGTAGATATAAGATACTAATATTCTTTATTTCATTAGTTTATGTATGAGTATTGTTTCTTAATGCCCCAAAATCAGTGGACTTAGTTGTTAGTCGTTATTATCTAGTGCCTTAGTGGAAGATTATTTTCCTAAATAAAAGTAGTATCCTAGGTCTAAGAAGTTACCAGCAGTTTTAATGGAGTATTATGTGGGCCATGTTCACCCACTTAGCATAATCATTTCCTATTTTGTTGTTAGAGTATTTAATGGCTAGTATTTAATTGAAAATTATTGAAGTATGGCAGAACACTCTGAAAATTCAATTGAGTAAATTGCTTAATTTACAACAAATATGTAATGATTATGTGTGTGTGTGTTTTTTTTTTCTTTTTTTTTTTATTTCAACATCAGCTGTACAATTACAACAAGATGATGTAAAAATAAACCTAGTATCACAAAATAAGCATTGATTCACGAAGAATAACAAGAAAAATCCTATGAAATTACCATGCATCAGTCTACAGACTCTACACTTGCCTCAAAACAGTGATGATAAGCAGAAATAGATTAAAAATAAAAATAAAACTAGTTTTGTGCCCGTGCGATGCCCGGGTTGTTTATTGAATTTTAAGATAAATTTTTAATCTATATGTCAAATTTTAAAATATATCATTGATACAAAATTAGTTAGGAATTGATGTGTTTTTGTGATGATTTAAACTATATAGTAGGCATGTAATGACTAATAATAATAATAACATTGGTGTAAAACATTTCTTGACCCGTAACCTAAAATAATGACCCTGCCCGAAATGACTCGTGACCCGACCCGATTTACAGGTCTACGCACAGTAATTAGATTATATTAGATTGTAAAGTATAATGTTTTAATTGATTATATAATATACTATAAATAATGGATGTGGTGCATTTTGAGCTAAATCCTTCGCTCAAAAAAAAAAATACTATGATACAAAAAATAAATTTATATGATAATTTATGAGTGTTATAATTTTTTTAATAAAATTATAATTTAATTTGTACATATGAAATATTGGTATTTTATCGAAAATAAAACTCTAAATTAACAATTTTATCCTAAAATTCTATCCAAATTTGATTGAAAGTAGAATTCTAAATTAATTTTTTTATCCTACAAATTGAATTCTATATAACTCTATCCTACGTGGCGCGACACTTGGCGAAAAATTAGAACGCCAAGTGTCGCTATCTCGTCGTCTGGCTAAAATTTTAGCTTTATATATTAGTTATATGATAAAAAAAAAACAACATGCAAGTATACAATAACATGTACTTATTTCAAAATAACATATACATAAATTAAAATAGTGAGAAATTAACATCAAAATAACATAACTCCAGCAGTAACATAGAAATTGTGGGGTGACAGAGCTATTATTTCCAGTATCATAGAAGAACATAATATTATTTGACAGCATAAATGCATAATATCCCAGGTTTAAAATTAAAATTGTTAAAATAACCCCCAAATTTAAAGTTTCAAATTATTTTTAAAAAGACCCCTTGATTCATTTACTAAATTTTTTTAGAAATATTCAATTATCATTCCACCAAAAAAAAAAAAAAAAAAAACCATAAAATTAAAAAGACAAAATTACCCGAACAAGCTTCCTTGGAACAAAGGTGTTCGAATCACTAAATACCTACAATACAAAATACACAGAAAAATTAGAATCTCAAATTTCCAAAAATGACATTAACTCAAATAATTCATCAAAATTTACATGACCCAAAAATCAAAATACCATCAATCATTATATTTATGAAATTATATGAAACAAATCCATAAAACTAATAAAATTTAATCAACGCTTATTGTTTAAAGAAGAAATTGAATCATATCAATCATTACAAATCTACAAAACCTATAAATTACCTTTCTGAGAAGCTTGAATTTGATAGAACTGACAGTAGTGGAGTGTAGAGACTTTCATCTCTACCAGCTAAACCCAGTTTTCTCTCAACACTCAATTGCAGTCTTCAGAAGAAAGAACTTTGATTGGATAAAAGCCAAGCACAGTACCTGGCAGACTCAATGCAACTTGTGCACCATCTGCAACACCACAAAACAAGTTGATTTGTAAAACAAGTCTTGATTTTAAGCTTAATTAAGGTTGTGATCAATGCTTTAACCTCATATTTGAACTCAACAAAAGCGGAAAGAAGCACATAATTTGGGTCACCACAAACACGGCAATCAACCACCTTATAAAGAATACAACACTTTTAAGAACTAATCATAGAACTCAACAAAAAAACACTAAGAAAAACTATTACTCCTAGAATTAATCAACAAATTCAAAAGCAAATAGGGCCAATTGTTGATAGTATTGGTCAATGAAATCAAATACCTGCCCATAGTTGATGAAAAGACCGGCAAACTTCTCTTCAGTCACTTATAAATTAAAACCCAGCCTTATTTAAATCACATTCACCGCTGAAAACATAAAAAACTAACAGCCCATAACACTTCCAATATAGCAGGACCCAAACAATCCTAACCTCTAAACTTTGGTATTATATGCTTATCATATAATAGACAAGTAAAGATCATGCAAAAATTACAAAAATGTAAGGATTATGCAGAAATTACAAAATCGAATCTTAAAAAAAAATTCTGATAAAGAAGCGTTTACCTTAGCATATGTGCATTACTGTATATATGACGTGAATTGGAGTGATCAAAGGTGAATAGATCATCACCTGTCCAACAACAACAAGAACAATTTTGCCCTTTAAAATTAAAGTATAACCTTGAACAACAAAAGAATCAAGGTCACTCTACAAACAATCAATGAAAATAAATATTAGCAATGGAATAAATGCATGTTAAATGACAAATTTTCTCTCCAATTAGTCAAGAATTACATGTAGTCCACTAACCCCACTTTTTTCTTTGTTGAATTGTTATTGGTCTATGCCATCAATCATAAAAGGATGGAGTGATAGTTATCAATTTAATTATTAGTCATTAATTACCTTTCCTCAACCATACTTACACAACATCAGATTCTAGATTCAATAACCTTTCACATCAACTACACTCTCTACACTAAACAAATCCAATTTTTAAACTCAATACCAGTGTATGGAAAAGCACGATTAAGGCATGGAGGCGTGCTAGGAACTGACATAGCTTACAGCACTAACAGCGGCAGCAAATAAAAAGAAAATGATGATTATATTGATAAGATGAGAATTACAGCAAATCAGATAATTTTACTTTCGAGAGATGGAATCTCTCCTGAGTATGAGCTTTCAAGAGTTTCACTCTCTCCCAATGACAAAGCACACAATATTCAGCATGTCCTCTTCCCTCCTAATGAGACCTATTTATAGAAAATCCCTCCTAACAAACCTCTAACTTATTCCCCAAGTTACTACTAATAGACTATGACTAGCATACCCTTCCCCTAAATACTGATTCCTTGCAAAGCTCTAGGCAATTGGGATAGAGCGCTTTTTTGTTTTTTAAATTAGGAGGCACACACGACTCTGAGATTCATATCAAAAAATTTATTTGAGTTATTACATAGTGCACCTCACTTCAATGAGGTGCAATTAAGCGCAACAGGACCCCATCACCTTAGTGCGCATTGAGGTTCCTTATACATCGCTCAATACCTAAAACTTAGTGTTCAGTGAAAAAGTAAAACCCCCCTCCATCCCCATCCCCATACCAACACCTATGATCTCCTCCCATCAACCAACCCTTTTTCTCTTTGATACACTCCTACTCCCCAAAACGGCCTATCTCTCCCCACCTTCATCGTGGCCTCTTAGCTTCCTCTTTTTTCACTCTCTTCTCTACCAGAATCTACCATTCATCTCTCTCCTCTTTCTCCTCCAACTCCTCCATCACCTTCCTCTTTTCATACACTTCTTTCTCTCCTATTGCACCTCCAAAGCAATCTTCACTCTCCTCATCCCCCCCCGAGGCAATTCACCTTTCATCGCTCTCACCTTTCTCCTCAAAATCTTCCCCCCATTAATATATCTTTCCACCCTCCTTCTATAATACTTCTTTCTCTTCTATACTCCTTTAAAATCAATCACCCTCCCCTCAGCCCCCCCCTCTTAACATCACCTTTTTGTCCTGATCATGAACCACTGGAAAGTTGCTCTTTGGCTTTTTCCTACGTAAGTTCCAGACCTAGATATTTTGTGGTGAAAACGATTATTGATACAGACTGAAATGAATAAAAGTTGATGCACCTTTCCATCAGTCATGGTAGTGCTTATTGCAATGAACAGTGGCGATTATTGGCGGGAGAAAGAGAGCAAGCAGGGTCAAGTATGGAAATGCTGGGTAGAGGAAGCGGCAACTAGGGGAGAAGAGGAGGCAATAGCGACAATGCTGATGGTTGTGGGTGATGAGATAGTCATTGTTATCATCCTTGATAAAGTATAATTAGAAAAATTCCCGGGCTTTGTAGGAGTGGGTCTCACTGGATCAAGACAAACTTTTAAATAAAACGGATATTCAGTAAATTACTGAACATTCGTTATAAAGTGACAATAAAATGTGCAAAAGTTACACCTAAAACGCACAAAAGTTACCCTGACATATATAAAAGTTATTTATGCTTCATTGATAAATTTGACAAAAGTGACACTAAATTTGACAAAAGTGACACTAAATCTGACAAAAGTGTACCCGATGTACAGTAAATTACTGAAAACCGGGTGTATACAAAAGTTTTCCCTGGATCAATTTCCTAATCTTATAAATCAAATGGGCTTTCTAATATTGGGACTCACTGGTACCAACATCTAAGTTTGTTAAGCAAACATCATATATTGATTTGGGCAACCTTAACACATACCAGCCAGAAACTCAACCAAACAAGCCTAAATTCCCTACAAAATCCTTTGACGGCTCCAATTGAAAATAAAATATATAAGTTTCTAAATCTAGTCAGCCAAAGGGTTCCCAAATAAAAAAATTAGCAAAGTACAGAGCGAATGATATTGCCAAACTGGATACTCCTCACATATCACGTGCAAAATGATTGTATTATCAATTATAGCAGTTATTTCTTGGCAAGAATGATAGTCATCAAGCGAAGCGACTACTCGATCAATAAATGGGCAGCTTTGATGCAGCAACAAACATATCAACTATAACGGAAGCTTATACATGTAGATTATAGGCTATAATGTAAACAATGACAACAAAGTCTCACCTGAAGATACTTTACTGTATCCTTCTCAAATGCCTCATACATGAGGGTGATTCAAATGGTAGGGAAGGGAGAGGGGTGGTTTCGGTAATAGGGGTGGGTCGGCCGAGTGAAAAGTTACCTTCAAACTAACATGCTTTAATTTATAAATCAATATTATCCAAAACCAAAAAAAAAAAAAAAAAATGCTTTGTGAATATTGATTTTTTAAATATGGTAGAATTATAAATCTATCTAATTTGGTTATGCTATTATTATACAGTGTAGGAAATACTAAGCGTAATCTTCCAAATATTGATTTTTTTAATATAGTAACTTTTAGGATATCGTTTCCGCCTATTTTCCAAATCTATCCATTATTATCCTACTCCGTATTAAACACGTACAAATTATTAGTAAAAGTTATGGAAAGTTTTATTGGCAATATTTTTTAATTCCTAAATCTATCTATTACTATTATCCTCTGAAACATAGGAGTTGTTAGCGTACTGCCCAAGGTTTAGCTTAGAATAAATTAAATATACTAGCTATTCATAGCTTTAAACAATCATACTTGATCATAATATTTGATATTTGTATTTGGTTTAGTAGGTTCTCCATAAACATAAACATGATGCTGCATGAAGCAAAGCTAGATAATGTTAAACTCTTTCGAGTCTTCCTTCCCCATGAGTTCCCTCCATCTTTCTTGTATAATCAAGGGCTATTCCTCCTAAATCTCAAATCATATGATCAAAATCTGCTTAGGAAACTCGTCTATTTCAAAGTTTACGCCATTCACAGAGGTGATTTTTCTGAATTGGCAAAACAAGTAATCTCGGAAATCCAAGATTATATTGGCCCTAAATCAAAAGAGTTAATTTCTCGAAACGTTTCGGACTATTTGAAGTCTTGCTTCCGTTATCATAGGAATATTGATGCTTATCCCGGACTTTTGTTTGTGCTTGATATTCTCATCGATGGAAGGCATTGCCAACAAGAGGATCAGCAGTCTTTGTTCGTGTATACTACTACTGCTAATAAGCAAGAGGATTCCTATATTACTACACACGATTTTGATGAAATATTCGATGACAACGAATATGCTTATTTTCCATCCAAACTCAACAATGTAAGTTTTGATGAAATCCCTTTTACAAATGTTGAATATCAAAGCCTTGAACAAGATGATGTTGAGATCCTTAAATGTCTTTACCCCGAGCTTATGCGCCACGCTAATGTACAATATTCCGAGATTATATTACCGTGGGTGTTTAGGAAGCAAAAACAAACCGTTGAATGGATTCATACAAAAGATTTCGGTAATGATACTATTTGCTCCATTTGTCTTGACAACTTGTCATCGGAAAATGCAATAAGCTTGTCTCGTTGCAACCACGTATTTCATCGCGACTGCATTTTCAGATGGCTTCCCGGAAAACACAAGTGTCCCTATTGTCGATCTAGTATGCTAGTAGATATAAGATACTAATATTCTTTATTTCATTAGTTTATGTATGAGTATTGTTTCTTAATGCCCCAAAATCAGTGGACTTAGTTGTTAGTCGTTATTATCTAGTGCCTTAGTGGAAGATTATTTTCCTAAATAAAAGTAGTATCCTAGGTCTAAGAAGTTACCAGCAGTTTTAATGGAGTATTATGTGGGCCATGTTCACCCACTTAGCATAATCATTTCCTATTTTGTTGTTAGAGTATTTAATGGCTAGTATTTAATTGAAAATTATTGAAGTATGGCAGAACACTCTGAAAATTCAATTGAGTAAATTGCTTAATTTACAACAAATATGTAATGATTATGTGTGTGTGTGTGTTTTTTTTTTCTTTTTTTTTTTTATTTCAACATCAGCTGTACAATTACAACAAGATGATGTAAAAATAAACCTAGTATCACAAAATAAGCATTGATTCACGAAGAATAACAAGAAAAATCCTATGAAATTACCATGCATCAGTCTACAGACTCTACACTTGCCTCAAAACAGTGATGATAAGCAGAAATAGATTAAAAATAAAAATAAAACTAGTTTTGTGCCCGTGCGATGCCCGGGTTGTTTATTGAATTTTAAGATAAATTTTTAATCTATATGTCAAATTTTAAAATATATCATTGATACAAAATTAGTTAGGAATTGATGTGTTTTTGTGATGATTTAAACTATATAGTAGGCATGTAATGACTAATAATAATAATAACATTGGTGTAAAACATTTCTTGACCCGTAACCTAAAATAATGACCCTGCCCGAAATGACTCGTGACCCGACCCGATTTACAGGTCTACGCACAGTAATTAGATTATATTAGATTGTAAAGTATAATGTTTTAATTGATTATATAATATACTATAAATAATGGATGTGGTGCATTTTGAGCTAAATCCTTCGCTCAAAAAAAAAAAATACTATGATACAAAAAATAAATTTATATGATAATTTATGAGTGTTATAATTTTTTTTAATAAAATTATAATTTAATTTGTACATATGAAATATTGGTATTTTATCGAAAATAAAACTCTAAATTAACAATTTTATCCTAAAATTCTATCCAAATTTGATTGAAAGTAGAATTCTAAATTAATTTTTTTATCCTACAAATTGAATTCTATATAACTCTATCCTACGTGGCGCGACACTTGGCGAAAAATTAGAACGCCAAGTGTCGCTATCTCGTCGTCTGGCTAAAATTTTAGCTTTATATATTAGTTATATGATAAAAAAAAAACAACATGCAAGTATACAATAACATGTACTTATTTCAAAATAACATATACATAAATTAAAATAGTGAGAAATTAACATCAAAATAACATAACTCCAGCAGTAACATAGAAATTGTGGGGTGACAGAGCTATTATTTCCAGTATCATAGAAGAACATAATATTATTTGACAGCATAAATGCATAATATCCCAGGTTTAAAATTAAAATTGTTAAAATAACCCCCAAATTTAAAGTTTCAAATTATTTTTAAAAAGACCCCTTGATTCATTTACTAAAATTTTTTAGAAATATTCAATTATCATTCCACCAAAAAAAAAAAAAAAAAAAAAAACCATAAAAATTAAAAAGACAAAATTACCCGAACAAGCTTCCTTGGAACAAAGGTGTTCGAATCACTAAATACCTACAATACAAAATACACAGAAAAATTAGAATCTCAAATTTCCAAAAATGACATTAACTCAAATAATTCATCAAAATTTACATGACCCAAAAATCAAAATACCATCAATCATTATATTTATGAAATTATATGAAACAAATCCATAAAACTAATAAAATTTAATCAACGCTTATTGTTTAAAGAAGAAATTGAATCATATCAATCATTACAAATCTACAAAACCTATAAATTACCTTTCTGAGAAGCTTGAATTTGATAGAACTGACAGTAGTGGAGTGTAGAGACTTTCATCTCTACCAGCTAAACCCAGTTTTCTCTCAACACTCAATTGCAGTCTTCAGAAGAAAGAACTTTGATTGGATAAAAGCCAAGCACAGTACCTGGCAGACTCAATGCAACTTGTGCACCATCTGCAACACCACAAAACAAGTTGATTTGTAAAACAAGTCTTGATTTTAAGCTTAATTAAGGTTGTGATCAATGCTTTAACCTCATATTTGAACTCAACAAAAGCGGAAAGAAGCACATAATTTGGGTCACCACAAACACGGCAATCAACCACCTTATAAAGAATACAACACTTTTAAGAACTAATCATAGAACTCAACAAAAAAACACTAAGAAAAACTATTACTCCTAGAATTAATCAACAAATTCAAAAGCAAATAGGGCCAATTGTTGATAGTATTGGTCAATGAAATCAAATACCTGCCCATAGTTGATGAAAAGACCGGCAAACTTCTCTTCAGTCACTTATAAATTAAAACCCAGCCTTATTTAAATCACATTCACCGCTGAAAACATAAAAAACTAACAGCCCATAACACTTCCAATATAGCAGGACCCAAACAATCCTAACCTCTAAACTTTGGTATTATATGCTTATCATATAATAGACAAGTAAAGATCATGCAAAAATTACAAAAATGTAAGGATTATGCAGAAATTACAAAATCGAATCTTAAAAAAAAATTCTGATAAAGAAGCGTTTACCTTAGCATATGTGCATTACTGTATATATGACGTGAATTGGAGTGATCAAAGGTGAATAGATCATCACCTGTCCAACAACAACAAGAACAATTTTGCCCTTTAAAATTAAAGTATAACCTTGAACAACAAAAGAATCAAGGTCACTCTACAAACAATCAATGAAAATAAATATTAGCAATGGAATAAATGCATGTTAAATGACAAATTTTCTCTCCAATTAGTCAAGAATTACATGTAGTCCACTAACCCCACTTTTTTCTTTGTTGAATTGTTATTGGTCTATGCCATCAATCATAAAAGGATGGAGTGATAGTTATCAATTTAATTATTAGTCATTAATTACCTTTCCTCAACCATACTTACACAACATCAGATTCTAGATTCAATAACCTTTCACATCAACTACACTCTCTACACTAAACAAATCCAATTTTTAAACTCAATACCAGTGTATGGAAAAGCACGATTAAGGCATGGAGGCGTGCTAGGAACTGACATAGCTTACAGCACTAACAGCGGCAGCAAATAAAAAGAAAATGATGATTATATTGATAAGATGAGAATTACAGCAAATCAGATAATTTTACTTTCGAGAGATGGAATCTCTCCTGAGTATGAGCTTTCAAGAGTTTCACTCTCTCCCAATGACAAAGCACACAATATTCAGCATGTCCTCTTCCCTCCTAATGAGACCTATTTATAGAAAATCCCTCCTAACAAACCTCTAACTTATTCCCCAAGTTACTACTAATAGACTATGACTAGCATACCCTTCCCCTAAATACTGATTCCTTGCAAAGCTCTAGGCAATTGGGATAGAGCGCTTTTTTGTTTTTTAAATTAGGAGGCACACACGACTCTGAGATTCATATCAAAAAATTTATTTGAGTTATTACATAGTGCACCTCACTTCAATGAGGTGCAATTAAGCGCAACAGGACCCCATCACCTTAGTGTGCATTGAGGTTCCTTATACATCGCTCAATACCTAAAACTTAGTGTTCAGTGAAAAAGTAAAACCCCCCTCCATCCCCATCCCCATACCAACACCTATGATCTCCTCCCATCAACCAACCCTTTTTCTCTTTGATACACTCCTACTCCCCAAAACGGCCTATCTCTCCCCACCTTCATCGTGGCCTCTTAGCTTCCTCTTTTTTCACTCTCTTCTCTACCAGAATCTACCATTCATCTCTCTCCTCTTTCTCCTCCAACTCCTCCATCACCTTCCTCTTTTCATACACTTCTTTCTCTCCTATTGCACCTCCAAAGCAATCTTCACTCTCCTCATCCCCCCCCGGGGCAATTCACCTTTCATCGCTCTCACCTTTCTCCTCAAAATCTTCCCCCCATTAATATATCTTTCCACCCTCCTTCTATAATACTTCTTTCTCTTCTATACTCCTTTAAAATCAATCACCCTCCCCTCAGCCCCCCCCCCTCTTAACATCACCTTTTTGTCCTGATCATGAACCACTGGAAAGTTGCTCTTTGGCTTTTTCCTACGTAAGTTCCAGACCTAGATATTTTGTGGTGAAAACGATTATTGATACAGACTGAAATGAATAAAAGTTGATGCACCTTTCCATCAGTCATGGTAGTGCTTATTGCAATGAATAGTGGCGATTATTGGCAGGAGAAAGAGAGCAAGCAGGGTCAAGTATGGAAATGCTGGGTAGAGGAAGCGGCAACTAGGGGAGAAGAGGAGGCAATAGCGACAATGCTGATGGTTGTGGGTGATGAGATAGTCATTGTTATCATCCTTGATAAAGTATAATTAGAAAAATTCTCGGGCTTTCTAGGAGTGGGTCTCACTGGATCAAGACAAACTTTTAAATAAAACGGATATTCAGTAAATTACTGAACATTCGTTATAAAGTGACAATAAAATGTGCAAAAGTTACACCTAAAACACACAAAAGTTACCCTGACATATATAAAAGTTATTTATGCTTCATTGATAAATTTGACAAAAGTGACACTAAATTTGACAAAAGTGACACTAAATCTGACAAAAGTGTACCCGATGTACTGTAAATTACTGAAAACCGGGTGTATACAAAAGTTTTCCCTGGATCAATTTCCTAATCTTATAAATCAAATGGGCTTTCTAATATTGGGACTCACTGGTACCAACATCTAAGTTTGTTAAGCAAACATCATATATTGATTTGGGCAACCTTAACACATACCAGCCAGAAACTCAACCAAACAAGCCTAAATTCCCTACAAAATCCTTTGACGGCTCCAATTGAAAATAAAATATATAAGTTTCTAAATCTAGTCAGCCAAAGGGTTCCCAAATAAAAAAATTAGCAAAGTACAGAGCGAATGATATTGCCAAACTGGATACTCCTCACATATCACGTGCAAAATGATTGTATTATCAATTATAGCAGTTATTTCTTGGCAAGAATGATAGTCATCAAGCGAAGCGACTACTCGATCAATAAATGGGCAGCTTTGATGCAGCAACAAACATATCAACTGTAACGGAAGCTTATACATGTAGATTATAGGCTATAATGTAAACAATGACAACAAAGTCTCACCTGAAGATACTTTACTGTATCCTTCTCAAATGCCTCATACATGAGGGTGATTCAAATGGTAGGGAAGGGAGAGGGGTGGTTTCGGTAATAGGGGTGGGTCGGCCGAGTGAAAAGTTTTGAAGCTTTAATTTATAAATCAATATTATCCAAAACCCAAAAAAAAAAAAAAAAAAAAAAAAATGCTTTGTGAATATTGATTTTTTAAATATGGTAGAATTATAAATCTATCTAATTTGGTTATGCTATTATTATACAGTGTAGGAAATACTAAGCGTAATCTTCCAAATATTGATTTTTTTAATATAGTAACTTTTAGGATATCGTTTCCGCCTATTTTCCAAATCTATCCATTATTATCCTACTCCGTATTAAACACGTACAAATTATTAGTAAAAGTTATGGAAAGTTTTATTGGCAATATTTTTTAATTCCTAAATCTATCTATTACTATTATCCTCTGAAACATAGGAGTTGTTAGCGTACTGCCCAAGGTTTAGCTTAGAATAAATTAAATATACTAGCTATTCATAGCTTTAAACAATCATACTTGATCATAATATTTGATATTTGTATTTGGTTTAGTAGGTTCTCCATAAACATAAACATGATGCTGCATGAAGCAAAGCTAGATAATGTTAAACTCTTTCGAGTCTTCCTTCCCCATGAGTTCCCTCCATCTTTCTTGTATAATCAAGGGCTATTCCTCCTAAATCTCAAATCATATGATCAAAATCTGCTTAGGAAACTCGTCTATTTCAAAGTTTACGCCATTCACAGAGGTGATTTTTCTGAATTGGCAAAACAAGTAATCTCGGAAATCCAAGATTATATTGGCCCTAAATCAAAAGAGTTAATTTCTCGAAACGTTTCGGACTATTTGAAGTCTTGCTTCCGTTATCATAGGAATATTGATGCTTATCCCGGACTTTTGTTTGTGCTTGATATTCTCATCGATGGAAGGCATTGCCAACAAGAGGATCAGCAGTCTTTGTTCGTGTATACTACTACTGCTAATAAGAAAGAGGATTCCTATATTACTACACACGATTTTGATGAAATATTCGATGACAACGAATATGCTTATTTTCCATCCAAACTCAACAATGTAAGTTTTGATGAAATCCCTTTTACAAATGTTGAATATCAAAGCCTTGAACAAGATGATGTTGAGATCCTTAAATGTCTTTACCCCGAGCTTATGCGCCACGCTAATGTACAATATTCCGAGATTATATTACCGTGGGTGTTTAGGAAGCAAAAACAAACCGTTGAATGGATTCATACAAAAGATTTCGGTAATGATACTATTTGCTCCATTTGTCTTGACAACTTGTCATCGGAAAATGCAATAAGCTTGTCTCGTTGCAACCACGTATTTCATCGCGACTGCATTTTCAGATGGCTTCCCGGAAAACACAAGTGTCCCTATTGTCGATCTAGTATGCTAGTAGATATAAGATACTAATATTCTTTATTTCATTAGTTTATGTATGAGTATTGTTTCTTAATGCCCCAAAATCAGTGGACTTAGTTGTTAGTCGTTATTATCTAGTGCCTTAGTGGAAGATTATTTTCCTAAATAAAAGTAGTATCCTAGGTCTAAGAAGTTACCAGCAGTTTTAATGGAGTATTATGTGGGCCATGTTCACCCACTTAGCATAATCATTTCCTATTTTGTTGTTAGAGTATTTAATGGCTAGTATTTAATTGAAAATTATTGAAGTATGGCAGAACACTCTGAAAATTCAATTGAGTAAATTGCTTAATTTACAACAAATATGTAATGATTATGTGTGTGTGTGTTTTTTTTTTTCTTTTTTTATTTTATTTCAACATCAGCTGTACAATTACAACAAGATGATGTAAAAATAAACCTAGTATCACAAAATAAGCATTGATTCACGAAGAAAACCAAGAAAAATCCTATGAAATTACCATGCATCAGTCTACAGACTCTACACTTGCCTCAAAACAGTGATGATAAGCAGAAATAGATTAAAAATAAAAATAAAACTAGTTTTGTGCCCGTGCGATGCCCGGGTTGTTTATTGAATTTTAAGATAAATTTTTAATCTATATGTCAAATTTTAAAATATATCATTGATACAAAATTAGTTAGGAATTGATGTGTTTTTGTGATGATTTAAACTATATAGTAGGCATGTAATGACTAATAATAATAATAACATTGGTGTAAAACATTTCTTGACCCGTAACCTAAAATAATGACCCTGCCCGAAATGACTCGTGACCCGACCCGATTTACAGGTCTACGCACAGTAATTAGATTATATTAGATTGTAAAGTATAATGTTTTAATTGATTATATAATATACTATAAATAATGGATGTGGTGCATTTTGAGCTAAATCCTTCGCTCAAAAAAAAAAAATACTATGATACAAAAAATAAATTTATATGATAATTTATGAGTGTTATAATTTTTTATAATAAAATTATAATTTAATTTGTACATATGAAATATTGGTATTTTATCGAAAATAAAACTCTAAATTAACAATTTTATCCTAAAATTCTATCCAAATGTGATTGAAAGTAGAATTTTAAATTAATTTTTTTATCCTACAAATTGAATTCTATATAACTCTATCCTACGTGGCGCGACACTTGGCGAAAAATTAGAACGCCAAGTGTCGCTATCTCGTCGTCTGGCTAAAATTTTAGCTTTATATATTAGTTATATGATAAAAAAAAAACAACATGCAAGTATATAATAACATGTACTTATTTCAAAATAACATATACATAAATTAAAATAGTGAGAAATTAACATCAAAATAACATAACTCCAGCAGTAACATAGAAATTGTGGGGTGACAGAGCTATTATTTTCATTATCATAGAAGAACATAATATTATTTGACAGCATAAATGCATAATATCCCAGGTTTAAAATTAAAATTGTTAAAATAACCCCCAAATTTAAAGTTTCATATTATTTTTAAAAAGACCCCTTGATTCATTTACTAAAATTTTTTAGAAATATTCAATTATCATTCCACCAAAAAAAAAAAAAAAAAAACCATAAAAATTAAAAAGACAAAATTACCCGAACAAGCTTCCTTGGAACAAAGGTGTTCGAATCACTAAATACCTACAATACAAAATACACAGAAAAATTAGAATCTCAAATTTCCAAAAATGACATTAACTCAAATAATTCATCAAAATTTACATGACCCAAAAATCAAAATACCATCAATCATTATATTTATGAAATTATATGAAACAAATCCATAAAACTAATAAAATTTAATCAACGCTTATTGTTTAAAGAAGAAATTGAATCATATCAATCATTACAAATCTACAAAACCTATAAATTACCTTTCTGAGAAGCTTGAATTTGATAGAACTGACAGTAGTGGAGTGTAGAGACTTTCATCTCTACCAGCTAAACCCAGTTTTCTCTCAACACTCAATTGCAGTCTTCAGAAGAAAGAACTTTGATTGGATAAAAGCCAAGCACAGTACCTGGCAGACCCAATGCAACTTGTGCACCATCTGCAACACCACAAAACAAGTTGATTTGTAAAACAAGTCTTGATTTTAAGCTTAATTAAGGTTGTGATCAATGCTTTAACCTCATATTTGAACTCAACAAAAGCGGAAAGAAGCACATAATTTGGGTCACCACAAACACGGCAATCATCCACCTTATAAAGAATACAACACTTTTAAGAACTAATCATAGAACTCAACAAAAAAACACTAAGAAAAACTATTACTCCTAGAATTAATCAAGAAATTCCAAAGCAAATAGGGCCAATTGTTGATAGTATTGGTCAATGAAATCAAATACCTGCCCATAGTTGATGAAAAGACCGGCAAACTTCTCTTCAGTCACTTATAAATTAAAACCCAGCCTTATTTAAATCACATTCACCGCTGAAAACATAAAAAACTAACAGCCCATAACACTTCCAATATAGCAGGACCCAAACAATCCTAACCTCTAAACTTTGGTATTATATGCTTATCATATAATAGACAAGTAAAGATCATGCAAAAATTACAAAAATGTAAGGATTATGCAGAAATTACAAAATCGTATCTTAAAAAAAAATTCTGATAAAGAAGCGTTTACCTTAGCATATGTGCATTACTGTATCTATGACGTGAATTGGAGTGATCAAAGGTGAATAGATCATCACCTGTCCAACAACAACAAGAACAATTTTGCCCTTTAAAATTAAAGTATAACCTTGAACAACAAAAGAATCAAGGTTACTCTACAAACAATCAATGAAAATAAATATTAGCAATGGAATAAATGCATGTTAAATGACAAATTTTCTCTCCAATTAGTCAAGAATTACATGTAGTCCACTAACCCCACTTTTTTCTTTGTTGAATTGTTATTGGTCTATGCCATCAATCATAAAAGGATGGAGTGATAGTTATCAATTTAATTATTAGTCATTAATTACCTTTCCTCAACCATACTTACACAACATCAGATTCTAGATTCAATAACCTTTCACATCAACTACACTCTCTACACTAAACAAATCCAATTTTTAAACTCAATACCAGTGTATGGAAAAGCACGATTAAGGCATGGAGGCGTGCTAGGAACTGACATAGCTTACAGCACTAACAGCGGCAGAAAATAAAAAGAAAATGATGATTATATTGATAAGATGAGAATTACAGCAAATCAGATAATTTTACTTTCGAGAGATGGAATCTCTCCTGAGTATGAGCTTTCAAGAGTTTCACTCTCTCCCAATGACAAAGCACACAATATTCAGCATGTCCTCTTCCCTCCTAATGAGACCTATTTATAGAAAATCCCTCCTAACAAACCTCTAACTTATTCCCCAAGTTACTACTAATAGACTATGACTAGCATACCCTTCCCCTAAATACTGATTCCTTGCAAAGCTCTAGGCAATTGGGATAGAGCGTTTTTTTGTTTTTTAAATTAGGAGGCACACACGACTCTGAGATTCATATCAAAAAATTTATTTGAGTTATTACATAGTGCACCTCACTTCAATGAGGTGCAATTAAGCGCAACAGGACCCCATCACCTTAGTGTGCATTGAGGTTCCTTATACATCGCTCAATACCTAAAACTTAGTGTTCAGTGAAAAAGTAAAACCCCCCTCCATCCCCATCCCCATACCAACACCTATGATCTCCTCCCATCAACCAACCCTTTTTCTCTTTGATACACTCCTACTCCCCAAAACGGCCTATCTCTCCCCACCTTCATCGTGGCCTCTTAGCTTCCTTTTTTTTCACTCTCTTCTCTACCAGAATCTACCATTCATCTCTCTCCTCTTTCTCCTCCAACTCCTCCATCACCTTCCTCTTTTCATACACTTCTTTCTCTCCTATTGCACCTCCAAAGCAATCTTCACTCTCCTCATCCCCCCCCCCGGGGCAATTCACCTTTCATCGCTCTCACCTTTCTCCTCAAAATCTTCCCCCCATTAATATATCTTTCCACCCTCCTTCTATAATACTTCTTTCTCTTCTATACTCCTTTAAAATCAATCACCCTCCCCTCAGCCCCCCCCCCCTCTTAACATCACCTTTTTGTCCTGATCATGAACCACTGGAAAGTTGCTCTTTGGCTTTTTCATACGTAAGTTCCAGACCTAGATATTTTGTGGTGAAAACAATTATTGATACAGACTGAAATGAATAATAGTTGATGCACCTTTCCATCAGTCATGGTAGTGCTTATTGCAATGCACAGTGGCGATTATTGGCGGGAGAAAGAGAGCAAGCAGGGTCAAGTATGGAAATGCTGGGTAGAGGAAGCGGCAACTAGGGGAGAAGAGGAGGCAATAGCGACAATGCTGATGGTTGTGGGTGATGAGATAGTCATTGTTATCATCCTTGATAAAGTATAATTAGAAAAATTCCCGGGCTTTGTAGGAGTGGGTCTCACTGGATCAAGACAAACTTTTAAATAAAACGGATATTCAGTAAATTACTGAACATTCGTTATAAAGTGACAATAAAATGTACAAAAGTTACACCTAAAACGCACAAAAGTTACCCTGACATATATAAAAGTTATTTATGCTTCATTGATAAATTTGACAAAAGTGACACTAAATTTGACAAAAGTGGCACTAAATCTGACAAAAGTGTACCCGATGTACAGTAAATTACTGAAAACCGGGTGTATACAAAAGTTTTCCCTGGATCAATTTCCTAATCTTATAAATCAAATGGGCTTTCTAATATTGGGACTCACTGTTACCAACATCTAAGTTTGTTAAGCAAACATCATATATTGATTTGGGCAACCTTAACACATACCAGCCAGAAACTCAACCAAACAAGCCTAAATTCCCTACAAAATCCTTTGACGGCTCCAATTGAAAATAAAATATATAAGTTTCTAAATCTAGTCAGCCAAAGGGTTCCCAAATAAAAAAATTAGCAAAGTACAGAGCGAATGATATTGCCAAACTGGATACTCCTCACATATCACGTGCAAAATGATTGTATTATCAATTATAGCAGTTATTTCTTGGCAAGAATGATAGTCATCAAGCGAAGCGACTACTCGATCAATAAATGGGCAGCTTTGATGCAGCAACAAACATATCAACTATAACGGAAGCTTATACATGTAGATTATAGGCTATAATGTAAACAATGACAACAAAGTCTCACCTGAAGATACTTTACTGTATCCTTCTCAAATGCCTCATACATGAGGGTGATTCAAATGGTAGGGAAGGGAGAGGGGTGGTTTCGGTAATAGGGGTGGGTCGGCCGAGTGAAAAGTTTTGAAGCTTTAATTTATAAATCAATATTATCCAAAACCCAAAAAAAAAAAAAAAAAAAAAAATGCTTTGTGAATATTGATTTTTTAAATATGGTAGAATTATAAATCTATCTAATTTGGTTATGCTATTATTATATAGTGTAGGAAATACTAAGCGTAATCTTCCAAATATTGATTTTTTTAATATAGTAACTTTTAGGATATCGTTTCCGCCTATTTTCCAAATCTATCCATTATTATCCTACTCCGTATTAAACACGTACAAATTATTAGTAAAAGTTATGGAAAGTTTTATTGGCAATATTTTTTAATTCCTAAATCTATCTATTACTATTATCCTCTGAAACATAGGAGTTGTTAGCGTACTGCCCAAGGTTTAGCTTAGAATAAATTAAATATACTAGCTATTCATAGCTTTAAACAATCATACTTGATCATAATATTTGATATTTGTATTTGATCAAAGGTGAATAGATCATCACCTGTCCAACAACAACAAGAACAATTTTGCACTTTAAAATTAAAGTATAACCTTGAACAACAAAAGAATCAAGGTCACTCTACAAACAATCAATGAAAATAAATATTAGCAATGGAATAAATGCATGTTAAATGACAAATTTTCTCTCCAATTAGTCAAGAATTACATGTAGTCCACTAACCCCACTTTTTTCTTTGTTGAATTGTTATTGGTCTATGCCATCAATCATAAAAGGATGGAGTGATAGTTATCAATTTAATTATTAGTCATTAATTACCTTTCCTCAACCATACTTACACAACATCAGATTCTAGATTCAATAACCTTTCACATCAACTACACTCTCTACACTAAACAAATCCAATTTTTAAACTCAATACTAGTGTATGGAAAAGCACGATTAAGGCATGGAGGCGTGCTAGGAACTGACATAGCTTACAGCACTAACAGCGGCAGCAAATAAAAAGAAAATGATGATTATATTGATAAGATGAGAATTACAGCAAATCAGATAATTTTACTTTCGAGAGATGGAATCTCTCCTGAGTATGAGCTTTCAAGAGTTTCACTCTCTCCCAATGACAAAGCACACAATATTCAGCATGTCCTCTTCCCTCCTAAGGAGACCTATTTATAGAAAATCCCTCCTAACAAACCTCTAACTTATTCCCCAAGTTACTACTAATAGACTATGACTAGCATACCCTTCCCCTAAATACTGATTCCTTGCAAAGCTCTAGGCAATTGGGATAGAGCGCTTTTTTGTTTTTTGAATTAGGAGGCACACACGACTCTGAGATTCATATCAAATAATTTATTTGAGTTATTACATAGTGCACCTCACTTCAATGAGGTGCAATTAAGCGCAACAGGACCCCATCACCTTAGTGCGCATTGAGGTTCCTTATACATCGCTCAATACCTAAAACTTAGTGTTCAGTGAAAAAGTAAAACCCCCCTCCATCCCCATCCCCATACCAACACCTATGATCTCCTCCCATCAACCAACCCTTTTTCTCTTTGATACACTCCTACTCCCCAAAACGGCCTATCTCTCCCCACCTTCATCGTGGCCTCTTAGCTTCCTCTTTTTTCACTCTCTTCTCTACCATAATCTACCATTCATCTCTCTCCTCTTTCTCCTCCAACTCCTCCAACTCCTCCATCACCTTCCTCTTTTCATACACTTCTTTCTCTCCTATTGCACCTCCAAAGCAATATTCACTCTCCTCATCCCCCCCCCCCAGGCAATTCACCTTTCATCGCTCTCACCTTTCTCCTCAAAATCTTCCCCCCATTAATATATCTTTCCACCCTCCTTCTATAATACTTCTTTCTCTTCTATACTCCTTTAAAATCAATCACCCTCCCCTCAGCCCCCCCCCCCTCTTAACATCACCTTTTTGTCCTGATCATGAACCACTGGAAAGTTGCCCTTTGGCTTTTTCCTACATAAGTTCCAGACCTAGATATTTTGTGGTGAAAACGATTATTGATACAGACTGAAATGAATAAAAGTTTAGGCACCTCTCCATCAATCATGGTAGTTCTTATTGCAATGCACAGTGGCGATTATTGGCGGGAGAAAGAGAGCAAGCAAGGTCAAGTATGGAAATGCTGGGTAGAGGAAGCGGCAACTAGGGGAGAAGAGGAGGCAATAGCGACAATGCTGATGGTTGTGGGTGATGAGATAGTCATTGTTATCATCCTTGATAAAGTATAATTAGAAAAATTCCCGGGCTTTGTAGGAGTGGGTCTCACTGGATCAAGACAAACTTTTAAATAAAACGGATATTCAGTAAATTACTGAACATTCGTTATAAAGTGACAATAAAATGTGCAAAAGTTACACCTAAAACGCACAAAAGTTACCCTGACATATATAAAAGTTATTTATGCTTCATTGATAAATTTGACAAAAGTGACACTAAATTTGACAAAAGTGACACTAAATCTGACAAAAGTGTACCCGATGTACAGTAAATTACTGAAACCGGGTGTATACAAAAGTTTTCCCTGGATCAATTTCCTAATCTTATAAATCAAATGGGCTTTCTTATATTGGGACTCACAGGTACCAACATCTAAGTTTGTTAAGCAAACATCATATATTGATTTGGGCAACCTTAACACATACCAGCCAGAAACTCAACCAAACAAGCCTAAATTCCCTACAAAATCCTTTGACGGCTCCAATTGAAAATAAAATATATAAGTTTCTAAATCTAGTCAGCCAAAGGGTTCCCAAATAAAAAGATTAGCAAAGTACAGAGCGAATGATATTGCCAAACTGGATACTCCTCACATATCACGTGCAAAATGATTGTATTATCAATTATAGCAGTTATTTCTTGGCAAGAATGATAGTCATCAAGCGAAGCGACTACTCGATCAATAAATGGGCAGCTTTGATGCAGCAACAAACATATCAACTATAACGGAAGCTTATACATGTAGATTATAGGCTATAATGTAAACAATGACAACAAAGTCTCACCTGAAGATACTTTACTGTATCCTTCTCAAATGCCTCATACATGAGGGTGATTCAAATGGTAGGGAAGGGAGAGGGGTGGTTTCGGTAATAGGGGTGGGTCGGCCGAGTGAAAAGTTACCTTCAAACTAACATGCTTTAATTTATAAATCAATATTATCCAAAAAAAAAAAAAAATGCTTTGTGAATATTGATTTTTTAAATATGGTAGAATTATAAATCTATCTAATTTGGTTATGCTATTATTATACAGTGTAGGAAATACTAAGCGTAATCTTCCAAATATTGATTTTTTTAATATAGTAACTTTTAGGATATCGTTTCCGCCTATTTTCCAAATCTATCCATTATTATCCTACTCCGTATTAAACACGTACAAATTATTAGTAAAAGTTATGGAAAGTTTTATTGGCAATATTTTTTAATTCCTAAATCTATCTATTACTATTATCCTCTGAAACATAGGAGTTGTTAGCGTACTGCCCAAGGTTTAGCTTAGAATAAATTAAATATACTAGCTATTCATAGCTTTAAACAATCATACTTGATCATAATATTTGATATTTGTATTTGGTTTAGTAGGTTCTCCATAAACATAAACATGATGCTGCATGAAGCAAAGCTAGATAATGTTAAACTCTTTCGAGTCTTCCTTCCCCATGAGTTCCCTCCATCTTTCTTGTATAATCAAGGGCTATTCCTCCTAAATCTCAAATCATATGATCAAAATCTGCTTAGGAAACTCGTCTATTTCAAAGTTTACGCCATTCACAGAGGTGATTTTTCTGAATTGGCAAAACAAGTAATCTCGGAAATCCAAGATTATATTGGCCCTAAATCAAAAGAGTTAATTTCTCGAAACGTTTCGGACTATTTGAAGTCTTGCTTCCGTTATCATAGGAATATTGATGCTTATCCCGGACTTTTGTTTGTGCTTGATATTCTCATCGATGGAAGGCATTGCCAACAAGAGGATCAGCAGTCTTTGTTCGTGTATACTACTACTGCTAATAAGCAAGAGGATTCCTATATTACTACACACGATTTTGATGAAATATTCGATGACAACGAATATGCTTATTTTCCATCCAAACTCAACAATGTAAGTTTTGATGAAATCCCTTTTACAAATGTTGAATATCAAAGCCTTGAACAAGATGATGTTGAGATCCTTAAATGTCTTTACCCCGAGCTTATGCGCCACGCTAATGTACAATATTCCGAGATTATATTACCGTGGGTGTTTAGGAAGCAAAAACAAACCGTTGAATGGATTCATACAAAAGATTTCGGTAATGATACTATTTGCTCCATTTGTCTTGACAACTTGTCATCGGAAAATGCAATGAGCTTGTCTCGTTGCAACCACGTATTTCATCGCGACTGCATTTTCAGATGGCTTCCCGGAAAACACAAGTGTCCCTATTGTCGATCTAGTATGCTAGTAGATATAAGATACTAATATTCTTTATTTCATTAGTTTATGTATGAGTATTGTTTCTTAATGCCCCAAAATCAGTGGACTTAGTTGTTAGTCGTTATTATCTAGTGCCTTAGTGGAAGATTATTTTCCTAAATAAAAGTAGTATCCTAGGTCTAAGAAGTTACCAGCAGTTTTAATGGAGTATTATGTGGGCCATGTTCACCCACTTAGCATAATCATTTCCTATTTTGTTGTTAGAGTATTTAATGGCTAGTATTTAATTGAAAATTATTGAAGTATGGCAGAACACTCTGAAAATTCAATTGAGTAAATTGCTTAATTTACAACAAATATGTAATGATTATGTGTGTGTGTGTTTTTTTTTTTCTTTTTTTATTTTATTTCAACATCAGCTGTACAATTACAACAAGATGATGTAAAAATAAACCTAGTATCACAAAATAAGCATTGATTCACGAAGAAAACCAAGAAAAATCCTATGAAATTACCATGCATCAGTCTACAGACTCTACACTTGCCTCAAAACAGTGATGATAAGCAGAAATAGATTAAAAATAAAAATAAAACTAGTTTTGTGCCCGTGCGATGCCCGGGTTGTTTATTGAATTTTAAGATAAATTTTTAATCTATATGTCAAATTTTAAAATATATCATTGATACAAAATTAGTTAGGAATTGATGTGTTTTTGTGATGATTTAAACTATATAGTAGGCATGTAATGACTAATAATAATAATAACATTGGTGTAAAACATTTCTTGACCCGTAACCTAAAATAATGACCCTGCCCGAAATGACTCGTGACCCGACCCGATTTACAGGTCTACGCACAGTAATTAGATTATATTAGATTGTAAAGTATAATGTTTTAATTGATTATAATATATACTATAAATAATGGATGTGGTGCATTTTGAGCTAAATCCTTCGCTCAAAAAAAAAAAATACTATGATACAAAAAATAAATTTATATGATAATTTATGAGTGTTATAATTTTTTATAATAAAATTATAATTTAATTTGTACATATGAAATATTGGTATTTTATCGAAAATAAAACTCTAAATTAACAATTTTATCCTAAAATTCTATCCAAATGTGATTGAAAGTAGAATTTTAAATTAATTTTTTTATCCTACAAATTGAATTCTATATAACTCTATCCTACGTGGCGCGACACTTGGCGAAAAATTAGAACGCCAAGTGTCGCTATCTCGTCGTCTGGCTAAAATTTTAGCTTTATATATTAGTTATATGATAAAAAAAAAACAACATGCAAGTATATAATAACATGTACTTATTTCAAAATAACATATACATAAATTAAAATAGTGAGAAATTAACATCAAAATAACATAACTCCAGCAGTAACATAGAAATTGTGGGGTGACAGAGCTATTATTTTCATTATCATAGAAGAACATAATATTATTTGACAGCATAAATGCATAATATCCCAGGTTTAAAATTAAAATTGTTAAAATAACCCCCAAATTTAAAGTTTCATATTATTTTTAAAAAGACCCCTTGATTCATTTACTAAAATTTTTTAGAAATATTCAATTATCATTCCACCAAAAAAAAAAAAAAAACTATAAAATTAAAAAGACAAAATTACTCGAACAAGCTTCCTTGGAACAAAAGTGTTCGAATCACTAAATACCTACAATACAAAATACACAGAAAAATTAGAATCTCAAATTTCCAAAAATGACATTAACTCAAATAATTCATCAAAATTTACATGACCCAAAAATCAAAATACCATCAATCATTATATTTATGAAATTATATGAAACAAATCCATAAAACTAATAAAATTTAATCAACGCTTATTGTTTAAAGAAGAACTTGAATCATATCAATCATTACAAATCTACAAAACCTATAAATTACCTTTCTGAGAAGCTTGAATTTGATAGAACTGACAGTAGTGGAGTGTAGAGACTTTCATCTCTACCAGCTAAACCCAGTTTTCTCTCAACACTCAATTGCAGTCTTCAGAAGAAAGAACTTTGATTGGATAAAAGCCAAGCACAGTACCTGGCAGACTCAATGCAACTTGTGCACCATCTGCAACACCACAAAACAAGTTGATTTGTAAAACAAGTCTTGATTTTAAGCTTAATTAAGGTTGTGATCAATGCTTTAACCTCATATTTGAACTCAACAAAAGCGGAAAGAAGCACATAATTTGGGTCACCACAAACACAGCAATCATCCACCTTATAAAGAATACAACACTTTTAAGAACTAATCATAGAACTCAACAAAAAAACACTAAGAAAAACTATTACTCCTAGAATTAATCAACAAATTCAAAAGCAAATAGGTCCAATTGTTGATAGTATTGGTCAATGAAATCAAATACCTGCCCATAGTTGATGAAAAGACCGGCAAACTTCTCTTCAGTCACTTATAAATTAAAACCCAGCCTTATTTAAATCACATTCACCGCTGAAAACATAAAAAACTAACAGCCCATAACACTTCCAATATAGCAGGACCCAAACAATCCTAACCTCTAAACTTTGGTATTATATGCTTATCATATAATAGACAAGTAAAGATCATGCAAAAATTACAAAAATGTAAGGATTATGCAGAAATTACAAAATCGAATCTTAAAAAAAAATTCTGATAACGAAGCGTTTACCTTAGCATATGTGCATTACTGTATATATGACGTGAATTGGAGTGATCAAAGGTGAATAGATCATCACCTGTCCAACAACAACAAGAACAATTTTGCCCTTTAAAATTAAAGTATAACCTTGAACAACAAAAGAATCAAGGTCACTCTACAAACAATCAATGAAAATAAATATTAGCAATGGAATAAATGCATGTTAAATGACAAATTTTCTCTCCAATTAGTCAAGAATTACATGTAGTCCACTAACCCCACTTTTTTCTTTGTTGAATTGTTATTGGTCTATGCCATCAATCATAAAAGGATGGAGTGATAGTTATCAATTTAATTATTAGTCATTAATTACCTTTCCTCAACCATACTTACACAACATCAGATTCTAGATTCAATAACCTTTCACATCAACTACACTCTCTACACTAAACAAATCCAATTTTTAAACTCAATACCAGTGTATGGAAAAGCACGATTAAGGCATGGAGGCGTGCTAGGAACTGACATAGCTTACAGCACTAACAGCGGCAGAAAATAAAAAGAAAATGATGATTATATTGATAAGATGAGAATTACAGCAAATCAGATAATTTTACTTTCGAGAGATGGAATCTCTCCTGAGTATGAGCTTTCAAGAGTTTCACTCTCTCCCAATGACAAAGCACACAATATTCAGCATGTCCTCTTCCCTCCTAATGAGACCTATTTATAGAAAATCCCTCCTAACAAACCTCTAACTTATTCCCCAAGTTACTTGATAAGTCCTATTTTGCACATGTTTTAGGTGGGTATCTAAGCTCATTTTATTACAAAATTAGAGATCTTTGGTGCATATTTGCATTATTTGCTTAAGTTGTGCTCTACTACTCTTCGTTTGTGTGTTTTGATGAATTTCAGGTGATTTATATGCAATGGTTTTTTTATTATTTTCTAGTATGTTTGCTTTATTCTTTTTTTTAATTATTTGTTTTTTTTATTATCTATTTTTTATCTATAATATATTCATGTGTAGATTATGTATATTAATCAAATTGAATTATATATTTAATATTTCAATTTTTCAATCTCGTTCGTATGACGAATTTAGAGTGTATAATAAATGCAATAACGTGTGCAAAAATGGAGTATGGACTACTGGAACTAATATAATGCAGTGATCACGCATTATATCATTGTGATGTATGACAAACTATATTGCCTCATTAATCTTGTTGATTAAAATTTACAAATCATGTAAAAGTTCGAAGACGAGACATTGAGTGAAATGAATGGCAAACTAGTTGCACTTGAAAGTACTTTGATGGAACTAATGAAAATGACATCCTTTATGCCAAAAGGTTTTGATTTATTTTCGATTGAAAGACTTGCATAGTGACTAAAAGACTTGCATATGACTAAAAGATCATGATTGACCTTGAAGGATCCAAGGTTATTTAACTATGTATGATTCAGGAGCTTGACTGTGTTAACCGTGAGGCTTGAGCCTTATATATTCATTCTTGTGTGTGTTTAGTTCCTGGTGTAGCATTGATCTTAGTTTTGACTTTAGACTCTTAGTAGTGTGTCGTAATACATTGCACGTGCACATTGAAATGACGAAGGCCATGTTCATTAGGTAGCCTCCAGACAAAATTAGAACATCAGTTCCCTTCTTGCTTACCCATGTTGTAGCTTGACTATATTTTTCATTAACTCCACAAAAATTACCCCTTGGCCCAATTTGATTACTTTTCCCAAGTCTAGCTTGGGGGAGCTATTTTATGCGGTATTTTTGCGTGATTCTGTTTCAAGTTGCAATTGATGCGAAAATATTGAAAAGAAAAGGAAGAAGAAGAGAAAAAGTGAGAAAAGGAGGTTTGATTGAATTACTTGAAAAAAAAAAAGTAACATTTCTTGAAAAAGAAAGAGAGAAATAAAGAAAAGAAAGAAAAATATTTGGAAAAAGTTTCAAATGAAAAATTGTTGGATTGAAATAAAAAAAATAAAAAGATAAAAAAAAAAATAAAGAAATGAAGCAAACAAGTAAAAGAAGGTTGAAGAGTTGAGAATGTAGGTGGATGAGATGATGGTTGTGTTTTCATTGTAATTGGGTTTGTGTTTCATTGATCGAAGTTGATGAATCGAGGTGTGACTCATCGCATTTGATAGTTCCCCCGGTTAGACTATTATAGCTCTCATTCCCCAAATTATTGTCCTACCCATTCTTATTCCCGACCTACGTTACAAGCTTCACAAAGTCCTTCCGATCTTCGTGCATAGCATTGCGTTCATGTGAATTGAGTCTTTTGTCAAAATGCTGGAGTATATGTTGCATTTCAAGTCGACATTGACTAGGTTGAGCGTTATTATAACCCTCTAAACACGCGAGTGTTGTGAGATGGGGGGATTGCATTGTTGGTGGGGATGGTGAGAGATCGAGCTCATTTTTAGCTCGCCACATAAAAAGTGTGTTGAGTGACCACCGATGTGAGATACTCTAGTCTTCGATTCTTGAATTATAAATGGTTGGTCTCATTTGACGATTAATTAGGTGGATCGACGGTTTGAGTAATTTGATTGGTTGATTAGGATGCATGCTCGTTTGATTTCGATTTTGAATCCTTGTTTGATTTTGCATTATGGGGTGAAGCATGTTGTTTGGTTGTTGATTGTTGTTGATTATTGTTAATTGTCTTGCTTGAGGACAAGCAAGAGTTTAGCTTGGGGAATTTGATAAGTCCTATTTTGCACATGTTTTAGGTGGGTATCTAAGCTCATTTTATTACAAAATTAGAGATCTTTGGTGCATATTTGCATTATTTGCTTAAGTTGTGCTCTACTACTCTTCGTTTGTGTGTTTTGATGAATTTCAGGTGATTTATATGCAAATGGAGTATGGTTGGCTAATATTGAGTATAATAATCATGGAGTATGAAAACATATTGCTTAAGAATATCAAATCATGTGTTCGAGACGAACTTGAGTGAAAATGAAGCAAAACGTTGATGAAATACTTGACAAATATGACACCTGTTCACTATTATGCTCATAACTTTTGATATACAAATGATAATGGAGTGATTCAAATTGCATTGGAAAGTAGACTTGAAGACTTTCCAACGATATATTACACGCCTCAAACAGAGCTCCGATATGAAGTTATGACTGATTAAGATGAGTTAAATACAAACTATTTGCTGCAGCTCTACGTGCCCGATCGGGCATGGTCCGCCCGGTTGGACCGGGCACATAGGAGTTAGATGATTTTGGTATTTTCGAAGGTAGAAAGCAATTTATGAAGACCGCCCCACGCGCCCGATCGGGCAAGGTCAGCCCGGTTGGACCGGGCACGTGGTGGAAGAAGTGCTACGAAGGAAAGCAACTCCGTACTCTCACCGCCCGATCGGGAGGTGCTTGCCCGGTTGGACCGGGCACAGTTATGCGACACTCCGTATTATTATTTTCTTATTTTTAGGTCATTAAGGGTATAAATACCCCTTGTAATCTTCATTAGAAAGAAGTTTTAAGTTTTCCATTATTCCTCTTTCTCTCTCTAGAGTTCTAGTTTATTACTTTGAAGCAATTTTAATTCTTTCCATTAGATTTGAGCATTGTTTTTCAACAATTTAATTCCTTTCAATTGAAGAATCCTTGGTATTCACTTCTACTTCATTCTCTTTCAATTATAATTGCTTTTCAATTATGTTTTCCATATTCATGATTGTTATTGTTTCTTTCAATATGTGTGAGTAGATTTTCTATTCCAAGATCTAGGGTAGCCCAATTATGATTGATGCATGAATTAAAACTTTAAATTCCCCAATAATAATCCCAATTGACATGCTTAATTGATTGTGTTTATGCCAATACTAGATTAGGAATAATTAGTATTGTTATCATCCCTTTGTTCTTATTGCAACGGAAGTTGGGTATTAACGGGATTAGGTTATTCCAATTAAGGGTTTGAAGATCATCACGGAAGTAGATGATTGAATAATTAGGAATCTAGGCATGGTGTTTAATGTCCCTTATTCGCTTGATTCCACGGAAGTAGGCTTGATAGTTAATTTGGGAAGCCATTGATAACTTGGAAGAGACCTTTGGTATTATTATTAGGGATTGCTTTTCTTCTTGTCAATTGATTTATATATTGGGGGTAGATTTATTAGTTTATCAATCATAATCGTGGTAATGCTTGATCTTGGATGCTTTAGTTTATTGATTAATATTTCCTCTAGTTAATTGTGTTATTTAATATATTAGTTGATTATTATCATCCATTATTGATTGGTGACGTGCTTAGTGATTAATTGAGTCTGATTAATTGAATGAACCATAGTCTCTTGGGATTCGATCCTTACTTGCCCTACTACACAGTTAGAAGGAATAGTTAGGTTATTTTTGTTAGGTACGCGATAAGCCTATCATTACTACTAATAGACTATGACTAGCATACCCTTCCCCTAAATACTGATTCCTTGCAAAGCTCTAGGCAATTGGGATAGAGCGCTTTTTTGTTTTTTAAATTAGGAGGCACACACGACTCTGAGATTCATATCAAAAAATTTATTTGAGTTATTACATAGTGCACCTCACTTCAATGAGGTGCAATTAAGCGCAACAGGACCCCATCACCTTAGTGCGCATTGAGGTTCCTTATACATCGCTCAATACCTAAAACTTAGTGTTTAGTGAAAAAGTAAAACCCCCCTCCATCCCCATCCCCATACCAACACCTATGATCTCCTCCCATCAACCAACCCTTTTTCTCTTTGATACACTCCTACTCCCCAAAACGGCCTATCTCTCCCCACCTTCATCGTGGCCTCTTAGCTTCCTCTTTTTTCACTCTCTTCTCTACCAGAATCTACCATTCATCTCTCTCCTCTTTCTCCTCCAACTCCTCCATCACCTTCCTCTTTTCATACACTTCTTTCTCTCCTATTGCACCTCCAAAGCAATCTTCACTCTCCTCATCCCCCCCCGGGGCAATTCACCTTTCATCGCTCTCACCTTTCTCCTCAAAATCTTCCCCCCATTAATATATCTTTCCACCCTCCTTCTATAATACTTCTTTCTCTTCTATACTCCTTTAAAATCAATCACCCTCCCCTCACACCCCCCCTCTTAACATCACCTTTTTGTCCTGATCATGAACCACTGGAAAGTTGCTCTTTGGCTTTTTCCTACGTAAGTTCCAGACCTAGATATTTTGTGGTGAAAACGATTATTGATACAGACTGAAATGAATAAAAGTTGATGCACCTTTCCATCAGTCATGGTAGTGCTTATTGCAATGCACAGTGGCGATTATTGGCGGGAGAAAGAGAGCAAGCACGGTCAAGTATGGAAATGCTGGGTAGAGGAAGCGGCAACTAGGAGAGAAGAGGAGGCAATAGCGACAATGCAGATGGTTGTGGGTGATGAGATAGTCATTGTTATCATCCTTGATAAAGTATAATTAGAAAAATTCCCGGGCTTTGTAGGAGTGGGTCTCACTGGATCAAGACAAACTTTTAAATAAAACGGATATTCAGTAAATTACTGAACATTTGTTATAAAGTGACAATAAAATGTGCAAAAGTTACACCTAAAACGCACAAAAGTTACCCTGACATATATAAAAGTTATTTATGCTTCATTGAAAAATTTGACAAATGTGACACTAAATCTGACAAAAGTGACACTAAATCTGACAAAAGTGTACCCGATATACAGTAAATTACTGAAAACCGGGTGTATACAAAAGTTTTCCCTGGATCAATTTCCTAATCTTATAAATCAAATGGGCTTTCTAATATTGGGACTCACTGGTACCAACATCTAAGTTTGTTAAGCAAACATCATATATTGATTTGGGCAACCTTAACACATACCAGCCAGAAACTCAACCAAACAAGCCTAAATTCCCTACAAAATCCTTTGACGGCTCCAATTGAAAATAAAATATATAAGTTTCTAAATCTAGTCAGCCAAAGGGTTCCCAAATAAAAAAATTAGCAAAGTACAGAGCGAATGATATTGCCAAACTGGATACTCCTCACATATCACGTGCAAAATGATTGTATTATCAATTATAGCAGTTATTTCTTGGCAAGAATGATAGTCATCAAGCGAAGCGACTACTCGATCAATAAATGGGCAGCTTTGATGCAGCAACAAACATATCAACTATAACGGAAGCTTATACATGTAGATTATAGGCTATAATGTAAACAATGACAACAAAGTCTCACCTGAAGATACTTTACTGTATCCTTCTCAAATGCCTCATACATGAGGGTGATTCAAATGGTAGGGAAGGGAGAGGGGTGGTTTCGGTAATAGGGGTGGGTCGGCCGAGTGAAAAGTTACCTTCAAACTAACATGCTTTAATTTATAAATCAATATTATCCAAAACCTAAAAAAAAAAAAATGCTTTGTGAATATTGATTTTTTAAATATGGTAGAATTATAAATCTATCTAATTTGGTTATGCTATTATTATACAGTGTAGGAAATACTAAGCGTAATCTTCCAAATATTGATTTTTTTAATATAGTAACTTTTAGGATATCGTTTCCGCCTATTTTCCAAATCTATCCATTATTATCCTACTCCGTATTAAACACGTACAAATTATTAGTAAAAGTTATGGAAAGTTTTATTGGCAATATTTTTTAATTCCTAAATCTATCTATTACTATTATCCTCTGAAACATAGGAGTTGTTAGCGTACTGCCCAAGGTTTAGCTTAGAATAAATTAAATATACTAGCTATTCATAGCTTTAAACAATCATACTTGATCATAATATTTGATATTTGTATTTGGTTTAGTAGGTTCTCCATAAACATAAACATGATGCTGCATGAAGCAAAGCTAGATAATGTTAAACTCTTTCGAGTCTTCCTTCCCCATGAGTTCCCTCCATCTTTCTTGTATAATCAAGGGCTATTCCTCCTAAATCTCAAATCATATGATCAAAATCTGCTTAGGAAACTCGTCTATTTCAAAGTTTACGCCATTCACAGAGGTGATTTTTCTGAATTGGCAAAACAAGTAATCTCGGAAATCCAAGATTATATTGGCCCTAAATCAAAAGAGTTAATTTCTCGAAACGTTTCGGACTATTTGAAGTCTTGCTTCCGTTATCATAGGAATATTGATGCTTATCCCGGACTTTTGTTTGTGCTTGATATTCTCATCGATGGAAGGCATTGCCAACAAGAGGATCAGCAGTCTTTGTTCGTGTATACTACTACTGCTAATAAGCAAGAGGATTCCTATATTACTACACACGATTTTGATGAAATATTCGATGACAACGAATATGCTTATTTTCCATCCAAACTCAACAATGTAAGTTTTGATGAAATCCCTTTTACAAATGTTGAATATCAAAGCCTTGAACAAGATGATGTTGAGATCCTTAAATGTCTTTACCCCGAGCTTATGCGCCACGCTAATGTACAATATTCCGAGATTATATTACCGTGGGTGTTTAGGAAGCTAAAACAAACCGTTGAATGGATTCATACAAAAGATTTCGGTAATGATACTATTTGCTCCATTTGTCTTGACAACTTGTCATCGGAAAATGCAATAAGCTTGTCTCGTTGCAACCACGTATTTCATCGCGACTGCATTTTCAGATGGCTTCCCGGAAAACACAAGTGTCCCTATTGTCGATCTAGTATGCTAGTAGATATAAGATACTAATATTCTTTATTTCATTAGTTTATGTATGAGTATTGTTTCTTAATGCCCCAAAATCAGTGGACTTAGTTGTTAGTCGTTATTATCTAGTGCCTTAGTGGAAGATTATTTTCCTAAATAAAAGTAGTATCCTAGGTCTAAGAAGTTACCAGCAGTTTTAATGGAGTATTATGTGGGCCATGTTCACCCACTTAGCATAATCATTTCCTATTTTGTTGTTAGAGTATTTAATGGCTAGTATTTAATTGAAAATTATTGAAGTATGGCAGAACACTCTGAAAATTCAATTGAGTAAATTGCTTAATTTACAACAAATATGTAATGATTATGTGTGTGTGTGTGTTTTTTTTTTCTTTTTTTTTTTTATTTCAACATCAGCTGTACAATTACAACAAGATGATGTAAAAATAAACCTAGTATCACAAAATAAGCATTGATTCACGAAGAATAACAAGAAAAATCCTATGAAATTACCATGCATCAGTCTACAGACTCTACACTTGCCTCAAAACAGTGATGATAAGCAGAAATAGATTAAAAATAAAAATAAAACTAGTTTTGTGCCCGTGCGATGCCCGAGTTGTTTATTGAATTTTAAGATAAATTTTTAATCTATATGTCAAATTTTAAAATATATCATTGATACAAAATTAGTTAGGAATTGATGTGTTTTTGTGATGATTTAAACTATATAGTAGGCATGTAATGACTAATAATAATAATAACATTGGTGTAAAACATTTCTTGACCCGTAACCTAAAATAATGACCCTGCCCGAAATGAATCGTGACCCGACCCGATTTACAGGTCTACGCACAGTAATTAGATTATATTAGATTGTAAAGTATAATGTTTTAATTGATTATATAATATACTATAAATAATGGATGTGGTGCATTTTGAGCTAAATCCTTCGCTCAAAAAAAAAAAATACTATGATACAAAAAATAAATTTATATGATAATTTATGAGTGTTATAATTTTTTTTAATAAAATTATAATTTAATTTGTACATATGAAATATTGGTATTTTATCGAAAATAAAACTCTAAATTAACAATTTTATCCTAAAATTCTATCCAAATTTGATTGAAAGTAGAATTCTAAATTAATTTTTTTATCCTACAAATTGAATTCTATATAACTCTATCCTACGTGGCGCGACACTTGGCGAAAAATTAGAACGCCAAGTGTCGCTATCTCGTCGTCTGGCTAAAAGTTTAGCTTTATATATTAGTTATATGATAAAAAAAGACAACATGCAAGTATACAATAACATGTACTTATTTCAAAATAACATATACATAAATTAAAATAATGAGAAATTAACATCAAAATAACATAACTCCAGCAGTAACATAGAAATTGTGGGGTGACAGAGCTATTATTTTCAGTATCATAGAAGAACATAATATTATTTGACAGCATAAATGCATAATACCCCAGGTTTAAAATTAAAATTGTTAAAATAACCCCCAAATTTAAAGTTTCAAATTATTTTTAAAAAGACCCCTTGATTCATTTACTAAAATTTTTTAGAAATATTCAATTATCATTCCACCAAAAAAAAAAAAAAAAAAAAAAAAAATCTATAAAACTAAAAAGACAAAATTACCCGAACAAGCTTCCTTGGAACAAAAGTGTTCGAATCACTAAATACCTACAATACAAAATACACAGAAAAATTAGAATCTCAAATTTCCAAAAATGACATTAACTCAAATAATTCATCAAAATTTACATGACCCAAAAATCAAAATACCATCAATCATTATATTTATGAAATTATATGAAACAAATCCATAAAACTAATAAAATTTAATCAACGCTTATTGTTTAAAGAAGAACTTGAATCATATCAATCATTAAAAATCTACAAAACCTATAAATTACCTTTCTGAGAAGCTTGAATTTGATAGAACTGACAGTAGTGGAGTGTAGAGACTTTCATCTCTACCAGCTAAACCCAGTTTTCTCTCAACACTCAATTGCAGTCTTCAGAAGAAAGAACTTTGATTGGATAAAAGCCAAGCACAGTACCTGGCAGACTCAATGCAACTTGTGCACCATCTGCAACACCACAAAACAAGTTGATTTGTAAAACAAGTCTTGATTTTAAGCTTAATTAAGGTTGTGATCAATGCTTTAACCTCATATTTGAACTCAACAAAAGCGGAAAGAAGCACATAATTTGGGTCACCACAAACACGGCAATCAACCACCTTATAAAGAATACAACACTTTTAAGAACTAATCATAGAACTCAACAAAAAAACACTAAGAAAAACTATTACTCCTAGAATTAATCAACAAATTCAAAAGCAAATAGGGCCAATTGTTGATAGTATTGGTCAATGAAATCAAATACCTGCCCATAGTTGATGAAAAGACCGGCAAACTTCTCTTCAGTCACTTATAAATTAAAACCCAGCCTTATTTAAATCACATTCACCGCTGAAAACATAAAAAACTAACAGCCCATAACACTTCCAATATAGCAGGACCCAAACAATCCTAACCTCTAAACTTTGGTATTATATGCTTATCATATAATAGACAAGTAAAGATCATGCAAAAATTACAAAAATGTAAGGATTATGCAGAAATTACAAAATCGAATCTTAAAAAAAAATTCTGATAAAGAAGCGTTTACCTTAGCATATGTGCATTACTGTATATATGACGTGAATTGGAGTGATCAAAGGTGAATAGATCATCACCTGTCCAACAACAACAAGAACAATTTTGCCCTTTAAAATTAAAGTATAACCTTGAACAACAAAAGAATCAAGGTCACTCTACAAACAATCAATGAAAATAAATATTAGCAATGGAATAAATGCATGTTAAATGACAAATTTTCTCTCCAATTAGTCAAGAATTACATGTAGTCCACTAACCCCACTTTTTTCTTTGTTGAATTGTTATTGGTCTATGCCATCAATCATAAAAGGATGGAGTGATAGTTATCAATTTAATTATTAGTCATTAATTACCTTTCCTCAACCATACTTACACAACATCAGATTCTAGATTCAATAACCTTTCACATCAACTACACTCTCTACACTAAACAAATCCAATTTTTAAACTCAATACCAGTGTATGGAAAAGCACGATTAAGGCATGGAGGCGTGCTAGGAACTGACATAGCTTACAGCACTAACAGCGGCAGCAAATAAAAAGAAAATGATGATTATATTGATAAGATGAGAATTACAGCAAATCAGATAATTTTACTTTCGAGAGATGGAATCTCTCCTGAGTATGAGCTTTCAAGAGTTTCACTCTCTCCCAATGACAAAGCACACAATATTCAGCATGTCCTCTTCCCTCCTAATGAGACCTATTTATAGAAAATCCCTCCTAACAAACCTCTAACTTATTCCCCAAGTTACTACTAATAGACTATGACTAGCATACCCTTCCCCTAAATACTGATTCCTTGCAAAGCTCTAGGCAATTGGGATAAAGCGCTTTTTTGTTTTTTAAATTAGGAGGCACACACGACTCTGAGATTCATATCAAAAAATTTATTTGAGTTATTACATAGTGCACCTCACTTCAATGAGGTGCAATTAAGCGCAACAGGACCCCATCACCTTAGTGTGCATTGAGGTTCCTTATACATCGCTCAATACCTAAAACTTAGTGTTTAGTGAAAAAGTAAAACCCCCCTCCATCCCCATCCCCATACCAACACCTATGATCTCCTCCCATCAACCAACCCTTTTTCTCTTTGATACACTCCTACTCCCCAAAACGGCCTATCTCTCCCCACCTTCATCGTGGCCTCTTAGCTTCCTCTTTTTTCACTCTCTTCTCTACCAGAATCTACCATTCATCTTTCTCCTCTTTCTCCTCCAACTCCTCCATCACCTTCCTCTTTTCATACACTTCTTTCTCTCCTATTGCACCTCCAAAGCAATCTTCACTCTCCTCATCCCCCCCCCGGGGCAATTCACCTTTCATCGC
This sequence comes from Chenopodium quinoa, assembly GCF_001683475.1. Classification (NCBI taxonomy): domain Eukaryota; kingdom Viridiplantae; phylum Streptophyta; class Magnoliopsida; order Caryophyllales; family Amaranthaceae; genus Chenopodium; species Chenopodium quinoa. The sequence goes on along the minus strand of NW_018742271.1, from coordinate 22,411 downwards.
TCTCACCTTTCTCCTCAAAATCTTCCCCCCATTAATATATCTTTCCACCCTCCTTCTATAATACTTCTTTCTCTTCTATACTCCTTTAAAATCAATCACCCTCCCCTCACACCCCCCCTCTTAACATCACCTTTTTGTCCTGATCATGAACCACTGGAAAGTTGCTCTTTGGCTTTTTCCTACGTAAGTTCCAGACCTAGATATTTTGTTGTGAAAACGATTATTGATACAGACTGAAATGAATAAAAGTTGATGCACCTTTCCATCAGTCATGGTAGTGCTTATTGCACTGCACTGTGGCGATTATTGGCGGGAGAAAGAGAGCAAGCAGGGTCAAGTATGGAAATGCTGGGTACAGGAAGCGGCAACTAGGGGAGAAGAGGAGGCAATAGCGACAATGCTGATGATTGTGGGTGATGAGATAGTCATTGTTATCATCCTTGATAAAGTATAATTAGAAAAATTCCCGGGCTTTGTAGGAGTGGGTCTCACTGGATCAAGACAAACTTTTAAATAAAACGGATATTCAGTAACTACTGAACATTCGTTATAAAGTGACAATAAAATGTGCAAAAGTTACACCTAAAACGCACAAAAGTTACCGTGACATATATAAAAGTTATTTATGCTTCATTGATAAATTTGACAAAAGTGACACTAAATTTGACAAAAGTGACACTAAATCTGACAAAAGTGTACCCGATATACAGTAAATTACTGAAAACCGGGTGTATACAAAAGTTTTCCCTGGATCAATTTCCTAATCTTATAAATCAAATGGGCTTTCTAATATTGGGACTCACTGGTACCAACATCTAAGTTTGTTAAGCAAACATCATATATTGATTTGGGCAACCTTAACACATACCAGCCAGAAACTCAACCAAACAAGCCTAAATTCCCTACAAAATCCTTTGACGGCTCCAATTGAAAATAAAATATATAAGTTTCTAAATCTAGTCAGCCAAAGGGTTCCCAAATAAAAAAATTAGCAAAGTACAGAGCGAATGATATTGCCAAACTGGATACTCCTCACATATCACGTGCAAAATGATTGTATTATCAATTATAGCAGTTATTTCTTGGCAAGAATGATAGTCATCAAGCGAAGCGACTACTCGATCAATAAATGGGCAGCTTTGATGCAGCAACAAACATATCAACTATAACAGAAGCTTATACATGTAGATTATAGGCTATAATGTAAACAATGACAACAAAGTCTCACCTGAAGATACTTTACTGTATCCTTCTCAAATGCCTCATACATGAGGGTGATTCAAATGGTAGGGAAGGGAGAGGGGTGGTTTCGGTAATAGGGGTGGGTCGGCCGAGTGAAAAGTTTTGAAGCTTTAATTTATAAATCAATATTATCCAAAACCCAAAAAAAAAAAAAAAATAAAAAAAAAAATGCTTTGTGAATATTGATTTTTTAAATGTGGTAGAATTATAAATCTATCTAATTTGGTTATGCTATTATTATACAGTGTAGGAAATACTAAGCGTAATCTTCCAAATATTGATTTTTTTAATATAGTAACTTTTAGGATATCGTTTCCGCCTATTTAACAAATCTATCCATTATTATCCTACTCCGTATTAAACACGTACAAATTATTAGTAAAAGTTATGGAAAGTTTTATTGGCAATATTTTTTAATTCCTAAATCTATCTATTACTATTATCCTCTGAAACATAGGAGTTGTTAGCGTACTGCCCAAGGTTTAGCTTAGAACAAATTAAATATACTAGCTATTCATAGCTTTAAACAATCATACTTGATCATAATATTTGATATTTGTATTTGGTTTAGTAGGTTCTCCATAAACATAAACATGATGCTGCATGAAGCAAAGCTAGATAATGTTAAACTCTTTCGAGTCTTCCTTCCCCTTGAGTTCCCTCCATCTTTCTTGTATAATCAAGGGCTATTCCTCCTAAATCTCAAATCATATGATCAAAATCTGCTTAGGAAACTCGTCTATTTCAATGTTTACGCCATTCACAGAGGTGATTTTTCTGAATTGGCAAAACAAGTAATCTCGGAAATCCAAGATTATATTGGCCCTAAATCAAAAGAGTTAATTTCTCGAAACGTTTCGGACTATTTGAAGTCTTGCTTCCGTTATCATAGGAATATTGATGCTTATCCCGGACTTTTGTTTGTGCTTGATATTCTCATCGATGGAAGGCATTGCCAACAAGAGGATCAGCAGTCTTTGTTCGTGTATACTACTACTGCTAATAAGCAAGAGGATTCCTATATTACTACACACGATTTTGATGAAATATTCGATGACAACGAATATGCTTATTTTCCATCCAAACTCAACAATGTAAGTTTTGATGAAATCCCTTTTACAAATGTTGAATATCAAAGCCTTGAACAAGATGATGTTGAGATCCTTAAATGTCTTTACCCCGAGCTTATGCGCCACGCTAATGTACAATATTCCGAGATTATATTACCGTGGGTGTTTAGGAAGCAAAAACAAACCGTTGAATGGATTCATACAAAAGATTTCGGTAATGATACTATTTGCTCCATTTGTCTTGACAACTTGTCATCGGAAAATGCAATAAGCTTGTCTCGTTGCAACCACGTATTTCATCGCGACTGCATTTTCAGATGGCTTCCCGGAAAACACAAGTGTCCCTATTGTCGATCTAGTATGCTAGTAGATATAAGATACTAATATTCTTTATTTCATTAGTTTATGTATGAGTATTGTTTCTTAATGCCCCAAAATCAGTGGACTTAGTTGTTAGTCGTTATTATCTAGTGCCTTAGTGGAAGATTATTTTCCTAAATAAAAGTAGTATCCTAGGTCTAAGAAGTTACCAGCAGTTTTAATGGAGTATTATGTGGGCCATGTTCACCCACTTAGCATAATCATTTCCTATTTTGTTGTTAGAGTATTTAATGGCTAGTATTTAATTGAAAATTATTGAAGTATGGCAGAACACTCTGAAAATTCAATTGAGTAAATTGCTTAATTTACAACAAATATGTAATGATTATGTGTGTGTGTGTGTTTTTTTTTTTCTTTTTTTTTTTTTATTTCAACATCAGCTGTACAATTACAACAAGATGATGTAAAAATAAACCTAGTATCACAAAATAAGCATTGATTCACGAAGAATAACAAGAAAAATCCTATGAAATTACCATGCATCAGTCTACAGACTCTACACTTGCCTCAAAACAGTGATGATAAGCAGAAATAGATTAAAAATAAAAATAAAACTAGTTTTGTGCCCGTGCGATGCCCGGGTTGTTTATTGAATTTTAAGATAAATTTTTAATCTATATGTCAAATTTTAAAATATATCATTGATACAAAATTAGTTAGGAATTGATGTGTTTTTGTGATGATTTAAACTATATAGTAGGCATGTAATGACTAATAATAATAATAACATTGGTGTAAAACATTTCTTGACCCGTAACCTAAAATAATGACCCTGCCCGAAATGACTCGTGACCCGACCCGATTTAGAGGTCTACGCACAGTAATTAGATTATATTAGATTGTAAAGTATAATGTTTTAATTGATTATATAATATACTATAAATAATGGATGTGGTGCATTTTGAGCTAAATCCTTCGCTCAAAAAAAAAAATACTATGATACAAAAAATAAATTTATATGATAATTTATGAGTGTTATAATTTTTTTTAATAAAATTATAATTTAATTTGTACATATGAAATATTGGTATTTTATCAAAAATAAAATTCTAAATTAACAATTTTATCCTAAAATTCTATCCAAATTTGATTGAAAGTAGAATTCTAAATTAATTTTTTTATCCTACAAATTGAATTCTATATAACTCTATCCTACGTGGCGCGACACTTGGCGAAAAATTAGAACGCCAAGTGTCGTTATCTCGTCGTCTGGCTAAAATTTTAGCTTTATATATTAGTTATATGATAAAAAAAAACAACATGCAAGTATACAATAACATGTACTTATTTCAAAATAACATATACATAAATTAAAATAGTGAGAAATTAACATCAAAATAACATAACTCCAGCAGTAACATAGAAATTGTGGGGTGACAGAGCTATTATTTCCAGTATCATAGAAGAACATAATATTATTTGACAGCATAAATGCATAATATCCCAGGTTTAAAATTAAAATTGTTAAAATAACCCCCAAATTTAAAGTTTCAAATTATTTTTAAAAAGACCCCTTGATTCATTTACTAAAATTTTTTAGAAATATTCAATTATCATTCCACCAAAAAAAAAAAAAAAAAAAAAAAACCATAAAAATTAAAAAGACAAAATTACCCGAACAAGCTTCCTTGGAACAAAGGTGTTCGAATCACTAAATACCTACAATACAAAATACACAGAAAAATTAGAATCTCAAATTTCCAAAAATGACATTAACTCAAATAATTTCATCAAAATTTACATGACCCAAAAATCAAAATACCATCAATCATTATATTTATGAAATTATATGAAACAAATCCATAAAACTAATAAAATTTAATCAACGCTTATTGTTTAAAGAAGAAATTGAATCATATCAATCATTACAAATCTACAAAACCTATAAATTACCTTTCTGAGAAGCTTGAATTTGATAGAACTGACAGTAGTGGAGTGTAGAGACTTTCATCTCTACCAGCTAAACCCAGTTTTCTCTCAACACTCAATTGCAGTCTTCAGAAGAAAGAACTTTGATTGGATAAAAGCCAAGCACAGTACCTGGCAGACTCAATGCAACTTGTGCACCATCTGCAACACCACAAAACAAGTTGATTTGTAAAACAAGTCTTGATTTTAAGCTTAATTAAGGTTGTGATCAATGCTTTAACCTCATATTTGAACTCAACAAAAGCGGAAAGAAGCACATAATTTGGGTCACCACAAACACGGCAATCAACCACCTTATAAAGAATACAACACTTTTAAGAACTAATCATAGAACTCAACAAAAAAACACTAAGAAAAACTATTACTCCTAGAATTAATCAACAAATTCAAAAGCAAATAGGGCCAATTGTTGATAGTATTGGTCAATGAAATCAAATACCTGCCCATAGTTGATGAAAAGACCGGCAAACTTCTCTTCAGTCACTTATAAATTAAAACCCAGCCTTATTTAAATCACATTCACCGCTGAAAACATAAAAAACTAACAGCCCATAACACTTCCAATATAGCAGGACCCAAACAATCCTAACCTCTAAACTTTGGTATTATATGCTTATCATATAATAGACAAGTAAAGATCATGCAAAAATTACAAAAATGTAAGGATTATGCAGAAATTACAAAATCGAATCTTAAAAAAAAATTCTGATAAAGAAGCGTTTACCTTAGCATATGTGCATTACTGTATATATGACGTGAATTGGAGTGATCAAAGGTGAATAGATCATCACCTGTCCAACAACAACAAGAACAATTTTGCCCTTTAAAATTAAAGTATAACCTTGAACAACAAAAGAATCAAGGTCACTCTACAAACAATCAATGAAAATAAATATTAGCAATGGAATAAATGCATGTTAAATGACAAATTTTCTCTCCAATTAGTCAAGAATTACATGTAGTCCACTAACCCCACTTTTTTCTTTGTTGAATTGTTATTGGTCTATGCCATCAATCATAAAAGGATGGAGTGATAGTTATCAATTTAATTATTAGTCATTAATTACCTTTCCTCAACCATACTTACACAACATCAGATTCTAGATTCAATAACCTTTCACATCAACTACACTCTCTACACTAAACAAATCCAATTTTTAAACTCAATACCAGTGTATGGAAAAGCACGATTAAGGCATGGAGGCGTGCTAGGAACTGACATAGCTTACAGCACTAACAGCGGCAGCAAATAAAAAGAAAATGATGATTATATTGATAAGATGAGAATTACAGCAAATCAGATAATTTTACTTTCGAGAGATGGAATCTCTCCTGAGTATGAGCTTTCAAGAGTTTCACTCTCTCCCAATGACAAAGCACACAATATTCAGCATGTCCTCTTCCCTCCTAATGAGACCTATTTATAGAAAATCCCTCCTAACAAACCTCTAACTTATTCCCCAAGTTACTACTAATAGACTATGACTAGCATACCCTTCCCCTAAATACTGATTCCTTGCAAAGCTCTAGGCAATTGGGATAGAGCACTTTTTTGTTTTTTTAAATTAGGAGGCACACACGACTCTGAGATTCATATCAAAAAATTTATTTGAGTTATTACATAGTGCACCTCACTTCAATGAGGTGCAATTAAGCGCAACAGGACCCCATCACCTTAGTGCGCATTGAGGTTCCTTATACATCGCTCAATACCTAAAACTTAGTGTTCAGTGAAAAAGTAAAACCCCCCTCCATCCCCATCCCCATACCAACACCTATGATCTCCTCCCATCAACCAACCCTTTTTCTCTTTGATACACTCCTACTCCCCAAAACGGCCTATCTCTCCCCACCTTCATCGTGGCCTCTTAGCTTCCTTTTTTTTCACTCTCTTCTCTACCAGAATCTACCATTCATCTCTCTCCTCTTTCTCCTCCAACTCCTCCATCACCTTCCTCTTTTCATACACTTCTTTCTCTCCTATTGCACCTCCAAAGCAATCTTCACTCTCCTCATCCCCCCCCGGGGCAATTCACCTTTCATCGCTCTCACCTTTCTCCTCAAAATCTTCCCCCCATTAATATATCTTTCCACCCTCCTTCTATAATACTTCTTTCTCTTCTATACTCCTTTAAAATCAATCACCCTCCCCTCACCCCCCCCCTCTTAACATCACCTTTTGTCCTGATCATGAACCACTGGAAAGTTGCTCTTTGGCTTTTTCCTACGTAAGTTCCAGACCTAGATATTTTGTGGTGAAAACGATTATTGATACAGACTGAAATGAATAAAAGTTGATGCACCTTTCCATCAGTCATGGTAGTGCTTATTGCAATGCACAGTGGCGATTATTGGCGGGAGAAAGAGAGCAAGCAGGGTCAAGTATGGAAATGCTGGGTAGAGGAAGCGGCAACTAGGGGAGAAGAGGAGGCAATAGCGACAATGCTGATGATTGTGGGTGATGAGATAGTCATTGTTATCATCCTTGATAAAGTATAATTAGAAAAATTCTCGGGCTTTGTAGGAGTGGGTCTCACTGGATCAAGACAAACTTTTAAATAAAACGGATATTCAGTAAATTACTGAACATTTGTTATAAAGTGACAATAAAATGTGCAAAAGTTACACCTAAAACGCACAAAAGTTACCCTGACATATATAAAAGTTATTTATGCTTCATTGATAAATTTGACAAAAGTGACACTAAATTTGACAAAAGTGAAACGAAATCTGACAAAAGTGTACCCGATGTACAGTAAATTACTGAAAACCGGGTGTATACAAAAGTTTTCCCTGGATCAATTTCCTAATCTTATAAATCAAATGGGCTTTCTAATATTGGGACTCACTGTTACCAACATCTAAGTTTGTTAAGCAAACATCATATATTGATTTGGGCAACCTTAACACATACCAGCCAGAAACTCAACCAAACAAGCCTAAATTCCCTACAAAATCCTTTGACGGCTCCAATTGAAAATAAAATATATAAGTTTCTAAATCTAGTCAGCCAAAGGGTTCCCAAATAAAAAAATTAGCAAAGTACAGAGCGAATGATATTGCCAAACTGGATACTCCTCACATATCACGTGCAAAATGATTGTATTATCAATTATAGCAGTTATTTCTTGGCAAGAATGATAGTCATCAAGCGAAGCGACTACTCGATCAATAAATGGGCAGCTTTGATGCAGCAACAAACATATCAACTATAACGGAAGCTTATACATGTAGATTATAGGCTATAATGTAAACAATGACAACAAAGTCTCACCTGAAGATACTTTACTGTATCCTTCTCAAATGCCTCATACATGAGGGTGATTCAAATGGTAGGGAAGGGAGAGGGGTGGTTTCGGTAATAGGGGTGGGTCGGCCGAGTGAAAAGTTACCTTCAAACTAACATGCTTTAATTTATAAATCAATATTATCCAAAACCTAAAAAAAAAAAATGCTTTGTGAATATTGATTTTTTAAATATGGTAGAATTATAAATCTATCTAATTTGGTTATGCTATTATTATACAGCGTAGGAAATACTAAGCGTAATCTTCCAAATATTGATTTTTTTAATATAGTAACTTTTAGGATATCGTTTCCGCCTATTTTCCAAATCTATCCATTATTATCCTACTCCGTATTAAACACGTACAAATTATTAGTAAAAGTTATGGAAAGTTTTATTGGCAATATTTTTTAATTCCTAAATCTATCTATTACTATTATCCTCTGAAACATAGGAGTTGTTAGCGTACTGCCCAAGGTTTAGCTTAGAATAAATTAAATATACTAGCTATTCATAGCTTTAAACAATCATACTTGATCATAATATTTGATATTTGTATTTGGTTTAGTAGGTTCTCCATAAACATAAACATGATGCTGCATGAAGCAAAGCTAGATAATGTTAAACTCTTTCGAGTCTTCCTTCCCCATGAGTTCCCTCCATCTTTCTTGTATAATCAAGGGCTATTCCTCCTAAATCTCAAATCATATGATCAAAATCTGCTTAGGAAACTCGTCTATTTCAAAGTTTACGCCATTCACAGAGGTGATTTTTCTGAATTGGCAAAACAAGTAATCTCGGAAATCCAAGATTATATTGGCCCTAAATCAAAAGAGTTAATTTCTCGAAACGTTTCGGACTATTTGAAGTCTTGCTTCCGTTATCATAGGAATATTGATGCTTATCCCGGACTTTTGTTTGTGCTTGATATTCTCATCGATGGAAGGCATTGCCAACAAGAGGATCAGCAGTCTTTGTTCGTGTATACTACTACTGCTAATAAGCAAGAGGATTCCTATATTACTACACACGATTTTGATGAAATATTCGATGACAACGAATATGCTTATTTTCCATCCAAACTCAACAATGTAAGTTTTGATGAAATCCCTTTTACAAATGTTGAATATCAAAGCCTTGAACAAGATGATGTTGAGATCCTTAAATGTCTTTACCCCGAGCTTATGCGCCACGCTAATGTACAATATTCCGAGATTATATTACCGTGGGTGTTTAGGAAGCAAAAACAAACCGTTGAATGGATTCATACAAAAGATTTCGGTAATGATACTATTTGCTCCATTTGTCTTGACAACTTGTCATCGGAAAATGCAATAAGCTTGTCTCGTTGCAACCACGTATTTCATCGCGACTGCATTTTCAGATGGCTTCCCGGAAAACACAAGTGTCCCTATTGTCGATCTAGTATGCTAGTAGATATAAGATACTAATATTCTTTATTTCATTAGTTTATGTATGAGTATTGTTTCTTAATGCCCCAAAATCAGTGGACTTAGTTGTTAGTCGTTATTATCTAGTGCCTTAGTGGAAGATTATTTTCCTAAATAAAAGTAGTATCCTAGGTCTAAGAAGTTACCAGCAGTTTTAATGGAGTATTATGTGGGCCATGTTCACCCACTTAGCATAATCATTTCCTATTTTGTTGTTAGAGTATTTAATGGCTAGTATTTAATTGAAAATTATTGAAGTATGGCAGAACACTCTGAAAATTCAATTGAGTAAATTGCTTAATTTACAACAAATATGTAATGATTATGTGTGTGTGTGTGTTTTTTTTTTCTTTTTTTTTTTATTTCAACATCAGCTGTACAATTACAACAAGATGATGTAAAAATAAACCTAGTATCACAAAATAAGCATTGATTCACGAAGAATAACAAGAAAAATCTATGAAATTACCATGCATCAGTCTACAGACTCTACACTTGCCTCAAAACAGTGATGATAAGCAGAAATAGATTAAAAATAAAAATAAAACTAGTTTTGTGCCCGTGCGATGCCCGGGTTGTTTATTGAATTTTAAGATAAATTTTTAATCTATATGTCAAATTTTAAAATATATCATTGATACAAAATTAGTTAGGAATTGATGTGTTTTTGTGATGATTTAAACTATATAGTAGGCATGTAATGACTAATAATAATAATAACATTGGTGTAAAACATTTCTTGACCCGTAACCTAAAATAATGACCCTGCCCGAAATGACTCGTGACCCGACCCGATTTACAGGTCTACGCACAGTAATTAGATTATATTAGATTGTAAAGTATAATGTTTTAATTGATTATATAATATACTATAAATAATGGATGTGGTGCATTTTGAGCTAAATCCTTCGCTAAAAAAAAAATACTATGATACAAAAAATAAATTTATATGATAATTTATGAGTGTTATAATTTTTTTTAATAAAATTATAATTTAATTTGTACATATGAAATATTGGTATTTTATCGAAAATAAAACTCTAAATTAACAATTTTATCCTAAAATTCTATCCAAATTTGATTGAAAGTAGAATTCTAAATTAATTTTTTTATCCTACAAATTGAATTCTATATAACTCTATCCTACGTGGCGCGACACTTGGCGAAAAATTAGAACGCCAAGTGTCGCTATCTCGTCGTCTGGCTAAAATTTTAGCTTTATATATTAGTTATATGATAAAAAAAAAACAACATGCAAGTATACAATAACATGTACTTATTTCAAAATAACATATACATAAATTAAAATAGTGAGAAATTAACATCAAAATAACATAACTCCAGCAGTAACATAGAAATTGTGGGGTGACAGAGCTATTATTTCCAGTATCATAGAAGAACATAATATTATTTGACAGCATAAATGCATAATATCCCAGGTTTAAAATTAAAATTGTTAAAATAACCCCCAAATTTAAAGTTTCAAATTATTTTTAAAAAGACCCCTTGATTCATTTACTAAATTTTTTTAGAAATATTCAATTATCATTCCACCAAAAAAAAAAAAAAAAAAAACCATAAAATTAAAAAGACAAAATTACCCGAACAAGCTTCCTTGGAACAAAGGTGTTCGAATCACTAAATACCTACAATACAAAATACACAGAAAAATTAGAATCTCAAATTTCCAAAAATGACATTAACTCAAATAATTCATCAAAATTTACATGACCCAAAAATCAAAATACCATCAATCATTATATTTATGAAATTATATGAAACAAATCCATAAAACTAATAAAATTTAATCAACGCTTATTGTTTAAAGAAGAAATTGAATCATATCAATCATTACAAATCTACAAAACCTATAAATTACCTTTCTGAGAAGCTTGAATTTGATAGAACTGACAGTAGTGGAGTGTAGAGACTTTCATCTCTACCAGCTAAACCCAGTTTTCTCTCAACACTCAATTGCAGTCTTCAGAAGAAAGAACTTTGATTGGATAAAAGCCAAGCACAGTACCTGGCAGACTCAATGCAACTTGTGCACCATCTGCAACACCACAAAACAAGTTGATTTGTAAAACAAGTCTTGATTTTAAGCTTAATTAAGGTTGTGATCAATGCTTTAACCTCATATTTGAACTCAACAAAAGCGGAAAGAAGCACATAATTTGGGTCACCACAAACACGGCAATCAACCACCTTATAAAGAATACAACACTTTTAAGAACTAATCATAGAACTCAACAAAAAAACACTAAGAAAAACTATTACTCCTAGAATTAATCAACAAATTCAAAAGCAAATAGGGCCAATTGTTGATAGTATTGGTCAATGAAATCAAATACCTGCCCATAGTTGATGAAAAGACCGGCAAACTTCTCTTCAGTCACTTATAAATTAAAACCCAGCCTTATTTAAATCACATTCACCGCTGAAAACATAAAAAACTAACAGCCCATAACACTTCCAATATAGCAGGACCCAAACAATCCTAACCTCTAAACTTTGGTATTATATGCTTATCATATAATAGACAAGTAAAGATCATGCAAAAATTACAAAAATGTAAGGATTATGCAGAAATTACAAAATCGAATCTTAAAAAAAAATTCTGATAAAGAAGCGTTTACCTTAGCATATGTGCATTACTGTATATATGACGTGAATTGGAGTGATCAAAGGTGAATAGATCATCACCTGTCCAACAACAACAAGAACAATTTTTGCCCTTTAAAATTAAAGTATAACCTTGAACAACAAAAGAATCAAGGTCACTCTACAAACAATCAATGAAAATAAATATTAGCAATGGAATAAATGCATGTTAAATGACAAATTTTCTCTCCAATTAGTCAAGAATTACATGTAGTCCACTAACCCCACTTTTTTCTTTGTTGAATTGTTATTGGTCTATGCCATCAATCATAAAAGGATGGAGTGATAGTTATCAATTTAATTATTAGTCATTAATTACCTTTCCTCAACCATACTTACACAACATCAGATTCTAGATTTCAATAACCTTTCACATCAACTACACTCTCTACACTAAACAAATCCAATTTTTAAACTCAATACCAGTGTATGGAAAAGCACGATTAAGGCATGGAGGCGTGCTAGGAACTGACATAGCTTACAGCACTAACAGCGGCAGCAAATAAAAAGAAAATGATGATTATATTGATAAGATGAGAATTACAGCAAATCAGATAATTTTACTTTCGAGAGATGGAATCTCTCCTGAGTATGAGCTTTCAAGAGTTTCACTCTCTCCCAATGACAAAGCACACAATATTCAGCATGTCCTCTTCCCTCCTAATGAGACCTATTTATAGAAAATCCCTCCTAACAAACCTCTAACTTATTCCCCAAGTTACTACTAATAGACTATGACTAGCATACCCTTCCCCTAAATACTGATTCCTTGCAAAGCTCTAGGCAATTGGGATAGAGCGCTTTTTTGTTTTTTAAATTAGGAGGCACACACGACTCTGAGATTCATATCAAAAAATTTATTTGAGTTATTACATAGTGCACCTCACTTCAATGAGGTGCAATTAAGCGCAACAGGACCCCATCACCTTAGTGCGCATTGAGGTTCCTTATACATCGCTCAATACCTAAAACTTAGTGTTCAGTGAAAAAGTAAAACCCCCCTCCATCCCCATCCCCATACCAACACCTATGATCTCCTCCCATCAACCAACCCTTTTTCTCTTTGATACACTCCTACTCCCCAAAACGGCCTATCTCTCCCCACCTTCATCGTGGCCTCTTAGCTTCCTCTTTTTTCACTCTCTTCTCTACCAGAATCTACCATTCATCTCTCTCCTCTTTCTCCTCCAACTCCTCCATCACCTTCCTCTTTTCATACACTTCTTTCTCTCCTATTGCACCTCCAAAGCAATCTTCACTCTCCTCATCCCCCCCCGAGGCAATTCACCTTTCATCGCTCTCACCTTTCTCCTCAAAATCTTCCCCCCATTAATATATCTTTCCACCCTCCTTCTATAATACTTCTTTCTCTTCTATACTCCTTTAAAATCAATCACCCTCCCCTCACCCCCCCTCTTAACATCACCTTTTTGTCCTGATCATGAACCACTGGAAAGTTGCTCTTTGGCTTTTTCCTACGTAAGTTCCAGACCTAGATATTTTGTGGTGAAAACGATTATTGATACAGACTGAAATGAATAAAAGTTGATGCACCTTTCCATCAGTCATGGTAGTGCTTATTGCAATGAACAGTGGCGATTATTGGCGGAGAAAGAGAGCAAGCAGGGTCAAGTATGGAAATGCTGGGTAGAGGAAGCGGCAACTAGGGGAGAAGAGGAGGCAATAGCGACAATGCTGATGGTTGTGGGTGATGAGATAGTCATTGTTATCATCCTTGATAAAGTATAATTAGAAAAATTCTCGGGCTTTGTAGGAGTGGGTCTCACTGGATCAAGACAAACTTTTAAATAAAACGGATATTCAGTAAATTACTGAACATTCGTTATAAAGTGACAATAAAATGTGCAAAAGTTACACCTAAAAACGCACAAAAGTTACCCTGACATATATAAAAGTTATTTATGCTTCATTGATAAATTTGACAAAAGTGACACTAAATTTGACAAAAGTGACACTAAATCTGACAAAAGTGTACCCGATGTACTGTAAATTACTGAAAACCGGGTGTATACAAAAGTTTTCCCTGGATCAATTTCCTAATCTTATAAATCAAATGGGCTTTCTAATATTGGGACTCACTGGTACCAACATCTAAGTTTGTTAAGCAAACATCATATATTGATTTGGGCAACCTTAACACATACCAGCCAGAAACTCAACCAAACAAGCCTAAATTCCCTACAAAATCCTTTGACGGCTCCAATTGAAAATAAAATATATAAGTTTCTAAATCTAGTCAGCCAAAGGGTTCCCAAATAAAAAAATTAGCAAAGTACAGAGCGAATGATATTGCCAAAACTGGATACTCCTCACATATCACGTGCAAAATGATTGTATTATCAATTATAGCAGTTATTTCTTGGCAAGAATGATAGTCATCAAGCGAAGCGACTACTCGATCAATAAATGGGCAGCTTTGATGCAGCAACAAACATATCAACTATAACGGAAGCTTATACATGTAGATTATAGGCTATAATGTAAACAATGACAACAAAGTCTCACCTGAAGATACTTTACTGTATCCTTCTCAAATGCCTCATACATGAGGGTGATTCAAATGGTAGGGAAGGGAGAGGGGTGGTTTCGGTAATAGGGGTGGGTCGGCCGAGTGAAAAGTTACTTCAAACTAACATGCTTTAATTTATAAATCAATATTATCCAAAACCAAAAAAAAAAAAAAATGCTTTGTGAATATTGATTTTTTAAATATGGTAGAATTATAAATCTATCTAATTTGGTTATGCTATTATTATACAGTGTAGGAAATACTAAGCGTAATCTTCCAAATATTGATTTTTTTAATATAGTAACTTTTAGGATATCGTTTCCGCCTATTTTCCAAATCTATCCATTATTATCCTACTCCGTATTAAAACACGTACAAATTATTAGTAAAGTTATGGAAAGTTTTATTGGCAATATTTTTTAATTCCTAAATCTATCTATTACTATTATCCTCTGAAACATAGGAGTTGTTAGCGTACTGCCAAGGTTTAGCTTAGAATAAATTAAATATACTAGCTATTCATAGCTTTAAACAATCATACTTGATCATAATATTTGATATTTGTATTTGGTTTAGTAGGTTCTCCATAAACATAAACATGATGCTGCATGAAGCAAAGCTAGATAATGTTAAACTCTTTCGAGTCTTCCTTCCCCATGAGTTCCCTCCATCTTTCTTGTATAATCAAGGGCTATTCCTCCTAAATCTCAAATCATATGATCAAAATCTGCTTAGGAAACTCGTCTATTTCAAAGTTTACGCCATTCACAGAGGTGATTTTTCTGAATTGGCAAAACAAGTAATCTCGGAAATCCAAGATTATATTGGCCCTAAATCAAAAGAGTTAATTTCTCGAAACGTTTCGGACTATTTGAAGTCTTGCTTCCGTTATCATAGGAATATTGATGCTTATCCCGGACTTTTGTTTGTGCTTGATATTCTCATCGATGGAAGGCATTGCCAACAAGAGGATCAGCAGTCTTTGTTCGTGTATACTACTACTGCTAATAAGCAAGAGGATTCCTATATTACTACACACGATTTTGATGAAATATTCGATGACAACGAATATGCTTATTTTCCATCCAAACTCAACAATGTAAGTTTTGATGAAATCCCTTTTACAAATGTTGAATATCAAAGCCTTGAACAAGATGATGTTGAGATCCTTAAATGTCTTTACCCCGAGCTTATGCGCCACGCTAATGTACAATATTCCGAGATTATATTACCGTGGGTGTTTAGGAAGCAAAAACAAACCGTTGAATGGATTCATACAAAGATTTCGGTAATGATACTATTTGCTCCATTTGTTCTTGACAACTTGTCATCGGAAAATGCAATAAGCTTGTCTCGTTGCAACCACGTATTTCATCGCGACTGCATTTTCAGATGGCTTCCCGGAAAACACAAGTGTCCCTATTGTCGATCTAGTATGCTAGTAGATATAAGATACTAATATTCTTTATTTCATTAGTTTATGTATGAGTATTGTTTCTTAATGCCCCAAAATCAGTGGACTTAGTTGTTAGTCGTTATTATCTAGTGCCTTAGTGGAAGATTATTTTCCTAAATAAAAGTAGTATCCTAGGTCTAAGAAGTTACCAGCAGTTTTAATGGAGTATTATGTGGGCCATGTTCACCCACTTAGCATAATCATTTCCTATTTTGTTGTTAGAGTATTTAATGGCTAGTATTTAATTGAAAATTATTGAAGTATGGCAGAACACTCTGAAAATTCAATTGAGTAAATTGCTTAATTTACAACAAATATGTAATGATTATGTGTGTGTGTGTGTTTTTTTTTTTCTTTTTTTTTTTTTATTTCAACATCAGCTGTACAATTACAACAAGATGATGTAAAAATAAACCTAGTATCACAAAATAAGCATTGATTCACGAAGAATAACAAGAAAAATCCTATGAAATTTACATGCATCAGTCTACAGACTCTACACTTGCCTCAAAACAGTGATGATAAGCAGAAATAGATTAAAAATAAAAAATAAAACTAGTTTTGTGCCCGTGCGATGCCCGGGTTGTTTATTGAATTTTAAGATAAATTTTTAATCTATATGTCAAATTTTAAAATATATCATTGATACAAAATTAGTTAGGAATTGATGTGTTTTTGTGATGATTTAAACTATATAGTAGGCATGTAATGACTAATAATAATAATAACATTGGTGTAAAACATTTCTTGACCCGTAACCTAAAATAATGACCCTGCCCGAAATGACTCGTGACCCGACCCGATTTACAGGTCTACGCACAGTAATTAGATTATATTAGATTGTAAAGTATAATGTTTTAATTGTTATATAATATACTATAAATAATGGATGTGGTGCATTTTGAGCTAAATCCTTCGCTAAAAAAAAAAATACTATGATACGAAAAATAAATTTATATGATAATTTATGAGTGTTATAATTTTTTTTAATAAAATTATAATTTAATTTGTACATATGAAATATTGGTATTTTATCAAAAATAAAACTCTAAATTAACAATTTTATCCTAAAATTCTATCCAAATTTGATTGAAAGTAGAATTCTAAATTAATTTTTTTATCCTACAAATTGAATTCTATATAACTCTATCCTACGTGGCGCGACACTTGGCGAAAAATTAGAACGCCAAGTTTCGCTATCTCGTCGTCTGGCTAAAATTTAGCTTTATATATTAGTTATATGATAAAAAAAAACAACATGCAAGTATACAATAACATGTACTTATTTCAAAATAACATATACATAAATTAAAATAGTGAGAAATTAACATCAAAATAACATAACTCCAGCAGTAACATAGAAATTGTGGGTGACAGAGCTATTATTTCCAGTATCATAGAAGAACATAATATTATTTGACAGCATAAATGCATAATATCCCAGGTTTAAAATTTAAAATTGTTAAAATAACCCCCAAAATTTAAAGTTTCAAATTATTTTTAAAAAGACCCCTTGATTCATTTACTAAAAATTTTTAGAAATATTCAATTTATCATTCCACCAAAAAAAAAAAAAAAAAAAACCATAAAAATTAAAAAGACAAAATTACCCGAACAAGCTTCCTTGGAACAAAGGTGTTCGAATCACTAAATACCTTACAATACAAAATACACAGAAAAAAATTAGAATCTCAAATTCCAAAAAATGACATTAACTCAAATAATTTCATCAAAATTTACATGACCCAAAAATCAAAATACCATCAATCATTATATTTATGAAATTATATGAAACAAATCCATAAAACTAATAAAATTTAATCAACGCTTATTGTTTAAAGAAGAAATTGAATCATATCAATCATTACAAATCTACCAAACCTATAAATTACCTTTCTGAGAAGCTTGAATTTGATAGAACTGACAGTAGTGGAGTGTAGAGACTTTCATCTCTACCAGCTAAACCCAGTTTTCTTCAACACTCAATTGCAGTCTTCAGAAGAAAGAACTTGATTGGATAAAAGCCAAGCACAGTACCTGGCAGACTCAATGCAACTTGTGCACCATCTGCAACACCACAAAACAAGTTGATTTGTAAACAAGTCTTGATTTTAAGCTTAATTAAGGTTGTGATCAATGCTTTAACCTCATATTTGAACTCAACAAAAGCGGAAAGAAGCACATAATTTGGGTCACCACAAACACGGCAATCAACCACCTTATAAAGAATACAAACACTTTTAAGAACTAATCATAGAACTCAACAAAAAAACACTAAGAAAAACTATTACTCCTAGAATTAATCAACAAATTCAAAAGCAAATAGGGCCAATTGTTGATTAGTATTGGTCAATGAAATCAAATACCTGCCCATAGTTTGATGAAAGACCGGCAAACTTCTCTTCAGTCACTTATAAATTTAAAACCCAGCCTTATTTAAATCACATTCACCGCTGAAAACATAAAAAACTAACAGCCCATAACACTTCCAATATAGCAGGACCCAAACAATCCTAACCTCTAAACTTTGGTATTATATGCTTATCATATAATAGACAAGTAAAGATCATGCAAAATTACAAAAATGTAAGGATTATGCAGAAATTACAAAATCGAATCTTAAAAAAATTCTGATAAAGAAGCGTTTACCTTAGCATATGTGCATTACTGTATATATGACGTGAATTGGAGTGATCAAAGGTGAATAGATCATCACCTGTCCAACAACAACAAGAACAATTTTGCCCTTTAAAATTAAAGTATAACCTTGAACAACAAAAGAATCAAGGTCACTCTACAAACAATCAATGAAAATAAATATTAGCAATGGAATAAATGCATGTTAAATGACAAATTTTCTCTCCAATTAGTCAAGAATTACATGTAGTCCACTAACCCCACTTTTTTCTTTGTTGAATTGTTATTGGTCTATGCCATCAATCATAAAAGGATGGAGTGATAGTTATCAATTTAATTATTAGTCATTAATTACCTTTCCTCAACCATACTTACACAACATCAGATTCTAGATTCAATAACCTTTCACATCAACTACACTCTCTACACTAAACAAATCCAATTTTTAAACTCAATACCAGTGTATGGAAAAGCACGATTAAGGCATGGAGGCGTGCTAGGAACTGACATAGCTTACAGCACTAACAGCGGCAGCAAATAAAAAAAAAAATGATGATTATTGATAAGATGAGAATTACAGCAAATCAGATAATTTTACTTTCGAGAGATGGAATCTCTCCTGAGTATGAGCTTTCAAGAGTTTCACTCTCTCCCAATGACAAAGCACACAATATTCAGCATGTCCTCTTCCCTCCTAATGAGACCTATTTATAGAAAATCCCTCCTAACAAACCTCTAACTTATTCCCCAAGTTACTACTAATAGACTATGACTAGCATACCCTTCCCCTAAATACTGATTCCTTGCAAAGCTCTAGGCAATTGGGATAGAGCGTTTTTTTGTTTTTTAAATTAGGAGGCACACGACTCTGAGATTCATATCAAAAAATTTATTTGAGTTATTACATAGTGCACCTCACTTCAATGAGGTGCAATTAAGCGCAACAGGACCCCATCACCTTAGTGTGCATTGAGGTTCCTTATACATCGCTCAATACCTAAAACTTAGTGTTCAGTGAAAAAGTAAAACCCCCCTCCATCCCCATCCCCATACCAACACCTATGATCTCCTCCCATCAACCAACCCTTTTTCTCTTTGATACACTCCTACTCCCCAAAACGGCCTATCTCTCCCCACCTTCATCGTGGCCTCTTAGCTTCCTTTTTTTTCACTCTCTTCTCTACCAGAATCTACCATTCATCTCTCTCCTCTTTCTCCTCCAACTCCTCCATCACCTTCCTCTTTTCATACACTTCTTTCTCTCCTATTGCACCTCCAAAGCAATCTTCACTCTCCTCATCCCCCCCCCGGGGCAATTCACCTTTCATCGCTCTCACCTTTCTCCTCAAAATCTTCCCCCCATTAATATATCTTTCCACCCTCCTTCTATAATACTTCTTTCTCTTCTATACTCCTTTAAAATCAATCACCCTCCCCTCAGCCCCCCCCCTCTTAACATCACCTTTTTGTCCTGATCATGAACCACTGGAAAGTTGCTCTTTGGCTTTTTCTACGTAAGTTCCAGACCTAGATATTTTGTGGTGAAAAACGATTATTGATACAGACTGAAATGAATAAAGTTGATGCACCTTTCCATCAGTCATGGTAGTGCTTATTGCAATGCACAGTGGCGATTATTGGCGGGAGAAAGAGAGCAAGCAGGGTCAAGTATGGAAATGCTGGGTAGAGGAAGCGGCAACTAGGGGAGAAGAGGAGGCAATAGCGACAATGCTGATGGTTGTGGGTGATGAGATAGTCATTGTTATCATCCTTGATAAAGTATAATTAGAAAAATTCCCGGGCTTTGTAGGAGTGGGTCTCACTGGATCAAGACAAACTTTTAAATAAAACGGATATTCAGTAAATTACTGAACATTCGTTATAAAGTGACAATAAAATGTGCAAAAGTTACACCTAAAACGCACAAAAGTTACCCTGACATATATAAAAGTTATTTATGCTTCATTGATAAATTTGACAAAAGTGACACTAAATTTGACAAAAGTGACACTAAATCTGACAAAAGTGTACCCGATGTACAGTAAATTACTGAAAACCGGGTGTATACAAAAGTTTCCCTGGATCAATTTCCTAATCTTATAATTTTCTCTATATTCTAAACATCTAAGTTTGTTAAGCAAACATCATATATTGATTTGGGCAACCTTAACACATACCAGCCAGAAACTCAACCAAACAAGCCTAAATTCCCTACAAAATCCTTTGACGGCTCCAATTGAAAATAAAATATATAAGTTTCTAAATCTAGTCAGCCAAAGGGTTCCCAAATAAAAAAATTAGCAAAGTACAGAGCGAATGATATTGCCAAACTGGGATACTCCTCACATATCACGTGCAAAATGATATTATCAATTATAGCAGTTATTTCTTGGCAAGAATGATAGTCATCAAGCGAAGCGACTACTCGATCAATAAATGGGCAGCTTTGATGCAGCAACAAACATATCAACTATAACGGAAGCTTATACATGTAGATTATAGGCTATAATGTAAACAATGACAACAAAGTCTCACCTGAAGATACTTTACTGTATCCTTCTCAAATGCCTCATACATGAGGGTGATTCAAATGGTAGGGAAGGGAGAGGGGTGGTTTCGGTAATAGGGGTGGGTCGGCCGAGTGAAAAGTTTTGAAGCTTTAATTTATAAATCAATATTATCCAAAACCCAAAAAAAAAAAAAAAAAAAATGCTTTGTGAATATTGATTTTTTAAATATGGTAGAATTATAAATCTATCTAATTTGGTTATGCTATTATTATATGTGTAGGAAATACTAAGCGTAATCTTCCAATATTGATTTTTTTAATATAGTAACTTTTAGGATATCGTTTCCGCCTATTTTCCAAATCTATCCATTATTATCCTACTCCGTATTAAACACGTACAAATTATTAGTAAAAGTTATGGAAAGTTTTATTGGCAATATTTTTTAATTCCTAAATCTATCTATTACTATTATCCTCTGAAACATAGGAGTTGTTAGCGTACTGCCCAAGGTTTAGCTTAGAATAAATTAAATATACTAGCTATTCATAGCTTTAAACAATCATACTTGATCATAATATTTGATATTTGTTTGATCAAAGGTGAATAGATCATCACCTGTCCAACAACAACAAGAACAATTTTGCACTTTAAATTAAAGTATAACCTTGAACAACAAAAGAATCAAGGTCACTCTACAAACAATCAATGAAAATAAATATTAGCAATGGAATAAATGCATGTTAAATGACAAATTTTCTCTCCAATTAGTCAAGAATTACATGTAGTCCACTAACCCCACTTTTTTCTTTGTTGAATTGTTATTGGTCTATGCCATCAATCATAAAAGGATGGAGTGATAGTTATCAATTTAATTATTAGTCATTAATTACCTTTCCTCAACATACTTACACAACATCAGATTCTAGATTCAATAACCTTTCACATCAACTACACTCTCTACACTAAACAAATCCAATTTTTAAACTCAATACTAGTGTATGGAAAAGCACGATTAAGGCATGGAGGCGTGCTAGGAACTGACATAGCTTACAGCACTAAACAGCGGCAGCAAATAAAAAGAAAATGATGATTATATTGATAAGATGAGAATTACAGCAAATCAGATAATTTTACTTTCGAGAGATGGAATCTCTCCTGAGTATGAGCTTTCAAGAGTTTCACTCTCTCCCAATGACAAAGCACACAATATTCAGCATGTCCTCTTCCCTCCTAAGGAGACCTATTTATAGAAAAT